>NC_071612.1:32479391-32779391 GCF_014839835.1 Dryobates pubescens
CTTTGAGGCTAAGCGCAGTGTGGGCTTCTGCCACTAATGCAACTGATCCAGCAGACGGTGTCCCTGCCCATGGCAGGGGGATTGGAACTAGATGATCCTTGGCGTCCCTTCCAACCCTGACAATTCTGTGAACTTAGAGCTATTCTCACTCTTGCCTTGCAGTCCAGCAGCCTAAGGATCATGGTGCTACCAGATAACTTTGTGGTCCTCAGCATCAGCCTGCACTGGGTGCTAGCTGAGCAATCATCAAACCCTCATGTAGCATATACATAGAATACATAGAATAAACCAGGTTGGAAGAGACCTTCAAGATCATCGCGTCCAACCCATCAACCAATCCAACACCACCCAAACAACTAACACACGGCACCAAGCACCCCACTATGGAAAAGTAGAGAGATCTTAACTCTGGCGGTATTTACTGAGCCCCACCACTGCACATTTTATCAGGTTTCTTCTGTTCATGAAATAGTTGTTTGAAACCATATTTTTTTCCCTTGCCTCCATTCATGTACCAAGTAGGAGAACAGCATTAAAAATGCTTTAACCCTTTGATCTGGGACAAAGCAGCAGATCTTTCAGCAGACTTCTCCACCTTTGTGTATCCTAACACTAACTGCCACAGAAGCTCAAGCACACTCTCAAGCAAAGATTGATTTGCAGTCCAGTTTCAGCATATTACAACAAAAAGGCTAACAAATGGCAGATAAATTTGCTGAAATGTTTCTAGGTCCCCATGAAAAGCTACAGCTCAACGTTTATTGGCATTAACCTGGACAAGAGAATTGAATTACACCTACAGAACTTGAAAGTAACAGCTTGATGGAAAAATACTTTTGAGATTGTAAATGCCTGTTATCTTCTGCTCTATCACCAAGCTACAAGTTTCACATTTTTATCTAGGAGCTACAAAAGCAATTATTCAACAGTTTGTTCTAAAAACAGCATAAGCAGAGTGCAGCAGGTAAGGAAGCCATTTGAATATGAGAGCATTTCGTATTGTGCTCCAGAGCCAACAGAAGCAGTTGGACATTTTAAAACCAGACAATTAAACACAGCTACAAATGCTTTTTGAAAGCTGATAAGTGACTTTAGGGCACTAATTGCTGCAATTCACTGTGGTGGTTCCTTTTCCATAGGTAGTTCAGACTAATAGTGTAAGTTCTTTTCCCATCCTTTATGAACTAAAGGATTTAATCAACTGCAAAGAACATGTGGGAGTATAACAAAATAGTTAAAAGCTCTGCTGGAGCAGGTATATGTCCTTAATATTTTTGTGGTATAGTTAATTAACTGTAGAAGTCATGTTTTAATTCAGACTCATAGCTGAAAATGGCATAACAATTACTCAGTATCTTCTCATTGCCCTTACTTGCTGCATTAGTTGTAGTGTATGGAAGTCTGCAAAGAAAGAAGCTGAGTGTAGTGCAATGAACGAAGGGGCACACACAAATCCTTTCCCAAAGGCAGACAGATTGAAAGCCATTAAAGCTGATGGAAAACCAGGGATCTGTCCCCTCAGCATTATGTTACATCACAGTAAAGCAGCACGGAAATTGTGAATATAATGATCTTACTTTCATTGTCACTTTTCCTGGTGCAGTTCCCTACCCAAACTGGAGCAAGAGAAAGGCAGGATATTGGACAGGAGGAGAAAGCAAGAAATAGCACTTGCACCTGAAAGAAACCAGAAGAGAACAAGCAGTTTGCCAGAAAGACAAGTTGTAAGGGTAGAAGTGCAATAACAAATACACAATCTCATGGTATGAGTTGCAAATCCTTGATAAGCAATGAGATGGCACTAAAAGACACAGGGACTGGGTTCTCAACTGGAATATAAACTCATGTAGTGCATCAGCTGAGACATTTTGCCATTAGGGGCCTCTCTGGGTGATCTACCCAGTGATCATGCCCAGTGAATTAATCACAAGTGTGTATTTCAAAGGAAATGACCCAGAAGGATGTTACAGAACAGCTTTTCCACTGTCAAAGCATTACCCAAGAAAGCATTTGACACTCCTCTACCACATGCTTTCTTCAGGTATCTTCAAAAATTAAATTAACTGAGGCACCTGTTCCTACTGACTCCCCAGAGTGCTTTCAGAACAAATACATGTAATGGAACTCTCCTCACAACATGAACTGAAACCCTGCCTGTGATTGCTGTCATACATGACATACATAAGGAGAGTCAGAAACTGGAATGACAGGAAGTGCTTGCGAAGACATTTACAAACTCTGAAACCATTGGAGTAAGATGTCAAGCACAGCATTCATTAGTCCTTTTCAAATATATGACAATGTGTATCACATTTTAAAATGTGCCACACACTGAGCCCCAAATGGTTTGGTTCATCAAGTGATCATTTTTGCTACAACATTTGTATTTGCTCACCTCAGGTCTTCCACATTGGCAAATACCTGACAATTTCTGTTCTTCATCTCCTGTCTGTATGTTTCTGCCACTGATATTCCTCCAGACACACTGATGTGTCCATAAAGCATAAAGTAGACCCACATGGAAATGAAGCTCAGGTCTTGAATGCAGACTAGCTAGATGAGCAGGATGCTTAACTTTGCTCCCCAGTGCAGGGCTAAATAATGCTCTGAATTATGTTACAGTCCCAGTAACAGAGCCTTCATAAACCCCTGACTTTCCAGAGAAACTACATTGTCACCTGGGGTACAATGCTGCTACCTTAGGTAGCTAGCACACAAGTGCCTTCACACCCCGGATTGTAACCATATTTTTAGGGTGACTGATAAACAGATCTCTTCCTCAATTGTATACTATCAGACTTTGTTTCATTTTGTCATTTGTCCTTCAGTGAATTTTGTTTTCATTCCACTTTTTAAACTATTTCTAACCATGATGAAACAAGTAAGGTTCTGGGGTATTTTTCTTGCCTGTCTCACTAATTTTCTCATAGAACATCATGTATAGTAAATCAAACAGCAGCTGAGCATTTGGAAAGACTATTTATACCTTAGATGCATTTCAAACATCTACTTGAGGCTAAGGCAAGCATATTTGTATTTAAGTCACAGTCATAAATGTACCTAAAAGGAGATGGGAACTCTCTCTAGCATAGATTCCTCCTGGTACAAATTTATAAGCCGTACACCACACACAGAAGAACAATTCAAGAACATAGGCAAGCATGGCTGTGCTCATGGCTTTCCCAGGATGCTGACAGCTAACAAAGTGTCCAGCCAGCTGAGGCCACACACACATAGTAAAGACAGCAAGGACATGGCCTGCGACAGCAGCGCTCCAGGTGCGTAAATAAAGGAGACCAGCTGAAGATGCTAAACCTGTGAAGGGATAGAAAAGAACAGAGTGAGTCACAGTCAGGTGCATTATCCGCCATCTTCTTTGTCACAGTCTGCCTGGGGGGGGGAGGTGGGGAATAAAAGAGGGTCTGGGAAGTATAACTGCTTTGCAGCCGTGGAACTGTGTCACTAGAAGGACTGCAATTCCTCTTCCGTTTCCCAGCACCACATTACTTTATCACAGGTAAGAAAATGTTCTCTAACTCTCACACCATGCATAGAAACAGTTGTGGTATTTTACTTTTATTCATCAAGGTTCTGAGCATTTTAGAATCCAGTGCTTGAAGCAGCTAAAGAACTATTCTGTACTTGTTTTAAAACAGCAACCTGTCTACATCAAAAATTGAATGCTCATACCCACATTACAATCTGCCCATGAATTCCTTAAAACTAACCAAAGGTACCAAAAGGTAAATTATCCAGGCAACTGACAGTTTGAGTGTTGCCAACTCATAGAATCATAGAATTGTCCAGGTCTGGACATCCAAAGGTCATCTAGTCCAACCTCCCCGCAGTCAGCAGGGACATGCCCCACTAGATCAGGTTGCCCAAGGCCTCATCGAGCCTCACCTTGAATATCTCCAGGGATGGGGTCTCAAACACCTCCCTGAGCAACCTGTTCCAGTGTTCCACCACCCTGATAGTGAAGAACTTCTTCCTGATAGCTAATCTTAATCTGCCCTTCTCTAGTTTGAAGCCATTGCCCCTTGTCCTGTCATCACAGGCCCTTGCAAACAGTCTCCTGTGCCTTTGTCATGACTTCTCTGATATTTGGTTATTTTGGTTCCTTACTAGGAGGAAGTCAGTTTGCATTAAAGTTCTTGTATTCAAAGTTGTGGAAAATAACTTGAAAATGTTGGCTCTTAAGGGGCAGATTTATGAGGGTTTTTAAACAGCATTTCTATCACTAAATGTCACTCAGATGGGCCTACAAATTAAACCAAGCTGCATGCATCCATCCATGCTGAGGAGGTATGGAACACACCTCCTGAACACCCTTCCACTGCTCAAGAGCAGAATTTCCATCTAGTCTTAATTGTGCCATGCTCCACAGCATACTTATACTGTCCTCCTGAAAATGGATGTCCAGATCCAGCACTTGAGTCCCTCTTCCCACCACCTAAGACCTGCTGTATGTTGACTGATTCACAAATACACTGCTCCAGCAGAACCACTTTGATGTCCAAACTATTTTACTGCCTGAAGATCTCAGCAACTAAGGAGACAGGAGCCAAGCTTCCCTCCAGCTGAACTGCTCATTAAATTACAAGTGATTGTGCCTCCTGGGAAACAGAGAGGCCTGTGTCATCTCTACCTCATAACCCTAGAGGTACCCTTACACAATGAAGATGGTGAAAGTTGAAATGCTACACATGGGAACAGAGCCTCTACAGGGGTTTCTGAAGAGAACACTGCTCTGAGGTGGCCTGGAGATGTGGCCTGTAACCTTCAGTCAGCTGATCAGATGTGTATAGTACAGTCAGTGACAGATTAAAAGACACTTTGATTAGCAATTGCCTTTTCTGATAAGTGGTGTAGGGTCAGAGGGCCTGAGTAAAGAAGAAACAAAAATTCCGCTCAGGATTTACACTTACCTATAAGAAACCAGGCAACGCTAGTGACAGAAGACCAACTCCAAAATGAAAGCATCAGTCCATGAGCCAGGCCTAAAAGAACTGTACCTCTAAAATAACAGAAAGGAAAATGAAACCACCCATTAATATAATTTTATAAACACAGTGTTGAAAAAGAAACTTCTAGCCATACAGACAAGGATGCTTGGTAATACTCTGTAATCCTTTTACTTCAAGCAGAGCTCAATTTAAGCACAAAATATCTTCATGTCATGTCTTGCCCTATTTTCTCTCCTTTGCTGGATGTAAAAAACATCCAGGTGAAAATAATGGCATTTTGTCATCATGTATAAGCAAGCTGTGGTCAGCAGCAGAAGCACAACACTGCAAAAGGCAAAAAGAACTCAGGGAAAATGGAGAGAGGAATCTAACCCAAACAGAAGTATTTTCTTCATGTCAGATGGGGGAACCTACAGCATCTGACATTGCTATCAGTCTTGGGCATCTCTTGTGTATAATAATTGCAAATTACTACCTACCTCACCTGGAACTACATGTAGTTGACTCAGAGTGACTAATCCAGTCTCTTTCTGGATTTTGGAACCCAGGTGAGCAACGCAGAGCATTAAGACTAAATTCTTACTAACCCAAACTTCCACAGAAGTATACCTTTCACTATGGCACACAGTTTACTTTTTTTTTCATCTGCACACAAAGTGCAACAGTTTCTAACATCTCCTCTCTGAAGTCAACTGCTAGATTTGTTTACTGCATATTATAGATCCACTTCATTCAGAAGTCCTTCAGCCTCAGTGCTAATTTAATTTTCTTTTTCCACTGTGGCAAATTCAGGTTTTTACTGCAGAAATAAAAATCATTCTGCATTAGAAAAAAAAAGAAGATTGCTGTAGATACAAGGTTCAAAGCAAGAATGAATGTGATATCAAGAATGAATCCACAACTCCCCTGTGTGAACCCACTCTATTCTGTGGAAGTTCTTACACAACCATCTGATCGAGTTTTAATTTGCCATCCACTACAGTATTAGGTTTTGATTACATTTTTGCTACTACTGCACCACCACCAACTACCACCAACCCAAAAACTTACCCATATGGATTAGGATCTGGACCTGTGTGTGGATGTCCACTTACTGCCCATCTAGAAATTAATGAGACCTCTCCAAATATCCACAGGGTGAGGAACATGAGGCTGCCAAAAGCAATCCCTGATAAAAGCCAATGTGGGTGGGAAACAGTCACTCTAACTGCATTACCAGGTTTGTTTGCTTCTTGTTTCCTCTTGTCTCCATCTAGAATAAGAATAGAAATATAACTGAACAAACTGTCAAATCCTATTACAAAGGGTTACTGAGAAAAAAACAAATAGCCAAGATCACAAAATCACCAGCATAAATTACTGGCTCAGGCACAAAATGTAACTTATTTGATCATTTGTGGAAATTGATAAGACAGGAAAAAAAAAATCTCTCATCACATTCCTGGCTCTGTCAGGAAATGGCAACCTGCCCATAGCATTGTTCTTCACACTACTGGAATTTAAATAATTACATTGGCTTTGAAAATCATCAGAAAAGTTACCAGAATTTGTTCAGAGGATTCTGTTCTCTGAAACTCTAAACTCTGATAACAACAAAACCTGACACTTCCAAAGCAGCCAGAAATAAACTCCCCTCCTTCTATTCTCCTCTTTCCATGCACTTTGGATCCCCTCTCATCTAAGGAGAAAGCAGCTCCTTTAACTGCACAGACACATTGCTTTGTCACCTAGGAAGAGGACAGATTCTTCTCCTATCCTCCTGCAGTAGATTCCCTTTCTGCATTATATTAATTTATGCATGCATGCACTGCAAGTCTACAAACAATACACATTATGTAAATTTATACCCACTTACCCATAGATAAGGTCTCATCTTTCAATTAATTCACTGAGGTCATACTGAGAAGGAACTTCTGAGGATTTAACATGAGCTGCCTTAAGTAACCAACCCAACCCTGTTGTCTTACTTGGCAGTAACAACTTCACAGTTTTTAAGTGTGCTTAGCCTATGCCAGCCCCCACTGCTGTGTTCTCTGCCTAGACACTCCAAGAACTCAGGCAAATTTTGACCAGAACAACTTGTCCACTCTTCCTTTCCGTTTATTTTGTCACATCAGCTGATCCCCAGCTTTGTCCTGTCTCCCCTTCTCTGCCAAAGAATATGCACTGGTAAAGAAACTCAAAGAGCAGACTGAGTTGAGAAAACAACAGAAATGCCACAGATGTTTCATGTTGGAATGAGGATAATCCATTCTGGTTATATTGGTTTGGGTTATGCCTTTGTTTGCATTACTGTCACATTATTGATATTGCAATTAGTTGGCAGTTCCAACACCAACTTCTACAGCTTGTATGAATTGTTATATTGATGCTGCCACGTTATGGGTGGAAGGGAATACCCCCTGGTTTCTGAAGTCTGTAATGCTCATGCATCAGCTCTAAAACCAGACTGTACTGGGGAAAAAACCCCAAAGAACCAAAACCCAGTGTCACACAGAGAGGTGTTTCCACAACTGCCTTCTGTGCTGTAAAATGCTTACCTGAGTAAATTCTCTCCACTGCTGCTATAAACCCAACTGTCAGTATGGCAGCATTGGCAGCTTGTGAGCTCCAGACTGGGTTTAGTGATGTGTACCAGATGCGAAGGACAAGGAGCATTATCTTGCCCAGCATGAAGCCCCATACCCTGATGAACCTGGAAGAATTGGGTTTTGAAATAGTGATGCTTTTGAGGAACAATTCACAGGGGGGAAAAATAGATATAATCAGTTACAATTCCATCAGGAAAAAGAAAATACCTTTGTAAACTGTTTCCTGACCACCAGGTTACTGTTTGAACCAGCAATGAGGAGGAAACCCCTGCAGCCAAGATGAACAGTCTAACAGCAGCATTTGGTGCCTGGTATGATGCTAAGCTTCCTACAAACAAACACACACAGAGAGAGGTTGCTTTAATGGGCAAGAGAAATCAGGTAACAAGGATTTCCTGTGCATGAGTTCAGTCTTGCCTGCAATTTGGCTGGCTACATTATTCATCGGAAAACATGTGACAGTGCACATTTGTAACCAGAGTAAAGAAATGTGTGTATGGATAGAAACTGGGTATAGATAGAAATTTGGCATAGATACAAACTGGGTATAGATACAAACTGGGTGTAGATGACATTACAGCAGTTAGCATTTTCAGAAAACAAACCAAAAAAAGTATAAAGTGATCACCCAGGACTGCAGTGATTGCCTTAAGTACTAATGATCATTGATTCCATAAATAGGATATAGTATGGATAAAACTCTGAATATACAAATGATAATAAACAGTGCACTTGCATAACTCAAAAGCCATAAAATCATGCATGGTGACTGCTCCTTTCTAAAAAAAGATATGGCTTTTGTCATCATGCACCTGATTTGGCTTTTAAGCTATGTAAGTGCACTATGGCTAAAGCCACATCCCTTTTAGAAAGGATCAGTCACCACACCGTGCACAAGAATCAGCAGGCAATTGTCTCAGCGGGTGTGAACAAGGCTTTCTCTGGCTCAGTACCTGGTCTTGGAGTTGCTATTGACAGCCTGTCACACTCTCAGTCACCAAAATGAACTGTGCACAAGCATCTCTGCCATTTCCCAGGGCACAGTGACATTGCCTTCATCAATAGTTTCAAGCTCTCCTAGCAGGTTTCCAATTCAGGTGGCTGTGGGGTCACACAGATTTTTGCAGCTTCAATCACTGCAGCAAATTCTGGCACAGGACCAGCGGCAAACAGCAGCAGAAGCAACATCGTTTTGCTACCAGCCATTTGCTAAGTGAGCATGAGTCAGACTTGAGAAGATGTTAAGCAAGGAAGGCTTGAAATGGAGCTACTGATTGTGGCAATGCATGCTAGGAATCCTCCAGCTATTTCCTCATTCTGCTCAAGAGTAAAAGATGCAAAGCTCAGAGCAAAGATGGTAAAATGACATCAAAGCGTGGTGAAAATGAACTTGTGCAGACTTCAGCAGAGGGTGCGTGTAAAATGCACACAGATTTGTCTTTCTAAACTGTGCTGAAATCTGTGACTCTGAAATCTCTTCAAATCTTTCGTCACTTGTGCTAGCCAGATTAAAGCCAGCGTGGGTTTGCCAGCTTACAGCAGACACACCTTTTGCTGCTGAACAAGTACACCCCAAGTGTAAATAGATCTATCCAAACACACAGATTTACTCTGTGTTGTCTGAAGACATGTATGCAAATAAACACTACAATGGGGGGAGTTTGTTCTTGGGTGGTGTTATGTGGTTGGTCTTTTTCAGACAGAACACAAAATCAAGCTGGACACCTGCAAACCCTCTCTCCATTGCAGAGAGTCCAACAGAGAGCTACGAGGATGATGAAGGGACTTCAGCATCTCCCCTGTGAAGAGAGACTAGAGCCCTGGGGTTGTTTAGTCTGGAGAAAAGATGGCTGAGAGGGGATCTGATCAAGGTCTATAAATATCTGAGGGGTGGGTGTCAAGATGCAGATGCCAGGCTCCTTTTGGTGGTGCCCAGTAATAGGACAAGGAACAATGGGTATAAGCTAGAACAGAGGAAGGTTCCACCTCAACACGAGGAGACACTTCTTTACTGTGAGGGTGCTGGAGCACTGGAGCAGGCTGCCCAGAGAGGTTGTGGAGTCTCCTCCTCTGGAGACATTCAAAACCTGCTTGGATGTGTTCCTGTGTGGCCTGCCCTAGATGACCCTGCTTTGGCAGGAGGAGGTTGGACTGGATGACCTCTAGAGGTCCCTTCCAACCCCTAACACAATTCTATAAAACCCACTGGCCCTGATGGGATGGACTCACAAGAGCTGAGGGAGGTGGCTGATGCTATTGCTATGCCACTCTCCATCATTTTTAAAGGTCCTGGAGAATAGGAGAGGCACCCAAGGACTGGAAGAAAGCCATTGTCACCCCAGTCTTCAAAATGGGCAAGAAGGAGGACCCAGGAAATTACAGGCCTGTTAGACTCACATCCATCTCTGGAAAAGAGATGGAACAGCTCACTCTGGAGGTCATCTCTAAGTATATGGATGAAAAGAAGACTGTCTGGAGTGGTCAGAATAGATTCACATGGAGGAAACCATGCTTGACCAATTTGATAGCCTTCTGTGATGGTGTGACTGGATGGGTAAATAAAAAAAAAGGGTTCTTAGAAGAAAAAACAGCCTTGGAAACTAAGCCTACCCAAAAGAACATTTCACTCACAGCAGATCACTTTCATAACAGCCCCAAGCTGTTCTGTGACATCTTGTCCCTACCCATTGTCACAGACACAGAGCTGCTACACGAAAAACACCTGCTCAGTGCAACACTGAAAACATTTTTCCTATTGGGCATGACTTGCACTCATTTAAAAGCTTCTAGAAATAGAAGTGAAATGAGATTGGTCCTTCATTATGCAGGAACAGTCTAAAACCCAAAAATTAAATGAGATTTGTCTTTAATTATGCAGTACTGGTCAAAAAACCCACCCCAACACAATGGATGCAGTATCCCAAAGCTTGAGATAAAAAGCATGAGCTTGGGAGAGCAAGAACAACTTCTTCCTGTCTCTTTTCAGAATGATCTTAACTGAGAGGCAATTTGGAATGCTTATTTTTATGCCTTGATACCAACATGGAATCTAACTCACTGCAATACATACTTACCAACCATAGCCAGTCTCAGAAGAGCCAGGATGTACTTATTGTTAGCCAACCTCCAAAAAGGGCCAATTATCAGCAATACTGGAGAAAAGAAGGCAACAGCAAAAACTTCCAGACCTGTGAGTGCCAGAGTCTGAAGGGGGAAGTAATAAATCATCGGTGGCAATGCATGGTAAAGAGACCATGAAATGTAGCCTAAAAGAAACCAAAACACAAACACAATCCCCATCAAATATTTTCAGCAGCATTGTTTCCTGGAGATTACTTACAAATACACCATTTTTTACTTCCAAATGTAGAACATCCAAAGTATCTGAAAGTAGTTCAAATAACAACAGCCACTTTCCATGAAGCAACATTTGCTATTTCAAATCGAATAAGCACATTTTCCTGAGAGGAAAGCAACTCTTTCCCCCTCAGACTCAAAGCTCCTGCTTTGATCTCCAATGACAAGTGCTCAGCCGAGGAAAGGGCTGGTGTCCAGAGGTAACAATGCTGGCTAAGTCACTAGCCCACTGAGTCACAGGGCTCCTCAAAGACTGACCAGTGGTGAAATAAATTATTGTAGAATCAAAGAATGGACCCAAGTCGGAAAGGACCCCACAAAGGTCATCCAGTCCAATCCCCCTACCCGCCCTGCAGTCAGTAGGGACATCCTCAACTAGATCAGGTCACCCAGGGCCTCGCTGAGCCTCACCTTGAATATCTCCAGAGAAGGAGCCTCAACCACCACCCTGGGCAACCTGTTCCAGTGTTCCACCACCCTCAGGAAGAACTTCTTCCTGATACCCAATCTAAATCTGCCCTTCTCTAGTTTGAAGCCGTTGCCCTTGTCCTGTCACCACAGGCCTTTGAAAACAGTCTCTCTCCATCCTTCCTGTAGCCCCCTTCAGATACTGGCAGGCTGCTATTAGGTCTCCCCGGAGCCTTCTCTTCTCCAGGCTGAACACCCCCAGCTCCCTCAGCCTGTCCTCATAGCAGAGGTGCTCCAAACCCCCGGTAATTTTCGTGGCCTGCCTCTGGACCCTCTCCATCAGGTCCACGTCCTTCCTGTATTGAGGACTCCAGACCTGTACACAGTACTCCAGTAGTACATCGCTGTGCCCTCTCCTCTGAAAACACTTTGTCTGGACACACCAGCACTGCCCTGCTGCTGCCCACGCGTTGCACCGGAGCTGCCCCAGCGCCGGGGCCGGCAGTGCCGGTGGTACAGCGGCCCGGTGCCCACCCTGCCCCGGGGCCGGCAGTGCCGGTGGTACAGCGGCCCGGTGCCCACCCTGCCCCGGGGCCGGCAGTGCCGGTGGTACAGCGGCCCGGTGCCCACCCTGCGCCGGGGCCGGCAGTGCCGGTGGTACAGCGGCCCGGTGCCCACCCTGCGCCGGGGCCGGCAGTGCCGGTGGTACAGCGGCCCGGTGCCCACCCTGCCCCGGGGCCGGCAGTGCCGGTGGTACAGCGGCCCGGTGCCCACTCCGTGCCCGTGCCTTGCTCCAGGGGCAGCACAGCACGGCTCTACAAACACCTGCACAAAGCCTCCTCTGAGACCACGCAAGAGGTCCTGGACTGATCCGAGAGCCAAAAGGCATCCCGGTGCTGGAAGGGAGAAGAGAACCCCCAGACGAACACTCGGTAGCGACCGTTCTTCACGCGCTGACAGCGGAGGAGCTTTCAGCGGCAACAGCTCCCCACGGACGGTGAGCCCCGAGACACCCTGCTAGGGCTGCCCCGCTACGGCCGCCCGCCGTTCCCCGGTAGAGTCCCTAGCGCTGCCGTGCCGCAGGACCCCCCAGCAGGGCTGAAGGACCACCGGCACCGTTAACCGCCTCCCAGCGCGGCCCCCGCGGCCCCTCACAGCCCGCCAAAGCCCCGTCGGGCGGCACCGCCGCCACCTACCCAGGAAGCTCTCAGAGAGAACGGCCTTCCAGAGGGGGAACATCGTGCCGTGACGCTGCCCGGCTCGGCGCGGCGGGGCCTTCGCCCCTCTCTCCCGCAGCCGAGCGCCGGTGACGGACGCGGCGCCGCCGCCCGTCCCGCCTGACGGAGCCCGCCCGGCACGCGGCCGGCGGCGAGCGGCTGCCACAGCGCCGCCTGGCGGAGTCGGCTGCATCGGCCCTGCACCGGGGGCGGGAGTGCTGCGGACCGGGGTCCTGCGGCTGCAGGCAGAGGCAGCGAGGAAACCTGCCGGATCGGGGCGACGGCGCGGTGCTGGCCCGCGGCCTTGAGGCCAGGGCTGGGTGTGAGGGACGTCTCCACACCTCCACCTTTCAACACAGCAGCCTTGGACCATTCGACATTGCTGACAGAAGTGGTGGCCCGAGTGGTGGCCCCCTCGGGCCTCTGGCTCCGGAGGGGCGAGTTTCCTTTCGTTCCTGTGCTTTGGCTGGAGAGGGAGAGGAGTGAGGAGGGCCTGCCCGAGTCTGCAGGGTGGCAGCGGAGCAGCCAAGGGCTCGGTGGCCGTGAGGCCTCGCAGCGGCAGAGCCCACACTAAGCTGGCACTGTGGCTGGAGAGGATGGCGAGGTGCGAGGTGACTCTGAAGAGCTGTTCAGTTAAACCAGGGATTTCTTCATGGAGGTCAGACAGAGTTTATTCTTCACAGCCCTGTGACAAGGAGCGGTGAGTAGATCCCTCGCAGCTGTGGCACCGGAGGAGTGCTTGTCTGCTACACAAACCAGGAAGAAACAAAAGAGGACTAAAGGATTATCGCTTCACAGGCTGATGGGGAAAAGAGGAGCTGGCAGACTCGATAGCTGCATAAATATGTGGTTAGTTAACTGTTACTACCAGGTACTCAGGAGTGCTGTGCTTATCCTAACGAAATGCCCTTTGCTTAATAGCAGACTGAGGACTTCTGATAAGCAATGCTGTTTGCAAAAGCAGCAGAAAAGCATTTAGGTTGCTGAGGATTCAGGGCAGAGGCTTAAGCCACTCTATTAATTTTAGATGAAGCCCTGAGCTACAAGAACCCAGCCATGGTCACAGCTGCCAAGCTTTGGCAAAAAGGATTAAAAGAGCAAAAATCTGAATTTTAGAATTTAATTCTAAATGTGCAGCCATCAACTGAAAAAAAAAAGCGGGGGGGGGGGGAAGCATTTTTGGTGCTGGAGTGTGTTGTCTTCTTAAGTTTTATTAATCATCATACAGTACCTTATGAAACTGACAGTTGTGTTTTCTCACTTGTGTTAAAACTGCTCTCCCCTTCTAAACAACCTTGTGACTTACATTTTCCTTCCCTTGCATCTGTGAAACTCCAGATCCATAGGAGTAAACTACTAACCCCTGACACCTGTTAAAGATGATCTATTATTAGAAATAAATTCCTGTCAAAACATTTGAGGGGCAGAGTACTAAGGAAAAGCTTGTCCCATTAGTCTTACAATCAAGTAATTAATTTACCTAGGTTTAATTTAACAGGGTTTGGCTAGCTTCAGAAACTGTTGAATTTTGGTTGGTATTTAAAAACATAAATGTGTTTCAAGTGGCCACCAAAGAAATGAAGTGTTTTGATGAAAAAGTCAACCTCTCTAGAGGAAGAAGAATGAAATTCATAGGTATAATGGGAAGGGAAGGGAAGGGAAGGGAAGGGAATAGAATTATCCAGGTTGGAAAAGACCTTTGAGATCATCAAGTCCAACCTTTCACCCAACACTACCTAAAGTTCTTCCTCTTTTCTCCAAGTCCCATTTAACTGAAGGCATCTTCATGTAAGAAAAGCCATCCCAGAACAGTCACCAACTTCTCCTCTCACTGCAAGTGATGAGACCATTTCATCTAGCTGTGACATGGCACAAATGGAACTTAAAAGATGAGATCCTTGGCCAGGATAAGCCCAGAACAGGGCTGCTTTTGTAGCTGCCTGAGAGCGTGAGGCTGGCAGGATGTGTTCGGCTGATTGAAACAATTTTGCAATGCTTTTTGTAATTACAGTATCTTGCTTCAGGGTTCAGAGGTGGAGCTCCAGGAAAGCTAGACTTAACTGCAATCATGAACCTGATGTGCTTGTCTGGCTTCCATTAAACTCGTAGTGCAGTGAAAATGATGCAATTCCTGACGGATTTGGCCATTGTATTCTATGTACTCTCTCTGAGAATCTTGGTAACTACTAAGTTTGGCTTCAAGTGCAACCAACTTACATTCCAGTTCACTTCACAGAGAAGCATCAGAGCACAAGGAGGAAGTTTACAGGTGTAGTGTATTTTGAAGTGAAAACAGACATGTCTTAAATACAAAAGTCAGTGCTTACAAGATACATCATTAGACATATGTGAAGGCCTTTTGCTGTATTTCTTTATTCTTGGAGTACCACGAGTGTAGCTGATAAAAAATTAATCACTAACATTTGATCTATACAGGAATGCAATGATGACAAACCATCAAAACCAAGATACCATACTACTAAAGGTGTTCCCACTCACAGAAGGAAAAATAAAAGAATGTCTTAATTTTAGAGTAGTATTTAATCACAGAGTTGTCAGGGCTGGAAGGGACCTCAGGGATCATCCAGTTCCAACCCCCCTGCCATGGGCAAGGACACCTCCACACTGCAGCAGGTTGCTCACAGCCACATGCAGCCTGGCCTTCAAAACCTCCAGGGATGAGGCTTCCACCACCTCCCTGGGCAACCTGTGCCAGTCTCTCACCACCCTCCTGGGGAAGAACTTCTTCCTAACATCCAATCTGAGTCTACCCACTTCTAGTTTTGCTCCATCCCCCCCAGTCCTATCACTCCCTGACACCCTAAAAAGTCTCTCCCTATCTTTCTTGTAGCCCCCTTCGGATACTGGAAGGCCACAATAAGGTCTCCTTGGAGCCTTCTCTTCTCCAGACTGAATATATTCTTAACCTAAGGCAGACATTAGATAGAGAGAGAGAGAGAGAGATAGAGATGAGTTTAACACAAAATAAATTACAGCCCCACGATTCTGTTAGTATTGACAGGGATAAACCTCTCTAAAGCTAGTGACTGTAAAAAGAAATGGGTTTTTTTGTTGTTCAAACCATGAAATAAACACATGGAATTTAAAAGAACTGTCAGAAAACTGAGAGAAGTTGTCCTTACACACTGCCCAGTAAAGATGTGCCTCAATGGGCACAATTAAGCAGCAGAAGAATCTGCCAGAGAAGGAGAGAGGAAAAGCATTGAAGTCTGAACACAAATTGGGATTAAGAAAGTAACTGGAAAAAGACTGGGGTAGTGGAGTTTGTAGTTAGGCACTGGTCACAGTCCCAATGGAAAAATGAAGACTTGAGGGTCATTAGGTGCCTGTCCTGTTTGCACAACAGTGCAAAGCTTTATCATCCCCTTTACACCTGTTATGCAAAACTCTCTTTGCATATTCGTACTCCACATTAATTTATTTCTCCTTTTCTCAAGGTCACAGTATGTTGGCTATAAATACTGTTCATTTGTTAAACCTGGGCTGAAGTGTAACCTCCTCTCTTGTAAATTAGCCCTATATCACAGGACTAATTAACATTGTGGTTTGCTAAAGACCTTTTCCAGTAAAATGTTCCGTGAGACGTGAGACAAGAATATTGCCCCAGCAACGTACTTCTTATAATAGGCTTTGATTAATTTCAGTGTGTGTTAGAACTGACAGGTACAATCAAGTCTGGTTCCTGGATCTAAGCACCTACCACAAAAATGATCAGAGAGTTGGAGCACCTCTGCTATGAGGACAGGCTGAGGGAGCTGGGAGTGTTCAATCTGGAGAAGAGAAGGCTCCAGGGAGACCTAATAGTGACCTTCAAGTGCCTGAAATGGGCTACAAGAAGGATTGAGAGAGACTACTTACAAAAGCCTGCAGTGACAGGACGAGGGGCAATGGCTTCAAACTAGACAAGAGCAGCTCTAGATTGGATCTTAGGAACAAGTTCTGCACCATGAGGGTAGTGGAACACTGGAACAAGTTGCCCAGGGAGCTGTTTGGGGACCCATCCCTACAGATACTCAAAGTGAGGCTTGACAGGGCTCTGGGCATCCTGATCTAACAGACCATGTCCCTGCTGACTGCAGAGGGGGTTGGACTGGATGATCTTTGGAGGACCCTTCCAACCCAAACCATTCTATGATTCCACAGTCACCCTGTTGAAAACAGCTAGTGTTTTCAGGTCTTTACAGGAGGAAAGAATTTACACATAGAGCTGTGCAGCCCATGAGAAGAGAAAACTCTGTGATCATTTTAAAGCCTTCTTCACACTGAGAAGTGTAAATCTTAAAGTTCAAACATCTGATAATTGTCAGTCCTTAATTTCTACTTAAAGATAGGCCAGACCAAGTGTAAAAGAGAAATAAGTATATCCAAAATTCACCCAGGACATAGACAACTGTCACAGAATTTCTTGTTGGTGGAGAGGACAGTTTAATGTTTTACTCAGAAGTATGTTGACTGTTTCCTGCTGTGACTCTTGATGTCTTTTCATTCACCCTTAACTCCTACTGCCATTAGCACAAGAACAGCTGCAGTGTAATTCTTATGCAGCTTTCCAAGCTCTAAATGTTGTTGTTTTTTTAAATCATTATCATTGATACATTTTTGTAACCACATTGTGCTGCTGTTACTTCAGGTCTGTGTTTATCAGGGGATTTTTAAGCAATGAACAGTCTTGGTGATTTTTTAATGAAGAAAGAAACCATGTTTATCAAAACTGGGCTTAGTGTCCCCTCCTGCCACATGGCTGTAAGCATACCTGGAATGTTTCTTATGCACACTGGGAAGGCTTTGCCTTTGGTAAATGTGGGGAAACTCAGGATCTTGGCAACCCTGCAGAGCTTTCCTAAATGTTCTTCAGACAAGAGCCTGTAAACCTTCCCTGAGTTTGTGAAATCTCAGCTCCTTGACCTCTTTCTACTCAAACAGTAGAAAATTCCTCAGTAGAGGACTCAACTCTATTTTATTTTTGGTATCTTTGTTTGTTGTTTTTTTCTTTGATGTGTGAGGTTGGCTTTGTTCTGGGAGCCTCTCTTTTGGTTTGTGGTCATTATTCTGAAGCAGTAACATTTATTGGTTTTGTCGATCAACTTCTCTTGTTTTTTATCGTCCTGAAGGTAAATCTTAAAATCAAAGAGTGTTTGAGAACACACTCAACTGTGATAACCAGCTTTACCTTTCAAGTTGAAAAGAAGTCTAACCTGATTTTTAATAGGCACTTTTGCACAGGAAGGTGCAAGAGTACAAGCAGCCCTGGGCACGCATATGCCCTATGAGGAAATGGTCGTTCCAGCGCTCTTTCATTTTATGGCAGCTTAAGCAGAACTAGCTAGAAAAATATTGATTATTAGGGGGCATTTTCATAGAAACACAGAATGGTCTGGGATGGAAGGGACCTCTGAAGGTCATCCAGTCCAAGCCCCGCTGCAGTCAGCAGGGGCATCCTCAACTAGATCAGGTTGCCCAGAGCCCTGTTGAGCTTCACCTTGAATATCTGTAGGGAAGGGGCCCCAACCACCTCCCTGGGTAACCTGTTCCAGTGTTCCACTACCCTTGTAGTAAAGAACCTGTTCCTAACATACAATCTAAATCTGCTCTTCTCCAGTTTGAAGCCATTTCCCCTTGTCCTATCACTGCAGGCTTTTGTAAACAGTCTCTTTCCATTCTTCTTGTAGCCCTCTTCAGGCACTGGAAGGCTGCTATAAGGTCCCCCCAGAGTCTTCTCCAGGCTGAACACCCCCAGCTCCCTCAGCCTGTCCTCGTAGCCGAGGTGCTCCAACCCCTTGATCATTTTCGTGGCCCTCCTCTGGACCTGCTCCATCTCATGTATTGTGTTTTCCAAAGCAGCACATAGCCAGTATCTATGAAAGAGTTTTTACATATGATTTCAGAGACACCTCTTAGATCACAGGTGATACAAGAGCTGTTTTAGGACATCACTCTTGCCAAACCTCTGTGTGAAAAGTAAGTTTTGTAGCAGCAAAGCCAAATAGTCTGGTTTAGCTGGCAAGAATGAGAGAATACTCTGGGGAAAGGGGCTTCAGGCAGCCAAGGCTTCTGGAAGCTGAAAGCCTTTTTGGACTCGAGAAAATCAGCAATGACATGTCAAGTTCAATATGAAATAGAGATATGAAGGTCATATGATAAGAGGAAGTGTAACACTGATCTCACAAACTATACATTTCATTATAAGCACTGAAGTGCCCTACTGCCACTTAGGATGCTCTACTAAAAACTATTACGTCTCACTGTAAAGAAAACATAAACCCAACCAGCTTTTATTAAAGGTAAAATACAAAATAAAACTCAGCTTTGCAAGCTTAGTTTCAGAATGATTATTGTTAATGAAGGACATTGTATTTCTCCTTCCAAAGAAAGTAGAATAATTATTTTTTTCCCAGTATTCTTAGAGGAAAGACCCTTCCCCCAGCTGAGATGCCAGGATAATATTTCCTTGCAGGATTGTTTTTTAAGTTCTTTAGGGAAATAGGAATACTCAGAAGGAATCTTAGCAGTGTGTCCACTGCTCTTCTCTGGAAGCAGCTCATGAGGAAGCTTGAACTGCTAATTCGGTCACAGATACCAGGGGATGAGGAGACCTGGACGAGACCGTTAATCTCGGGGTCCCTCAGCAACCTGCCCTGGAGCTCCCGGCCTCAGGCGGGACGGGCGAGATGCGCGGGGCTCCGCTGGGCCCCGCTGGGCCGCGGGCTGGCCGCTCCTCGTCTGTTCTTGCTGCCAACGGCCAGGAGATGGCGGTAGAGCTCGGCGGCCGCAGGCAGAGCCGGGCGTGCAGCAGAGCCGATGCCCGCCTGACCGTAGCAGCTGTGCAGCCGGGTCCCGCTCCTCACGGCCTTCCGGGGCTGGGCGGTGCGGGCGCGCCGCGGATAGGCAGGCCCGGGCGGTGCCGTCCCGGGCCGTCCTCTTCCCCTTCCTCCACTGGTCCGGTGCGAGGTGAGCGCTGCCCAGGGAGTCGGTCCGTCGCCAGCTATCTTCAGTGCCGCAGCCCCAGTGAGCGCGGGTCCGTTCCTTTCCGTCCCCGAGGGGCCGAGCTCCGTGGGGCCGGATTTCCCCGGCGTCACGGCGGGAGGAAGGCTGGGGCTGGGGTGGCTTTCGGCGGCCGGTCCCGGCCAACGGGCAGGTGGCGGTTCATAAGGGCAATCTCCACCAGCGCTCGACACCTCGCCCTCTGCCCCGCAGGCCTTCGCCGCAGGCCTTCGCCCCGGGCGCTGGCCCGGGGGCGGCCGGGACTGCGCTGCGCTGGGCTGGGTGCGACAGGCCCTGCCGCCGGGGCAGAGGGAGGCTGCCGTCGGCTGGAGCGGACGTCTGCCCAGGGCCTGATTGCAGCCACTCTTCCCTTCTACGAAAGCCGACAAGAATAAGAACATTTTGTGCCTTCGATTGGCGTAAACCTCTTTCAAGTTTTATGCGTTCTTCTTAACTTCTATGTCCTTTTGGAGCTCCTCTCCGATGAGGACAGGCTGAGACAGTTGGGATGTTCAGTTTGGAGAGAAGGCTCCAAGGACGCCTTACTGTGGCCTTCCAGTATCTGAAGGGGGCTACAGGAAGGCTGGGGAGGGAGTTTTTAGGGTGTCAGGTAGTGAACTAAAGGGAATGGATCCAAACTAGAGGAGGGGAGATTTAGATTCAGATGTTAAGAAGAAGTTCCTCCCCATGAGGGTGGCGAGACACTGGTACAGGTTGCCCAGGGAGGTGGTGGAAGCCTTATCCCTGGAGGTTTTTGCAGCCAGGCTGGATGTGGCTGTGAGCAACCTGCTGTAGTGTGAGGTGTCCCTGCCCATGGCAGGGGGATTGGAACTGGATGATCCTTGAGGTCCCTTCCAACCCTGACAATTCTGTGATCCTGTGAGTTTGATGAAAAATTAAATCGCTGTTTGCCAGGGTGAGGCAGACAAGTGAGGACCAGTTGGCACTCCAAATATCCTGTGGACTTCCAAACTTAATTTTTACCAGAGACTCAGTAATCACTGTCATTTTTGAGAGCAGCTGAGAATAAAGTGGAGATTGGTGTGAATGCAATGTTTAATTGTGTCTTCTTACAATGGGGAGAGGAGGTTGCATTGCTTCTGTTTGGTTACATAAAAAAGCATTGCTGTTTGAATATCCAGTCTGTGTGAAGGATATGTTGCTTGAACCCTGTAGCTGGGGAGCTGACCGCAAAGTAAGTGCAGGATGTGGTTTGTGCAGTAATAGTATGAAGGCCAAAACCTGTTCAGGTTATTAAATTGTCACACATTTCCTGTGTAGCTCAGTCCTTCACAGTCTTTCAGTGCCACCATTCTCAGAAGGTGTCCTATGTATTGATATATAAAGTACCAGACCATGCAGCAGCAAAAAAAATGCATTTTAGATTAGAATTAGTCTCTATATAAATAAGATTCCTACTTGCTTCTCCCTACTAGTACAGTTCTCAGGCATGGAAGACAGTGATTGTAAAGCTCTTCAGAACCTATTTGTTCTTAATAGGTTTTGACTTGGGGGTGGGGGGGTGGGCTGTTATTGTAGGGTTTGTGTTTTGTCTTGTTTTTAAGTATGTAACTGGATTGTGTTTGTTGGAAACAGATGTGGTTTGTGATAGGCTTGTGTCGTGTGTCCTGTGGAATCAAAACTTCAGCTCGTGGCAGTGAGGATAGAAGTAGTGCAGTGATTCTGGAGAACTCTCAAATAAATCCTTGACATGCAATGCCATAAAAATTAGAGAGGTTTGGGATTATTTGTTCATACCTGTTCTCATTTCTTTGTGATTGAGAGTGCCGTGCTAGGTCATGATCCGACATGTAACTGCACTCACCACCCTTCCTGTTTGAATTGGGCTTCACACAGCTCTGTATTGCTAAGCAGTGATACATTGTGCTGGAACTGTACATAATCAGCTGACTGCTGTAAAAAATGCACTCCTTTCAACACGGTGATTACTGTTTCTAGGTAAACATTGCATATACAGTATCATTTTGATACTTTGGCTTTTTACCTTTGTACCTAGCAGAAAGACACAGCCTAGCATAAACCATACACGTTTCTGGTGTCCAAGATCAGAGGCAGAATACAAGAAAAGAGACAATGGCTTCTGAAACCATCCCACAGGAACCTCAGACATCTCCACCAAAGCAAGCTAGATGGCCTGGATGGGTAAGTTGGCTTGTTTTGTTGGTTTGTTTGGGGGGGCGGGGGGGATGTTGGTGTTTTGAGGTTGGTTGGTTCGTTTTAATTTTGATGCTGTTGCCAGTGAGTAACTGGGGTTTTGCATTGGTCACTCTTACTGAAGAGAAAAACAGAAGTCTGATAGCTTAAGCTTATAAATGAAGAAAGGATGTTGTGGTATTCACTACACTCAGAGGTCTAGGAGCTTTTAAGATAGTGGGCTCTGATTTATGCTATGCTAGTTAAACTAGTTACAAATGGGCAGAGCCCTAGTGTCTTGAGTACTAGTCTAGTATAACCTGACCCCATCAAGCTGTGTACCTGCTTCCCTTCAGAAGAGAAGGGAAGAGTACTGCACAAGAAGCTGTCTTCCAGCTGTATGGCAGCTCAGCATTCTTCTGTGCTGGAGAAATCACCAGCCCACAGGGGTTCATATTTTACCATATGCTAGAGGCATGTAATTAACCAGATGGAATTTATGTGTGGCAGGACTTTGTTGCTAGCCAGTCTCTGCCAGAAAGCAGCAAAAGGTGGTTGATCTGCAAGAAAAGGTGACTTGGGAGGTGTGAGTGACAGCTAGGCAGTTCTTCAGGGAGTAGGAGCATCTCCAGTGACATTAAGCAGGGTGAGCCAGCAGTCAGCTCAGTGACTGCTAGGCAAGTCCATTGGAATAAGGCAAATCTGATGGTAAGGTAGGAGGTCAAGTTAGCAAGCAAAGGAGGGAATCTCATGGTAAAAGGCCAGGTACAGGCATCCTACTATGCAGTTAAGGCAAGGGCCTGAGCTTAAAAACAGCTCCTGAGCTGAGAGGCAGAGGCCTTGGGCAAAGCTTCTTTGTCTTTGTCTCAGATGGGCTTTTGTGGCAATTTACTTCCATGTTACACAACTGTACCATGTTAGAGCTGACTTTGAGCCCAAGCAGCTAAACCTCTATCAGGGTGTGTATGGAAGCAGGAAAGTTGCAAAGCATGTTGGTGCACTTAGGGCTCTGACACTCATTTCCTTATCTTTCACTCTGCCTGTTTGAATTTTATCCTGTTTGTGGTGACCTTGCTGTGAAACCCGTTTGGAGCGGTTCTCTGAAGTCAATTCTCTACAGTTCACCCTAGCAGCACCACCATTTATTGTGGTGGAGCAGTGCTTGAAGGAGGACTGAGATGTTAATTGGCTAAAATGTGAAATGTGTGGCTGTGGCCGGTAGATGCACTTGGTTACAAAACCATGGCTCAATCTGGCATAAAATGAGGTAGAATTCTGTAATAGGCTAATGTGCTCTTTTTCCCAAGGCACTGCTTCTTCCATGAAGCCTGCTTTTGCTTTTAAGAATAAGTAGGTTGGTAGATGTTGTGTTTTTTACAGAAAAAATGTTTAACATTTCCATTAAATTAATGATGCCTCCTGCTTTCTGCCAGCATAATGCCATATGGTATGGAGCAGCCAGTTGGGGTCAGCTGTCCTGTCTCCGTACTCTGCCACAGTCTTGTGTTTTGCTTATTTATTTTTTTAAAATAACTCCATCTTCTCAACTGATTTATTCTTTTCTTCCTGTGAGATTAAATTCAAGAAGCTAACCCTGGTGTATCCTTTCCAGCCAATGTTCTATTGTCCCAAATCCCAAATCCAAAACAGTGGAGAAATTGCAAGGATCCGTGAAGAATGCAGAAGTGAAAGTTTCTGGTACAGAGGTGAGTGATGCAAACTTGTTCTTGCCACGCTGAACGTGACTTCTGGATGCACTCAAGCAGAAATGGCTGCAAAATGCCATCATCTTTGTTGTAATACATTATGGTTCATTGGAATGTTACTGTGGGCTAACTCTGTCACCTTATTTTAAGCTGAGCACTGTGTTGTTATAGTTAATGGGACTATTTGCATCATCATTGTAGGCAAAGGTGATGGAGTTCACAGGCTCACAGGATGTTAGGGGTTGGAAGGGAACTTGGAAGATCATTGAGTCCAACCCCCCTGCCAGAGCAGGACTATAGAATCCAGCACAGGTCACACAGGAACACATCCAAATGGGTCTTGAAAGTCTCCACAGAAGGAGATTCCACAACCTCTCTGGTCAGCCTGTTCCAGTGCTCTGTGACCCTCACAGGGAAGAAGTTCCTCCTCATGTTGAGGTGGATCCTCCTGTGTTTATATCCATTACCCCTTGTCCTATCACAGGGTGCAACTGAGCAGAGCCTGTCCCCTCCCTCTTGACCCCCAGCCTTCAGATATTTATAAGCATTTATTTAATCCCCTCTTAGTCTTCTCTTCTCCAGACTCAACAGCCCCAGGTCTCTCAGCCTCTCCTCCTAGGGAGTTGTTGTTTAATATGAGCTATAACAATCACAGAGTTGATTCTGTTCTTGAAGTCCATTATTAAAACAACCTTGGGAATGTTTTACTTCATTCCATATTTTTGCCTTTGAAAAAAGGCAGGCATTGTGTCCTGGGTTTGTGAAATTCTTTAGGTGTTAGGATGTCCAAAAGATTAGTTACTCACTGTCTCTTACATGCACCATGTCAGTTTGTTTCTAAATGACACACTTCCTAGAAAGAGAAGGTTGAAAAACATTTAAGCAGAGCTGCTGGCATTCCCAGTGTTGCAGCACTGAGGGGAGATAGTCAGGTCGTATAAGCTCTTGTTTAGTAAATATCTATAGCATAGCATGCATTAGCTGCACCATGCTGTGTAAACACATCCTTGCTTTGAAGAGTTAGGGTTAAATCTGCCTGACTGAGCAGATGTCATAGGTGATAAAAACTCTACACAGAGTTAGTGTTTGGAAGATGAGTAATGTGTTTAACATTAGAAACACAGAAAACATTTCATGTATTAAAGAATAATGTATTTGAATAATAGATAAAAAAATTTTGGCAGATACCAGATGCTCTCCTCCTTTTTATTTTTACAGCTCTTCCTTTGTCTCTTGGGAGCATGCTTGTCACCCAGGGGCTGGTCTCAAAAGGTAAATATAAACCAGTCACAGAATGTTAGGGGCTGGAAGCGACCTCAAAAGATCATCAAGTCCAACCCTTCTGCCAGGGCAGGATTACCTGGAGTAGGTCACACAGGAACTCATCCAGATGCATTTTGAATGTCTCCAGAGAAGGAGACTCCACAACCTCTCTGGGCAGCCTGTTCCAAGGGTCTGTCACCCTCAGAGTGAAGAAGTTTTTACCTATGTTTGCATGGAACCTTCTATGCTTCAGCTTGCACCTACTGCCCCTCAAAATACATGATGGTCCTAAATTTATGAAGTTGAGATCTGGAATTACTACTGAAATGCAAGTTTCCCTTAAGTCTGCTGGTTTTCAACATCAACATTCCTCTCACTCAACACCATTGTTGTTACAATGATCATTGTGTCCATTGCCACAGTCACTCTCCTGAAAGAACTCGAACTGAGAAAGAGAATTCCCAAATAAGAAGACTGGTGCCTGGGTTCTGTCACCACGGTCACATGTATTTGAGTAGAGTCTTCACTGGGGCTGCTTGTAGGGCAGAGCATGGTACAATCTGAAGAGGGCCATCAGAATTGGGGACATCTGAAAAATGCTGGCAGTGTTTATACAGTGACCACACAGCAATATGAATGCAGCTTTGGTGCAGAGGGACAAGGAATTCTGCCAAAGTGAGGAGGCAGAGAGCTGTTTTGTAGAGATGGCTTGCAATCTGCAGGCTAACACAAAAGAGATTTGTGTTCTGTTTCTGTGGTGGATGAATCTCTTTCTATGCCTTGCACCTTGAGGTTCTCCTCTGGGTAAGGATGAAGTTAGCATTTTGGGTAAAGAGCAAAGAGCATCTTCTCTGAGGACTGCTAAGATGGGTGCATCCCACAGGAGCAAATAAGACAGCTCTTCAGCCTGCATCTGCAGCTGGCTACAGCAAGGGCAGGTAGAAGAAGAAAACAATCCCAGGGGCTGAAGCAGAAAAGAATCCAGAGACTGTAAGAGATGGGTGGTGGGAGAGAGCCAATGGAGGAGATGGAAATGACTCAGCATTTTCTCAGTGTGTGCTTGCAAGCCCCTTGTTTTGTTCCATCTGCTCTTGCCCTGTTTCCTTCTTAGCACTATATTTTTATTAATTTTATTGTGGTTTTTGCTAAGATTACCAGGAAGATTAGAGTGGAAGCCCTAAAAGCTGATGGAGGTTCCCTGGTACATCCTTGACCTATGAGTTTGTAGGCAGACAGGGAGGGAAGGCAAAGGATTACACACTTGGAGAGGGTAAGCAGTGACAGGAGAGGCAGTGGAGTGCCTCAGCAGCAAACATGCCAGCCTCTGGCACCGGCTACTCCTCTCAGTTTCTCTCCATTGTGCTCAGATATTTCTGATCAGCTGTGAAATAACAAATGCCCAATTAAATAATCATTACTGTGTGTCAACAACTGTGGGGGAGGCTGTTTAGCAACAAACAACTATTTTGTTCTTTCCTCCCCTGGGAGACTCCATTTGAAATTGCATAGATGCCAGTGGGCAGAGGCCCTTGCACAGCGTGGACTGAATGCTCCTCTGTCTGAACACCCCACTGATGGCTGCAAACAGTACACTGGCTCTAGAAGAAGCTGGAGCTACTGAGCCTCTGCTGAATGCATGTAGCAGTGCAACCAATGTTCACTTCTTTTCTCTGTGCCATGGTAATCTTGCTGTGTGCAGCCCTCCATGGCATGGCTCTTCTACTGGGCACATGCCTCTCAGAGGCATACTGGTTTCATCTATTGGTGTTAACTGGGGGAAGGTGGATTTTGGTGGGGAAACTAAAGACAGTATTTTGGGTTTTGTGTTCAGCACTCTGCATTCTCCTCTTAAAGCCCAAAATGTGTGATCTCTCCTCTCCTGGATACTAGTGGTACAGTTGAACACTCATTTAATCAATAGTCACAGTATCACGGTACATTAGTGGTTGGAAGGGACCTCAAGAGATCAAGTCCAACCTCTTATCCAAAACAGAGAACTACTGAAGAACAGTTTAGGCCTGCTTCTCACAGCACAAAGAGCATGAGTAAGAGATTTCAGGTGACTGTTACATTTGCAGAGCTGGTTTCTACTGAAACATGAGCCACCATCTGCTGCAGGTGTCACCAGTGGCAGCCATGCTGCTTTCATCTTGAACTGAACCTTGCAAAGTCCAGATTTCTTCCTCTGACTCTAGGAGTGCCCCAGAACAGATGCACTAAGAACTAGTGGAATGGAAAGTGCCCTCATGGTCCTAAATCTGAGTGGACTTTCAAGGTTTTTGCACAGTCTTTGTCTCCAGAAATGCAAAAGCTTGAAGGAAAATACTGTCTTAGGTTTGAGTGCTGGTGAGTTCCTCAAGAGAATAAACTTTCTGTTTTATTTTGTTGTAGGCATTTTCTCAGCAAACCCAAGATTTGGTGCATTTCCAAAGATGGCAAGTAAGTTCTACCCAATTCTGAGAGGAAAAAATGTTTACAGGCAGTGCACAGACTTCAGATGCACCTCTCTGAATTTCATTTCAAATTCATCCTTTTTTTTTTTTGAATTTATGAGATGTTACCACAGCACTTTAGGAAATCACATTTCTGCTGTGTTTTTAAAAAAATAAGGTTCTTTTGATGTAAACATTTTCAGAAGCAGCTTATACTCACTTAATCTAGCCTCTCAAATCCAGTATCAGCTTTGCTTTCTAAATACAGTCAACCTTATTGATCAGCCATGCTTAACAGATCACAGAGCTCATGGGATCAAGGGCTCATCATGGTATAATATATAGAACAGTATGTTCCTTTTCATACAGTCATTTGATTAGCTTAACCTTCTAATTCCTGACCATGAATTGATAAAGGAAACAAACCAACCCACAGAAACTATACAGCACAGTGAGTGGGCTCTTAAATGGCAAGCAATTAAGTTGGTTTGCAGTATCACAGTATCGCTAAGGTTGGAAGAGACCTCAAAGATCATCGAGTCCAACCTGTCGCCACAGACCTCATGACTAGACCATGGCACCAAGTGCCACATCCAATCCCCTCTTGAACACCTCCAGGGACGGTGACTCCACCACCTCCCTGGGCAGCACATTCCAATGACGAACTACTTGCTCGGTAAAGAACTTTCTCCTCACCTCAAGCCTAAACTTCCCCTGGTGCAGCTTGAGACTGTGTCCCCCTGTTCTGGTGCTGGTTGCCTGGGAGAAGAGACCAACCTCTTCCTGGCTACAACCACCTTTCAGGTAGTTGTAGAGAGCAATGAGGTCACCCCTGAGCCTCCTCTTTTCCAGGATAAACAATCCCAGCTCCCTCAGCCTCTCCTCATAGGGCTTATGCTCAAGGCCCCTCCTCAGCAGAAGTTTAAAAGAAAATGGAGGGTGTTGAAGTAGAATTTTTATTCTGCCCCAGTGGGATAGCATGGCAGGATGATGTTCCAGCTTCCTAGCAGCCCAGTGAAGAGAGTGTTGAAATTCTGATCATTAGAAATAGGCCATGGTGTGCATACAAGGCCAAGAGACATTAGTGCTGACATTGAATTAGTTTCATTGTGGGCTCTCTCTGTAATCTGTTCATCAAAATCTGAAATCTTATCATTCCAGCTGAATATGAATAGCCTCTTCCTGTAGGCATTGCTTTGGACCACTGGCTGTGTCTCCTGATAGGTAGCTGGCTATCAGCAGTTAGAGAGCACCTCCCTGTAATCCCTGTGTGTGACTTCACGTGTTTGTAGCACAATAGAATAGAATAGAATAAACCAGGTTGGAAGAGACCTTTGAGATCATCGTGTCCAGCCCATCATCCAACACCACCCGGCCAACTAAACCATGGCACCAAGCACCCTATCAAGTCTCCTCCTAAACACCTCCAATGATGGTGACTCCACCACCTCCCTGGGCAGCATATTCAATGGGCAATCACTTTCTCTGTGTAGAACTTCTTCCTAACCTCCAGCCTACATTTTGACAAGACACAGCAATTTGGTCGTGTGATTAAAATGAAGCCAGTTGGCAGAGCCTTGATTTAAGGTCTTGTCTTAACAGTGTTCTGTTATCTGCCTTTATAGTTGCTGGTGTCTTAGGCTATGCCATTGGGAAGATGTCATACTTTGGAGAATGCCAAAAGAAGTTTGAGAAAATTGGTATTGTACCATGGGGTCCACCAAAAAAAAGGTTTGTGCTTATTTAAACTATTAATCCTGGAAATTACATGCTGCAAAACTGGGAATGTCAATGCTGTTATCACGAAGTACTACTTACATTCTTTGGTTATAGATGAGGGCATTATAAACTGCTAAATGTCCTTCAGAAAAAGCAAATTAAACTCAGTGTATTTGTTGTTAGGAAATCCATGCTTTAAATAAAATGGTTCTGTGATGGGACAGCAGTTACCAGATCTCTTTTCATCCACTATAGTGCCTTTAAGTGTCTCACCATCATCAACAGAGCTGTTGGAGTGAGTCCAGAGGCCACAAAGATGATCCAAGGGCTGCAACACCTCTGCTGTGAGGACAGCCTGAGGGAGCTGGGGGTGTTCAGCCTAGAGAAGAGAAGACTCCACAGGGACCTCAGAGCTGTCTCCCAATACCTAAAGGGATCCTACAGGAGGGCTGCAGAGGGACTTTTCATCAGGGTGTCTAGAGACAGGAGATGGGGGGAATGGTTTGAAGCTGAGGTGGAGCAGGGCTAGACTGGATCTGAGGAAGCATTAGAAATGGAATGTTTTGCTTTCGATATTGCAGGCATTGCAATCATACTTGCAAAGAGTGTGAAGCAAAAGTGGGATCAGCTGCAAAAGAAGGTTCAATTCCTTCAGCATCTTAGACACAGGTAGGCAACCTTGAACTTGAAAAACCAATTCTCATGCTGTTCTCTGTGTTGTGTGGTATTCTTATTTGAAACCTGTGAACTTTGTGGATTTTAGTAATGGGTTACAATCCAAGCATTATTCAAGGAAATAGTCTTCATCTGTGGTTTCTAGTTATTTTTTTCCTTCATTTTTACCTTGCTTATCTTTTGTGCTAATTTCAAATCCTCCATTGCTGCTCTAGCGGGAGCAGAGTGTTGCTTATTCACCTAATTGCAATTAATTTGGATTGAAACTTGTGAAAGCAAATATAACTCCTTTCCATCTCTTTTAGCTAAGAATAAAATAATTATAGATAATGATATTTAAAAATATCACCAAAATATTGAGAGCCTAAAAGCAGGCACAGGGCCTCAGAGTAGTGTAAGAGTGGTGCTAGAGCAGCTCCATGGTGGGGTAGGGAAGAAGGCCTGTGTGATGTTTTCACCACAGAAAGGGGAAATTTCCCTTTGCAAAAAAGCAAAGGAGGATTGACAGTGTGGAAGTCAGGGGAGTGTTTAAAAGCACTTTCACTCTGTGTATGAAAAACAGGCCAGCAGCTGGGCTTTTTAAAAGCATTTTCACACGTTGTGGTAAGCTGGCCTACATTTCTCACAGGCAGGATAATGTGTGAAAGAGTTTGCAAATAGCTTGGCTGCCTGCAAAGGAGGAGAGCAGAGGGCCTGCTTGAAATGCTGCCCTGTGAGTTTGTTGTGGCTCTAACTGGAGCTCCAAACAGAGATCTGATGCAGAAAGTGTTGGATTGAGTCTCTTTGGCTTGTATTGTGTAATAATTTAGACAAGGGTATCGTTAATGGTCCCTTTCTTGCTCTAAGGTGCACAGCTGCAGTCTGTAAGGAGGAATATCCTAGCAGAGCTTGTTTGCTTACCAGGAGAGAGATTTTGACGGACTTTTACTATGCAACAATCTGTTGGGGCAGTAAGGGTTGTCCTGAAAGAAGCCATTAGAATAAATTCCTGGGTTTAAGCAATTTTGCCACTGCTGAAGAATTTTGCATCAGAAGCTGCAAGTGCTCAGCCACTGGCAGAAAATGCACGTGGGCTTAGGTTCATTTAATAGAGTTGCTGCCCAAAGAGGCAGTGCTTCTCTTGAATCAGCTGTAGAGGTCAAGAAGCACTGTGGCTCTCCAGATCAGCTCCCTGCTCTATCTGGGTACCAGACCAATAAGGAGAGGGGAGGGGAGAAAAAGAAATCAGACCTTCCTGAGGTGTGGATGAAGGAGGGAGCAAGCCACCTTAGATAATGGGGCAAGTATGACACCCTAAATCTGTTACCAGTTGTGAGCTTAATGAAGCTTGATGTGCTGAGAAGTGCTTTTGAAGGTTTTCTCTTAAATAAATGTTTGCTTATGTAGGGCAGTGTCCTCACCTATTTCAAATAAAGACCCCAAAGCCTATTGAGGATGATCACTTACTAGCAATTGCCTGTGCAAGTGCAATCAAAGGTTGGTGGTGGGATTTGCCTCCACTGTTTGTCAGAGCTGGAGCTTGCTGAACCTCAAATCCAAACATGTGGGTTTTTTCAGCCTTCCTTTATGAGCTCACAATATTTCTTTTTTCTGGGGTTTAAGTACCAATTGGCTCTTAAATAAATTCCAAGTTGTCTCAAAAGGGAAGAGTCTTGTAGCTGTATGAAGGGAAGAATGCAGGATGCCACAGGCCCCTCTGTTTTCCTCCTGGAATTTCTGCTGTGAAGCCTGTTCCCTGTTGCAATCACCGAGAGTCTGTACATTTCACATGGCAAACAGGGTGCCTCTCAGCCCAAGTAACAAGTCCTTTCTTTCTATTTACAGATATGCAGAAGATGATAATAATCTTATGGGCCAGCTTCTTCCTTCAGAATGTTTCTGGATCAGCTTCTTGCAAGGCTTGATTCTGCTGGGAAGAAATAACAACTTCAGTTTGGTGTAAATCAGCTTCTTTGAAGTAGTTGCATAATGGTTCATAGTTCTGCTCACAGTAAATACCAATTCCTTGTAATGCACTTTTTGGGTTATTTCCTGCCCTTCACTGCAATTTAGCTCTTAGTGCAAAAGAATGGGATTTGTCTGTTGTAATTAAATGCTGGCAATACCTCATGGAGCAAGAAAAATGTCTTATTCTGGAATGTTCATAAAATCAGAATGCCAGGTTGGCAGGGACCCCAAGGATCATCTGATCCAACCTTTCTAGGTGATGGTGTAGATTGTGGGAGATGACTCAGCACCTGAGTTTTAAAACTAACCATTGTAGGGGAATCCACTGCTCCTCTTCAGATTGTTTGGGAGAATGTTTGCCTTCTGTGTCAGAAGAGTGCAAGAATCTTTAAATGGTCTTGCACAGCTAAGCAGCTACTCAGTCTCTGAGCTGATTCCTTGGTTTTGGAGTGGTTTAAGGGTACAAATCTGGAAGTTCATCAGTGTGGCAGCACCCTACAGTTGCTGTGCTGAACCAACTCTTAAGTTTCTACACAGAAGTCCACTTTGCAGGGATATCAAAAGCAGATGCCACATTCAGAATGAACAGGAAGTTTGCAAGAGTTTCTGGTCTAGGCTAGCAGGGGCTGGGAAAAAGCTGAATGGCACCTGCTCACTGCAAAACAGCAGCATCACGTGCAGACTTCCACGAAATATCTCAGGAAATCAAAAGCAGACACTCCCTGAAACACAGTGATGCTGGAAATCACAGCTACAGCTACAGCTGATGAAGCCTCTCTTTTGTGGGTTTGGTTTTGTGTTTGCTTTTATACTGTGCCTGTGGTTGGTACACCTTTTTTTCAACCAGCTTTGGGCATCTTCAGCTGGACACGAAGAGGTTCTGCAAGCAGGAGTGCAAAAGTGTGAAGTAACTATTGCACAAAAGACATTCTGAATTTAACAACTTACTAGACTGAATACTTAGCACCCTGAAAAGGCACTTGGAAACTCACAGTATCACAGTATAACTGAGGTTGGAAGAGACCCCAAGGATCATGGAGTCCAACCTGTCTCCACAGACCTCACAACTAGACCATGGCACCAAGTGCCACATCCAGTCTCCTGAACACCTCCAGGGACGGTGACTCCACCACCTCCCTGGGCAGCACATTCCAATGACAAACGACTCGCTCAGTGAAGAACTTTCCTCACTTCGAGTCCAAACCTCCCCTGGCACAGCTTGAGACTGTGTCCTCTTGTTCTGGTGCTGGTTGCCTGGAAGAGACCAACCCCTTCCTGGCTACAACCACCTTTCAGGTAGTTGTAGAGGGCAATGAGGTCACCCCTGAGCCTCTTCTCCAGGCTAAACAATCCCAGCTCCCTCAGCCTCTCCTCACAGGGCTGTGCTCAAGGCCTCTCCCCAGCCTTGTTGCCCTTCTCTGGACACGTTCAAGCATCTCGATGTCCTTCCTAGCCGTGCAGCCACCACACAGGAGGGGGGTTGGACTCACTGGCCTTCCTCTGTTTTTTTCCTGTTAAGATTTTCCAAATTGGTGTTTTAATTCTTGAGTTACTAGGAACCCCTATCCCAAGAGGGCCTTCAAATTTACACTTTTTACTTTTCTGCAGGCTTTTTCTATAGCTCTTTCTCAGCAAGCTGAGTCAAGGCTGCAGAACTGTGCTGTATCAGAGTTGCTGCTTGGTGTACAGGCAGGTAAGCTTTGGAGAGCCTTCAGCCAGGGCTATAGGGAGAGAGGGTTACACAACCACAGAGAAGTCAGCCTGCCTCTGTGAAAATAACGTCATTGTCACAGGTGTGCTGTGATAGCCAGCAAAACTTGTATGGTGACATGGCTTAGCTGCTTCTCCCTCATCTGACATCTGCAGCCAAGATAACAGCAGCAGGCTGCACCAAGGGGAGTCCTGGCTGGGTTGTCTGAGGAGAGCCATTTTATCCATGTGATGCATGTGACAGGGGACCTTTGGTGTCAGACTCTCAGAGGTCATTCTTGGGGCCAGTGTTACCTCCTGGGGTCACAGCTTAGCTACTTTAAATGTAGTTTTGTTCACACTTCCTATTACTTTGCTGTCATAAATGCACTGCTATATAGATACTTATTTTTTTTTGGTAAATGTATTTCTGTGCAGAGACACACCCTGATTAGCTGATTTTGTGGATCTAAGTTCATGAATTGCTGTGATACTGTTAGGAGCATAGAATTGTCAGGGTTGGAAGGGACCTCAAGGATCATCCAGTTCCAACCCCCCTGCCATGGGCAAGGACACCTCCACACTACAGCAGGTTGCTCACAGCCACATCCAGCCTGGCCTTCAAAACCTCCAGGGATGAGGCTTCCACCACCTCCCTGGGCAACCTGTGCCAGTCTCTCACCACCCTCATAGTGAAGAATTTCTTCCTAACATGCAGTCTGAATCTACCCATTTCTAGTTTTGCTCCATTCCCCCCAGTCCTATCAGTGCCTGACACCCTAGAAAGTCCCTAAAAAGGAGGAAGAGGCTGTGACTCTAAGCTGTATTAGCACTACATTTGTGTATATCAAAGGAAAAATGAGCATGGCTGAAGAGCAAACTGCTTAGAAGGTCTTTAAAAGCATTTTCCTGTACTTCAGAAGATTAATGGCCAACTAATTTTCTAGCCCTGTCAGGTGTCAGGCTCCATGTAATACTTTTTGATTTAAGGAATGACAAGTGGCAGCTTTTGGCAAGGTTGTTATGCTACCATACTAACTTAGGAGCATTTAGGGATGTGTCATCTTCAGAGAATGTCCAAGGGAGGTGGTTGAGGCCTCATCCCTGGAGATACTCAAGGTGAGGCTGCAGAGGGCTCTGGGCAGCCTGATCTAGTTGGGGATGTCCCTGCTGACTGCAGAGGAGGTTGGACTGGATGAGCTTTGGAGGTCCCTTCCAGCCCAACCATTCTGTGATTCTAAACCAAGAATCATTAACTGTGTAAACAATAAGAAATTGGAGCTGTGTGCTTAAGGTGTGTTGGAGTTTTCCTGGTGGCTGGATGTGTGTTCTAGGGGTGGGATCAGAGATGATGGATATTCTTGTTTTTTAGTGTTGGACAGTTGACAGGACCTAATTAAACTTTGAAGCTTCTTCAGATTTCATAAAGAAATATGAAAATGTGTCTCATAGTTCACAGGAGAAGTTCTCTAAGAAAGCAGGGCTTGGAGTGTCAGTAGCTGTCCTGCAGGATGCAGAAGGGAACATTGAAATGCATGCTGACTGTTTTGCATGTTACTTTATGCAAAAGGGAGACAGGAAGAGCTGGGCAGAACCTCAAGTGCTCTCATGGCCAGACCCTCAGCATTTCTCTACTTGGAAAGTTAAGCTCCTGATGAGTAATAGCAGCTTGCCAGTACCTGAAGGGGGCCTACAAGAAGGCTGCAGAGGGACTGTTTATAAAGGCCTGCAGTGATAGGACAAGGGGCAATGGTTTGAAATGAGAGTAGCTTCAGATGGGATGTTGGGAACAAGCTGTGCACCATGAGGGTGGTGGAACACTGGAGCAGGTTGCCAGGGAGGTGGTTGTGGCCCCATCCCCGGAGATATTCAAAGTGAGGCCTGATGAGGCAACCTGATCTAGGATGTCCTAGGATGTTCCTGTTGACTGCAGGGGGATTAGACTGGATGACCTTTGGAGGTCCCTTCCAATCCAAACTATTCTATGGTTAACAAAGAGTTCTGTGGGTGCTGTAGGTTAGTCCAGCTGCTTTGTAGTAATTATTTACCACTTAATGAGCTAAGCTACACTGACCTTTACTGTCCACACAGTTAATTGAAGCAGAAGTTCAAGACAATGAATTTAGGGATGACCTGGTAAAAGAAATAGGGAAAGACTTGAGGTAATGAGTTGCTTCCATAATCTTCATTTCATCCTGGAATAAGAGGGGAAGAGGTCTCCAGAAGGAAAAAAGGACCAAGCATTGTTTATGTAGTGCTAAAATTGTTTGTTTGCTTTGTTTTAGTACTTTCTTGTAGTAAGAAGATCCCTTGGGGCAGGAAGATGTTGCAAAAAGGCCTCCCAAAAAATCCACTGAACATACATACATAGCTTCCTAGTAATCATTTGCATCTGGAAAACAGAGCTTGCTTTCATCCCTCAGGGGTGTGGGAGTTCAGCTATGGATTGAATACAGTATTTGTAGAGTTACTTCAAATGGTTCATACAAAAGTTCTGAGAGAAAGCAATCTCTTACAGTTGAGGGGAATCAGAGAATGTTAGGGGTTGGAAGGGACCTCTGGAGATCACCGAGTCCAACCCCTCTGCTAAAGCAGGATCACCTAGGGCAGGCCATATGAGAACACATCCAGGTGGGATTTTGATACCTCCAGAGGAGACTCCACATCCTCTCTGGGCTGCCTGCTCCAGTTCTCTGTCACTCTCACCATACAGAAGTGTCTCCTCATGTTGAGGTGGAACCTCCTGTGTTCCAGCTCGTACCTGTTGTTCCTTGTCCTATCACTGGGCACCACCAGAAAGAGCCTGGCACCTTCATCTTGACACCCACCCCTTAGATATTGGTAAATATTGATCAGATTCCCCCTTAGCTTTCTCTTCTCCAGACTGAACAGCTCCAGGGCTCTCAGCCTGTCTTCATAGCCCTGCTGGCCACACTTTTCTTAGTGCATCCCAGGTTACCATTGGCTCTCTTGGCCACAAGGGCACATTGCTGTCCCATGCAGAACTCACTTCACCAGAACTCCAAGGTCTTTCTGCATGGAGCTGCTTTCCAGCAGGACAATCCCTAGTCTGTCCTGATGCCTGGTGTTGCTCCTCCTCAGATGCAGGACCCTGCACTTGTCCTTATTGAACTTAATGAGGTTTGCCTGCACCCAGCTCTCAGGCTGCCCAGATGTTGTTGTGTGGCAGCACAGCCTGAGAGGTGTCAGTCACCTCCCCCAGTTTGGTATTCACCAGGAACTTGCCGAGGGTACACTCAATGCCCTCATCCAGACCACTGATGAAGATACTGGACAGAACTAGTACTGATGTCTGGGGAACACCACTGGCCACAGGCTTCTGACTGGACTCTGCTGCTGATCACAGCTCTCTTGGTGAAATCAGATATTTGAAGCAAACACAAAAGAAGCACTTCCTGATCCAGCACTATTCCAGCTTGCATATTTCTGCCACAAGATATGGTGGAAACAAGCAAAACAACTCCAAAAGGCACCATCCACACAGACTGGGTGGCTGTGAAATATCTGGATTTGCATTGTGCCAGGAACCTTCTCACCTCTGACAGGAGGGCATACTGGTGAAGGGTCTCCTCCTAGAAGCATCACTAGCAGCGTGGGAGACAGGGACCATTATGGTGATTCCTATATTCTTAGAGCTGTTGAAAATCCAAGCTAAGAGCCTTGCCAAATGAACTAAACCCCAGGTAACTCATCCCTGGAAGTGGAGCCTGAAAGATCTTTCATGTGCCCAGAACACAAAATTGACACCTTTAAATCCTTGTCATTACAATGCAGGATCTTTCTCTGCATACTGAGGTGGGGGTGCAGGTTCTTCCTGTTGTCTTTGACAGGTTGTTGAGAGCAATGGCACTTCCCAAGCAGGGATCTTGCATAACCCTGCTTTGAAGTGTTACTTCTCACACAAGCAGGCTTTGAGCACTTAGCAGCAGTGTTGTGTGGGTCAGGCACACCGTGGAGCTCATCAGGGCAAGGAACAGCTTTATAAGCTCACAGGATGTTAGGGGTTGGAAGGCACCTCAGGAGATCAAGTCCAACCCCCTGCCAGAGCAGGACCATAGAATCCAGCAGAGCTCACACAGCAACACATCCAGAGGGGGCTGGAAAGGCTCCAGAGAAGGAGATTCCACACCCTCTCTGGGGAACCTGTTCCAGTGCTCTGGGACCCTCCCAATGAAGAAGTTCCTCCCCATGTTGAGGTGGAATCTGCTGTGCTGGAGTTTCTATCCATTGCTCTTTGTCCTATCCCAAGGTACAACTGAGCAGAGCCTGTCCCCCCGCCTCTTCACACTCAGCCCTCAGGTATTTATAAACATACATTAAATCTTCTGTCAGTCTTCTCATCTTCAGACTGCACAGCCCCAGGGCTCTCAGCCTCTCCTCACAGGGCAGTGCTCCAGTCCCTCAGTCATCCTGGTAGTTCTCTGTTGGACTCTCTCCAGCAGATCCCTGTCCCTCCTGACCTGAGGAGCCCAGAACTGGATGCAGTATTCCAGGTGTGGCCTCACCAGGGCAGAGTAGAGGGGGAGGAGAACTTCCCTGGATCTGCTGGCCACACTTTTCTTGCTGCACCCCAGGATCCCATTGGCCTTCTTGGCCACCAGGGCACATTGCTGTCCCATGCAGGACTTGTTATCCAGCAGCACTCCCAGGTCTTTCTTGGCAGGGCTGCTCTCCAGCAGATCCCCTCCTAACCTCTACTGCTGCAGTATATTCTTCCTTCCCAGGTGCAGGACTCTGCATTTAACCTTGTTGAACCTCATTAGGTTCCTCTCTGCTCAGCTCTTAGTCTGTCCTGGTCTCACTTTAAACCCTTCCTCCTCCAGGCGTGTTTTAAACCTGCCTTCCACTGGCAGCAGCTGTCGGCTGAAGGGGCTGTGCCCAGGCTCACTTCCTGCTGTGCTGGCACATGTGCAGTGCTTTAAAATGCAGCCCTGAAACCTTACCCAGCAGCAAATGCTTGGCATTTAATCACTCCTGTTCTCCTGATGAGCTCCACAGAGCCAGGAGATCCTAACAGTCTCAGGAGCTGCCTCTGGCCGTTGCCAGACACAGAGCCTGCCCTTGTCTAGGTCAGGCTTTCACAGCACACTGCTAAGCAGGTGGCAGCTCTGGCAGCCCCACAGGTCAGACAGCTGCTCTCTGCTGGCCCTGCCTGCTCCTCTTGGGCGTTCTCTGCTTCTCCCTGCACAGCCAGAACTTGCAGGGCTGAAGGAACTCCTCCTTGTTCACTTACTGCTCCCTCAACACGGTGCATGACCTGTGTCTACAATGCAGCCTTCAAAGTCAGTTGACAGCTGCACATTGTCCAGTGTGTAGAGGAAAAATGAATGCAGGCCTTCATAAAACCTTAAGGGCATCCTAAACCACACTTGGATCTTCAGTGCAGACACATAGCCATAGCCACTGGCTGCGTGGCACTGTGCCAGGAGAAATGCTTTCCACTTAGCACAGCTTAATTAGAAGGTGATTTAAACATTGTTAATGATCCATCCTTGGAGTTTAGGCATCAGCTACTGCACAAAAATTCAGTAGCAGCTACATTGTTCAGTTGTCTTAAGACAGTTAAGATTAGCAATTATAATTAAACTGGAATTGAGGCAAAGGAACTTTGTTGTTGTTGTTGTTATTAGGTTTATAAAGAATCTAATTTTAGCTTAATTTAAAAAATACTAAACCTGAATGCACAAAAATGTATTTCCCCCATGGAGCAGAGATTGCAGGGAAGATTGTGTAGCACTCCATGAAAGGAAGCAATTAAAAGTGTGGGGGTTTAGAAGCCATTCATGTCAAGAATGAAAACAGAGTCCTACATCATCCCTGAGCAACTGGGAAAACACTGCCACAAACATTACACACTATGGAGTTTTAATCCTGCATCCCTGGCAGTCCACGCAAAGAAAATCCATCACACTCTCCCTTTCTCTTTCATCTTCAGGTGTTTTCTCTTTTCAAGCATTAGACAAAGTTGTATCTGATTGAATATCCCTTGTGTCAGATGAGTGTGCAATGTTTTTGTCACACATTGACATCCTTTTTTGTTTACTGCAGTATCATGGAATGGTTTAGGTTGGAAAGGACCTCAGAGATCACCTCCTCCAACCTCCCCACCATGGGCAGGGACACCTCTCAACTAGACTCAGATGCTCGAGCTGCACCATCCAACCTGGCCTTGAACACCCCCAGAGAGAAGGCAGCTACAGCCTCCCTGGGCAGCCTATTCCAGAGTCTCGCTACCCTCATACTGAAGAACTTCTCCCTCAGATCTAGCCTAACCCTGCTCTCCCTCAGCTTCAAACCATTCCCCCTTGTCCTGTCTCTAGACACCCTGATGAAAAGTCCCTCTGCAGCCTTCCTGTAGGATCCCTTCAGGTATTGGAAGGCAGCTCTAAGGTCCCCCTGGAATCTACTTTTCTCTAGGCTGAACACCCCCAGCTCCCTCAGCCTGTTCTCATGGCAGAGGTTCTCCAGCCCTTGGATGATCTTTGTGGCCTTCCTCTGGACTCACTCCAACACTGGGGACACCAGAACTGGAGGCAGTATTGGAGGTGAAGTCTCAGCAGAGCAGAGTAAAGGGGCAGAATCCCCTCTCTTGCCCTGCTGCCCACACTCTTTAAGGATGTGATGGAAAGCTAAAGACTTAGTTTGGTGGCAAGGCCAACTTGCTGCCAAGTACAAAAAACCAACCCAACCCATGTTGTCTGGGAGACACTGAATAGAATTGAATCTTATTCTATACACTGAACAGATGCAGCAGAATGAAAACATCATTTTCAGTTAGAAATCTTATGTGTACACAATGCCACCACAAGCAGAGACATGAAAGCTTTCAAACATAAATTATAGGAGGCAAAACAAGTACAGCAGGACATACAACATACAGCAAAGGAGGCTGCAGGGAGGTGGGGGTTGGTCTCTTTACTGTCAGGTGATAGGATGAGAGGAAATGGCCTCCAGTTGCACCAGGAGAGATTTAGGTTGGATATTAGGAAACCTTTCTCCTGAAAGGGTGGTCAGCTGGTGGAACAGACTGCCCAGGGAGCTAGTGGAGTCAACATCCCTGGAAGTGTTCAAAATCCATGTGGGCATGACACCTGGGGACATGGTTTAGAGGCCATGGTGGTGTTGGGTTGATGGTTGGACTTGATCTTAGAGAGCTTTTACAACTGATTCTATGATTCTATAATGGTGGGACTCAAAGATCTTAAGAGTTCTTTTCCAACCAAAACAATTCTATGCTTCTATGATGGTTGGACTCATCTTAAAAGTTCTTTTCCAAGCAAAGCAATTCTCTCTTTCTACAAACATCAGCACTGGCACTGCTGATCCACATGTGCAGTGCAGCAGATGCCCTGAGAACCAGGTCAGAAAGAGGAGTGTGAGGCTTCCAGCCTGGCCTGGGGCTCCAGTGTGCAATACTGGAGTGCAGAAGGCAAAGTTTACTGGCACAAGAGCCACGCTGAGAAATGGAAGCAGCCTTACTTTTCAGTGGAGTGTCCATACTGCAGAGGTACTGAATCACAGGAAAACATTCAGGTTGGAAAAGCCCCTCAGGATCACCAAGTCCAACCATTAACCCTGCTCCACAAGGTTCACCCCTAAACCATAGCCCCAAGCACTACATCCAAACCATCTTCAAACACATCCAGGGTTCCTCTGTCCAGATGACTTCTCACCAGCACCTCAGGCTGTGGCAGGACCCCAGAGAGAGCACACAGAAGTAGCTGAGATAGAGACCTGCCACTAACTCCTCTACTCCTCAGATGATGGAATGAAGCTGGAGGTGGGGAGATTCAGGCTGGATGTGAGGAGGAAGTTCTTCACCATGAGAGTGGTGAAGCCCTGGAATGGGTTGTCCAGGGAGGTGGTTGAGGCCCTGTCCCGGGAGGTGTTTAAGACCAGGCTGGATGAGGCTCTGGCCAGCCTGATCTAGTGTGGGGTGTCCCTGCCCATGGCAGGGGAGTTGGAACTAGATGATCCTTGTGGTCCCTTCCAACCCTGACTGATACCATGATACTATCATTCCTCTAATACAACTTGCAGTGCAAGCATGCATTAGGATTCCTGAGAAAAGCACAAGTTGCTATACCCCTATATTGTTTTACTTGGGAAAATCTAGTATCATCCCCCCCAAAAAAAAACTAAAAATGAAGGAATCAGTGATTTCTTGGCAAGCTTTTTGTTCAACAGTTTGTGTCTTCTAGGTGTTGGTCTTTCCTCAGCGCCATAAAGCTGCTCCTGTGTTCTCTCTTGAGGATTGTGTTCTCTCACTTGAAGGTTTTTCATCCAAAATCTTTTAATTCTCAAGGGGACAAAAAAAAGTTCTTTTTATAGATGGAAAACCACCAGAGCAACCTGCTCCAGTTATCTCATCTGAATGTTCTGCCTCCTGTCGTTTGCGTAACTCACAGCTAAGAAACTTTGCGAGCACTTTGGTGACAAATCTAATCAGCTTTGTTCCGGTGCGCTGAAACCCACCGCCGTGGAATCCTGGCAGGCTTTGTGTGTTTTCAGAGCTCTCAGGGCCAAGAGAAGCATTCTCCAAGTTCTCTTTTTTTTTTTGATACAGCTTCAAGATGGTCTGATGAGCACATTGCTGTTTTTAGAAGATCAGCTTTTGTAAAAGCAGTCTTCCTGTTTTGGTTATTATAAGCGTAGAGTATTTGGCTCTTTAAGCATCCTCATCTCCCCTGTTTTCTTCATTTCAGCTGATTGCTCTGTACACCCCTAAAAATAATCTTCTCCTTCTTGCTGCTCTGCTGCCAATCCCCTCAATCACTGCAGTCATGGTGGTGGGTAAGTTGTTTTTCATCTCCAACAAGGATGACAGGAATGCTTTTAAGCTATCAACTTCGTGATGGGTTTTGCTCCCTTATAGCCAACCCCCGCCCCGCCCCAATAAGCACAGTGCTGTGAGCTGAAAGAGCAGAGGTGAGGATATGGGCATCCTTGATGGGAAACAGCATTTTGATTGAGACAGAGCAGGTGATGCAAGCATTAGGAAATTCTCTTTAACTTGTTCTGCCAGCGCAGCTCTCTTCTCCCATGTGATAATACTCCACTGATCAGGATCTTGTCTCCATAAACATGGTAGGGGTTTGTCTTGACATGCACAAACTGAAACATAAGGCTAAGTACTTCAAACCTGACACTGACAGTCACAAACCATTCAAACTTTTACCCAAGTCCATCAGGTTTATCCTTCTGCAGTTCAATGGAGCTGTCTTAAATACCTGCAGTTTCATGCAGCCCTCTCTTCCACATGCCTGGTTGGAGACCCCCAGTGTGGACAAGCCAGAGGGACTCTTCCTAAGGTTCAACAACAGGATAAGAGTGAATGGTTTGAAGCTGAGGGAGAGCAGAGTTAGGCTGGATCTTCAGTATGAGGGTGGTGAGACTCTGGAACAGGCTGCCCAGGGAGGTTGTGGCTGCCTCCTCCCTGGGGGTGTTGAAGGCAAGGTTGGATGAGGCCTTGAGCAGCTGAGCCTAGCTGAGAGGTGTCCCTGCCCCTGGCAGGAGGTTGGAATAGATTATCTTGGAGATCCCTTCCAACCTGAGCCATACTATGCCTCTATGAATATTGCTCTAGCAGAACAGAAACAGTTTGCTTACTTAGGTGTTGGTCTAGTTTCTCAGCCCTTTTTCCCTGTCCAGGGTTATTCCAGGTCTTACTAACCAAGCATGGCAAAAAATTGAGGTTTCCATCATGTCCCTTTCAGACAAAACTAAGTGAGAGGCGAGTTCTGCAGGTAACTTTTAATGCAAGTCTTGACAATTTGAGAAGATTCTGCTCATTTCCAATACATGTGTTTGCATTATTTACAGAGAGTTGGTACCTTTTGCTCTACATTTCTATCAGCTATTGCCAGTTACCCTTTTCATTCTTAAACAGCAGCACAAATGGTTTACAGCCATGACACCTCACAAGAGCTTCTCCTGCTGCATTTATGCAAAACTGAAAAAAAATGAAGCCTGAATGCTTTGGTTTTTATTTTATTGTTTAATCTTCTGGCAACTCAGGATTTTCTCCTCCTTGATTAATAGCTGTGCCTGGCAGAACACACCAAAGGTGCTGACACTTGTGACAAACGTAGACGAGGTTCAAGTTGGCTAACAGGAGATCATGTTCTTCAGTTCTTCATTCAGCTCTCACTCATCCCAGGTATCTCCATACTTATTTACTTTAACTGAAGGAAAGAAACAAAACCAGTCACACATGACTTAAACCTTTTACAGTGAAATTATCTTACACAGTGCCAAAAAGGATGCTGAAATGCGTTGTCATTCAGAGTGGGGACTGGGGGAGTGTCAGTCACAGCACAACAGACATCTCATTAAAGCTGCTTTTGAATGCAGGGGGAGAAAAGTTTGCTAATCATTCTCCTGTAATGAATTAAGGTTCAGCCAAGGAGCCTGCTGTGCCAATTCCTGCTCTGCAGGATTTCTAATGACTTTCAAACAAATGTAACATGTGGATGAAACAAAGACAATTGGAGGAAACAGGCCAGGCACGTTGTGATAAATAATGTGGCTACATAATCTTGTTACATGCACAATTGGATGGATTCAGGATAGTTAAAACACATTTGCAGCCAAACAAACAGAAATCACTAATCCTTAAGAGGAAACTACTCAACCATTATTATTTGGCAGCTTCCTTTAAGACAGAAGCCAGTCAGTGAGTGGAAAAAAAAACCCCAGCAGGGTACTGGTCTTACTGGATTTGTTCAGGAGTATGCCGTGTGCAGCTCACCAAGGAGCTGCCAGTGAGGCGATGCTCTCCTGAAAGTCACTGCAGAATGCTCTAGAGCTCTGTAACTATCTGCCCTTGCTGCTGCCCTTGCTGATGGATAGGACAAGCCAGCAGGAATGGTGACACAGGTCAGGCACCCCTTACCAAGCTGCTTGCAGGTTAATTACTAAGCCCATTGTTTATTAATACCCATCTGCAGCACAGCCAGTGGAAGGGGGCAGAATGGGTGGTCCTCATTCAGAGAGCACTGGGCAACCTCTTTGAAGCTAATGTTCCAGTGAGGCACAATAAGAAACTATCTCAGACTGCCATTTGATGTCCTTTTCTATGAGCCATGGCAGCTGAGCAGGCTGTGCTCACTCCCTGGGAAACGGCCCAGTCAGATCACTCTGCAGGTGCACATGTTTGTACAGCTACAATGAATGCAGAAGGCACCAGCAGATGGAACTTAGGGGCTGCTTACAACTGCTTTAAACATCATTTGTTTTCCCTGGTATCCCTGCAACAGAGGGCAGAAACCACCATCTGCCAGTCTGGTTCCTGTGACATGCAAGTAAAAGAACACTGCATTGAGTTCTGGAGTCCCCAGCGTAAGAAGGACACAGAGCTGTTGGAGTGAGTCCAGAGGAGGGCCACAAAGATGATCCAAGGGCTGGAGCACCTCTGCTAGGAGGACAGGTTGAGGGAGCTAGGGTTGTGCAGCCTGGAGAATAGAAGGCTCCACAGGGACCTTAGAGCTGCTTTCCAATAACAGAAGGGATCCTACAGGAAGGCTGCAGAGGGACTTTTCATCAGGGTGTCTGGAGACAGGACAAGGGGGAATGGTTTGAAGCTGAGGCAGAGCAGGGTTAGACTGGAGCTTAGGAAAAAGTTCTCCAGTATGAGGGTGGTGAGACTCTGGAATAGGTTGCCCAGGGAGGTTGTGGCTGCCTCCTCCCTGGGGGTGTTCAAGGCCAGGTTGGATGAGAGGTTGTCCCTGTCCATAGAGGGGAGGTTGGAGTAGATGATCTCTGAGGTCCCCTCCAGCCTAAGGCATTCTATGACTCTGGGATGAATCTGCCTTCCCAGAAGAATAAACAAAGGAGTAATGTCTCAGCACATGTAAACAGGCAAACAAGTGACATGCCCAGAGTGTCACAAGAACCTCAATCAGATCTTAGCCTGTACTACCAGTAGAACCCCTAAGCTGTAGATTTAAATGTGCTTCCACTTGTAAAACATTGCTGCAGTTTTGCATTTTCTGCTTTCACTGCTGTAAGATTTGCCATGCAATAATGCAATGTTTGCAGAATGTTGCCTAAGATTTCTGTCTGTGGTTTAGAATCACAAAATGGTCTGGGTTGGAAGGGACCTCCAAAGGTCATCCAGTCCAACCCCCTCTGCAGTCAGCAGGGACATCCTCCACTAGATCAGGCTGCCCAGAGCCCTGTCCAGCCTCACCTTGAATATCTCCAGGGATGGGACCTCAACTACCTCCCTGGGCAAACTGTTCCAGTGTTCTACCATCTCCATGGTGCAGAACTCATTCCTAAGATCCAATCTGAATCTGTCCTTCTCTAGTTTGAAACTAATGCCTCTTGTCCTACCACTGCAGGCCTTTGTAAACAGTCTCTCTGCAGCTCTCTTGTAGGCAGCCTTCAGGTACTGGAAGGGCACTGTTAGGTCTCTCTGGAGCCTTCTCTTCTCCAGGCTGAACGAGCCCAGCTTGCTCAGCCTGTCTTTGTAGGAGAGGTGTTCCAAGCCTCTGATCATGTTTGTGGCCCTCCTCTGGGAGGCCAGTGACATCCCTAGGCCTTCTGTTTGTGGACAAATATCTTGTGAAAAGAAACCTTGTGTGAATCAGTGAAGTGTCAGCTGAGAGAATTCAGAAGCAATCTGAAACTACAGCTTCAATCACTTTTCATGTCTTGTTTGGCACAGTCACATGACAAAAGAGCTTCCAGCCTCAAAGTAACACATTGAAATCACTACCCAATAATTGCTGATAATTTTAAGTTGAAGACTCTGTAGATCTGCCCAGAGGCAGATAACCTGGTGAAAGTAATTCACAAGCACAAAGCAGACTGATGCTCTTAAGCAACACTGTTCCAAAGCTTACTTACTTATTTTGGCTTTAATATACTTTTCTATACTTATTCTCACCTGTCATGCCTAGGAATAGATGTTAGCTGCTGTAAAATCCTGTTGCAACCTGATTGCCAAGACACTGTATGCCACCCAGACAACTCCAGCAGTGTGTTAAATGGTGAAACCTTCCTCTTGCTAACATCACTTTCACAGATGCTGCACTAAACTGAAGAGGTTTCAGGGCAAGCAATTGTAACTTGCTTCTCTCTCTTTTTCAAAGAGTTAAGTCCAAAAGTTGCCTGAATGGCATCTTATTCTTCAGGACACTGCACTCTTATTTTTGCTATGTTAAGTTTTGTTTTTCACTGTGAAAACAAATCTCAGCATTGCTGCCAAACACTGCTTCCTTCCTTTGAGTTCTAATGCAGAAAATCAAGCTCCACAAACAATGCCTCTATAGAAATCCACTAATTCCACATGAAACAGGTCATAAAAATAAGTAACACCCCCTCCCAATTAAAAGCATCAACCATATGCTCTATTTTGAGAGAACAATGCTAGCTAAAACATACACCCCCTGCCACAGCTAAAACTCTTCGCTATAGCTCTGAGCTCAGAGAGCTCTCTTTTGGAAGAGCTTGCTCAACATGAAGGCAAAGTGATGAGATTTGCAGTCTGGCACCAGGCAGTGTGGCTGGAGAAGAGCAATGCTCAGCTGCTGCTGGAAGACCAATGGTGTTTGAAAGAAATCAACTGAAGTATGAAACTGCAGACACATCACACAGATTTGCAGATACTTTGCAGATACTGCAAAGATAAATTGCTTAAAGGCTAGGCAGCATTAAGGTGTGAGTTTGTGACCACATTTAACACCGAGCTGGATTCACTGTGTTTCTGTACATCAGGGATTACCTTCCTTAGCTTTTTTCTCCTGTGTAAACTTGCTTGGAGCTTCTGCCTTTGGTGGCTGCATTACATCATAAGCCTCTCTGTGTTTATTCCTTAATTCCTCATACGTGACGCCTCTCTTTTTACGACCTTCTTCTGGAACTGGAGCAGGATCTGGAAACAGAATAACCATAGAAGCACTAGACTTGACATCACACAGCAAAAGTTGGCTACAACCTGTTCTAGAATGCCAGTTAATTACAGCTCAATCCCAAATGAAAAAGAGCAGGACAGCTGCAATGTACCACAGACTGTGCTTTTTAACTAACGCATTCCTCTGAGGCTTTTCACTTGGTCAAACTGCTTTGGAAGACTGGCAGTGGAGTTGTGTTCTTCAGTACCCAGTGCAAACCCTAACAACCATGTGGTAGCTGGTGGATAAAATAGTTCTGGTCACTTGATGTGAGGTTTGATGACCATAAGTTTGATACATTTATGGTTTCTGAAAAATCACAGAATCAACCAGGTTGGAAAAGACCTCAGAGATCATCAACTCCAACCGATCACCCAACCCTAACTAATCAACCAGACCATGGCACCAAGTGCCTCATCCAGACTGTTCTTAAACACCTCCAGTGATGGTGACTCCATTCCAGCACATTCCAATGGCCAGTCTCACTTTCTGTGAAGAATTTCTTCCTAACATCCAGCCTAAACCTCCCCTAGCACAGCTTGAGACTGTGTCCTCTTGTTCTGGTGCTGATTGCCTGCAGGAAGATACCAAAGAAAGCCAGGTGAAGCTCAGGGGTTTCCATTCAGGCTTTAAATCCCCAGCTCTGCTCCATCTCCAGACAGAGGCTCTGCCCCAGGCTGGAGGAACAAGACCTAAGGGGACCTACAGGAAGAGGAGAGTCTGTTGAGAAGGGCCCATGGTGATAGGACAAGGGGCAATAGTATGAAACTGGAGCAGGGGAGATTTAGGTTGGACATCAAGAGGAAGTTCTTCACAGTGAGAGTGGTGAAACACTGGAACAGGCTGCCCAGGGATGGTGTTAAGGCCCTATCCATGGAGACACTGAAGATCAGACCTGATGTGGCCCTGAGCAGCCTGATCTAGTTGGAGGTGTCCCTGCTGGTTGCAGGGGAGTTGGACAAGATGACCTTGGAGGATCTCTTCCAACACAACGCACTCTGTGAATGTGTAAATTGTGCTGTCAGAGAATGAGGATGAAATCCATATGCCACCTGACAAACATTTCATCCTTTTACCTGCATTTGTAATGCAGATTCTTGGTTCTATAATTTAGGCTCTAACAACTATTTCTATCTGTGATGCATGTCATTATCATGTCCTTGACACATTTACATCTGATACTTTATTATGACTTAAATCAAGCTGCAAAAGGAGGCTTTTTTCTTTGGTAAAGTAAAACTTTTTCCATTAAAGAGTTAAAAAATACAAACTATTCCAAAGTATGAAACTCTGCATTTCACAGGAGCTTTCTCCTCTGTGTACCAGAGAGACCTGAACTCAGCATGCTTTGTTTGCCCTGCTAGAACTAAAGAACAGAGCTCAGACTGGCAGGAGGGGAACAGCTGCACACAAGAGTAGTTGAAAATTGTTTTAGTTCTTCATGAGAAAATCAGCTGCTGCTGGACAGAAGACAATGTGCATGCAGTTCTCAGGAGATTTCAGTGTTTGGCACATTACAAAAAGCAGTTTAATGCCACTGAATTCCTGCTGTATACAGTCACAGCACCACTGCTGCTGAAAATGAAATCACCTCAGCAAGGCAGGGACTGTGGCTTATTGAGTGCACTGAAAGGATGCCATAATCACCTTCAGTCCAAACAAGAACAACTTCAGAGTAGGCCAAGGATTTTTCAGTTTGGCTTCGTAACAGATCATAGACTCCTAGAACAGCTCAGGTTTGTAGGGACCTCAGAGACCATCCACTCCAACCTCCCGCCATGGGCAGGGACACCTCTCTGCTGGACTCAGCTGCTCAAGGTCTCATCCAACCTGGCCTTCAACACCCCCAGGAAGGAGGCAGCCACAACTTCCCTGGGCAACCTATTCCACCAGCCTCATACTGGAGAACTTTTTCCTAAGCTCCACTCTAACCCTACTCTCCCTCCCCTTCAAACCATTCCCCCTTGTCCTGTCTCTAGACACCCTTAGGAAAAGTCCCTCTGCAGCCCTCCTGTAGGATCCCTTCAGGTAATGGAAGGCAGCTCTAAGGTCCCCCCAGAGTCTTCTCCAGGCTAAACACTCCCAGCTCCCTCAGCCTGTCCTCACAGCAGAGGTGCTCCAGCCCTTGGATCACCTTTGTGTCCCTCCTCTGGACTCACTCCAACAGCTCTGTGTCCTTCTTATGATGGGGACTCCAGAACTGGAGACAGTATTTGAGGTGAGATCTCAGCAAAGCAGAGTCAAGGGGCAGAATCTCCTCTCTTGCCCTGCTGCCCACACTCCTCTGGCTGCAGCCCAGCACAGAGCTGCCTGCTGGGCTGCATGAGGGCACTGCTGGTTCATGCTGAGCTTCTCAGCAACCAACATCCCCAAGTCACTTTTTTTCAGAGCTACTCTTAACCCACTCTGCACCCAGCTTGGATTTATGCCTGGGCTTGGCCTGACTCAGCTGCAGGACCTTGCACTCGTGACTTGCTGAACGTCATGCAGTTGTCACTGGCCCTCTTCTCAAGCCTGTCAAGATTCAATCATGTCAGTTAATTTACAACCTTTACTTGCAATTAGAGCTATAAACCATGTGAAAAAAAAACATATTTTGAGTTTAGACTTACTAAACAAAATAATACATTTAACCCTGGATGTGTTTCAAGGTGGTTTGGATGTGGTGCTTGGGGCTATGGTTTAGGGGTGAACCTTGTAGAGGGGCCTTTCCAACCTGAATGTTTCTGTGATTCTGTGATTTAGTTCTTTTCTGGTGTGGTAGACACAGTTCTGGGAACTTCATGCTGTTTCATTCAAAACCACTGTATGAAAACACAGAGTTTACTAAGAGGAGCACCTAAGAGAAAGTCAAACATAAATGTTGAGGCAAAACACACCTTGAGCAGTGTAATCAGTAATGCCTGTAGGTGAAGATTCATTCAGGGAAGCGCTGAACGGAACAGGTTCGTAGCTCGAGAGGCCTCTGTCTGTTGAGCTATAATCATCTGAATAGGTAGGAGAAAGGGGGAAGCCAGCTCTTGGAGAAGGAGCTTCAGGAAATGACTCAGAAGGCAGGTCTGAAAATTCAGATTTCCGACTGGAACGGCTGAAAGAAAGAACATGAGGAGGTATGAACTACAGAAATACTGCACTTCCAAAGCCAACAGGGAGAGTGCTTCAAGGAAATACTCTCTGACTTTAAATGGTTTACTTTCCAACAGGAACTACCATCTTTGAAAAAGGTTGGGGGTGGGGGCTTTGTTGTTGTTCTGATTATTTTTTTTGGGGGGGGGGGTGGGTGGGTTGTGTGTTTGTTAGGGTTTGGGTTTTGTGTGCATTTGAGGTTGCTTTTGTGTGTGTGGTTCTGGGGTTTTGTTGGTTGGTTGGGGTTTTTCTTCTGTTGTTTGGTTGGGGGGGGGTTGTACATTGCAAAGATGTCTGGAATCCCTTCTCTGACAATCTTGCCTCCCCCCAAAAAACTTAACCTATCTCCAGAAGAGAAGACAAAAGAGCCAAGGTGTTTTGGGCTTTACAAGCTAAAAATGACAATCCCTGCCCCCAGGGAGCCTTCAGACAGAAATAACGCATCAGACACCACCAGCAGAGGGAGTGTCCATGGAACCAGAGGCAGCACCAATTAGAGTTAGTTTAAAATGCGTTCTAGGAAGAATTTGCAATTTCAACCCTTCAGCATTAGAAGCTGCTGTAACTGAGTAGTACTGAAGAGCAGCTCTCTTGGGCAAATTTAATGATGAAGGTATATTGAGTTGCTGAATTCGGCAGAAGCATTAAGGAATTTTCTCCTAAGAAAAGGCCAAATAAAGAATATTGTGGAAGCTGATGCCTGAGAGTCTAACAGCATTGCCTATCCTGTACTCAGAATGGCTTAAGTTGGAAGGGACCTTAGAGATCATCTACTCCAACATATCTCTTTATCAAGAATACCACCAGAAGTATTTACTCTGGAGTATTTACTCCTTTTTTACTTTAAAATTCTGCTCAGCTGTACTTTTAGTTTCCCAGGAAAACATCTGCAGTTGCTCTTTGTTTTCTTCTCCCAACAGAGAGAGCTAAGCTATTTTATTACCTCAATTAGCTATTTAAACTAGGGGCAAACACAGCTTTAAAGAACTATCTGATCTTCTTTCACCCTGCCTATTTTTAACTGCAAATCACAATTACCAAAATACATTAATTAGTAGATGTATAATGACCATGAAAATGTAATGGTTTCTCGTGCTGGCTTTAAAGAGTAGCATGGGTAGACAATAATGGGATTTGAATGAGTTTCAATTAATGATTCAAGCAAGGGGGGGGAAAAAGGGGGGGGAGGGGGGGAGGAAGAACTTATCACTTAGGACATAAAATGTTACAGATAGGAAAGGATGGGCCATTAAAGGTCAAGGGGACTGATTGGTGCAGCAGATGATAGCATTTAAACAGGTTCTCATCTGCAGTAAACACAGTTAACGATGATGACAATTTCCTATCAGAAAGGGGAGGGGTGTGAAGGGACAAGTCCAGCTCCACTTCAGCTGAGTTGATACAGTAAATTTAGAAAGTGGTAATCCCTAAGAATATATCTGATGCCAAAAAAGAGCAAACATTTCAGAATCAAAGTAAATCTTGCAGAGAAAAACTGTCATAGATCTGAATTTATAAAGTAATTAAGAATTTAATGCAGTCCTCTACAAACATTGAGCAAATCTCAGCACACCCACAGCAGGACTGCTTGTCACTCCCCAAACACTATTCTCCCAGTTTTCAATCAAGGGGTTTAAGTGAGGTACTCCAAAAGTGGTTTGCAATTAAAACCCACTTGAGGGAGAAAACCTTCTGGAGCAAAACAGGAAACAGTTTTAAAGAACCTGATGAGTTTCTCATATGTACAGCATAATGCTGCTACAGATGTAAAGGATTTAAACAAACAGCAGTAAGCTTGACCACCATGCTTCTTCCTGCAGTGATGTTGTTTACTGAGCTCTTTCCTTTGATAAACACTGAAATCATTTCCACCCTCTTCCTACTTCAAACTGAACTATGGGAAAAGCTTCCAGAATGTCAGACTATTTTATTTCAGTTAGCTCATTTCTCAGCTCAAGAGGTAACTTCTGCTGTCACACTACTGTATGGAAACTCCATATCATCTTAATTTACAAAGAACACATTTTGCTTAGTAAAACTTGGCTTTTCCTACTCCTCAAAGTGGTCAGAGCTCAAAATGCCTCTTTTATAGCTGGCCAACTGATATATGTATGTATATAGTGCTCCCTTAGAGTGGCAGATTTGGGATCATAGAATCATAGAACATCAGAGGTTGGAAGGGACCTCCACAGATCATCCAGCCCAACCCCCCTGCTAAAGCAGGATCACCTAAGGTAGTCCGCACAGGAACACATCCAGGTGGATTTTGAAAGTTTCCAGAGGCAGAGGCTCCACAACCTCTCTGGGCAGCCTGCTCCAGGGCTCTGTCACCCTCACTGTAAAGAAGTTTCTCCTCATGTTGAGGTGAAACCTTCCACGTTCAAATCTGTATCCATTGTTCCTTGTCTTATTACTGCGCACCACCGAAAAACAGGGGAAAGAGCAGCTCTGAAGGTCTCTGAAAGCTGCAAATGTAGCCTTGATCTGTTAGTGTTTAAGTATCCTAGTCAAGAGTAAGTTTTACATTTAAAAGAGAATGAAATTCTTACTTATGTGAGCTATGTCTCTGAGCTTGTCGTAGAACATCTCCTATGGGGGAATCCTTCAGTTTCTTAAATTTCTCGCTACAGATTGGCAAGTAGGATATCTTTCCAGCCAGGTATCCACACATTCCAGCAACTTTGTTAAAAGAAAAAAAAGATGGGTTCATACACTGTATCACAATACTCAGATCCAAAATAAGGATTTCAAGTCAATTATACAGTATCTGGAACAAAAGGAAACCAAACAGTTCAGAGCTTAACCAAACCACGCAGTCATCCTCTCTCTCTCTGCTTCTCCTGCACACAAAGGGCACCAAAAGCAAATGCAGCAGCTGAATTGGGACATAGAGCAATGATTTAGACATGGTGTGAGCAGCAAATAATGTCAGCTACTATTTGATTAGTGAAAAGTGGCCAAAGGGGAAAAAAAAAGGAAAATAACTGCAATTAGGTTTTTTTCCTCCTCCCAAGATCCAGAAATAACAAATACCAAAGATGATAAACCAGTCAGGGATAAAACAAAGTCATAAATTCTGCTAATTGAGTCCATCAGAACAGCCAGCTCTTGACAGGGCTTTCACTAGTGTGAAGTCTGAATAAACTCAGCATTAGGCTCAGTATATTCTGATGAGGACTCTGCTCTGGGTGCTGGAGGGCGAAGAAGTGAATCAGATGAACGCTCGCAATCACTAGGCAAATACTTTCCATTTACTGCACGAGCTGTTTTCATCAGCATGCTAGACAGGTCATAAGAATAAACAGTCAGGATAGTTCTTCCTGGACTTAAAACTTCATGATTTCCATCAAATGGCTCCTTCAAGTTGTATGAGTGGGTCAAACTTGAGTGTGAAGGGGCATGAAGGATTCCATGGCAATGAATAGAACTTCTCTTGTTGATTTGGGGGGAGAAAAGGCTTAGGTCTTTCTTTCACACACAGTGAGGATTTTCTAAACACAAAGACTAAAGACTCCAGATCATCTTTTAAGTCAGGAAAGAGTTAATTGCCAGTAACATTAATCCTCTGAGGTCCTCACACTGAAGATTAAATTGCCTGAGAAGCAATACAAAGGGAGATTTTACCCGACCCTGCCGTACTGGTACTGAAATTGTTATTCCCGTTCTGATGTCTGCGTTTCCAGAATGAGGTTAAAAATCCTTTTCCAAGGGAAAAGAGAGGAGCAGTCACAATTACAAGTGCAGGAATAGGGAATTTCTCATTTGATGAGAAATGTAAGGGTTTAGCTGTTCAGCAGATCGAAAATAGGTTTGAAGACACCTCAAATGCTACAGATATGCACCAAACAAAGTATTACAAGGCCCTGAACAGGAAAATGGCCCAAGAACAATTTACACTGACTAGTTAGCAAAACAAAGCTAAGCAGCAAAGCTGATTCATCTCTGCCATAAATTACAAAGAGAAAGGCTCCTTTTCCAGGAAAACAAAAAAAAATGGAAGCAGCTCTCTGGAAGATGTTTCACCTGAAGTTAATTATTGGCTAAAATATGTTTGTTTTTTCTCTTACTGCAGAAGTAGCAGCCAGATGATTCACATTTACGGAGTTACCACAGTAGGTTAGATACTGTTGCTCTCTGTTGCTTCTGTATTCATTGGGACAAGACCTTGGAGGAGCTTATTAGAGACTGATAAAAGAGGCCAGGTCTCGCTGCAGGCCACCCTGAAGTAGGACATAGGGACCTTGTCCTTTGCCAAAGAAGGACAAAGGACCTATAGCTCTGTGGCATGCTGAATCAGTCACAACTAACTGGAAGGTCCATTATGTTGTCAGACTGCCTTTAAGACTACTGAGGAAAGTTATGACAGGGAAGCATACAGAATATCCTGCAATCTGACAATCTGTAAAGGAAACCTCTCTCAGCTTCCAGATACAACCATGCACTGTCTTCCCCAACACAAGAGGGACACAGACATGCTGGAGTGGGTCCAGAGGAAGGTCACAAAGATGATCAAAGGGCTGAAGCACCTCTCCTATGAAGACAGGCTGTAAGAATTGGAGCTGGAGCCTGGAGAAGAGAAGGCTCCACAGAAACCATAGAGCTACGTTTCAGTGTCTGAAGAAGCCCTACAGGAAGGCTTGGGAGGGACTGTTTAATGGGCTTGTGGCAATAGGATGAGGGGCAATGGTTTGAAACTGGAGATTCAGGTTGGACATCAGGAGGAAGTTCTTCACAATGAGTGAATACTTGAACAGGCTGCCCAGGAATGTGGTTGATGCCCTGTCCCTGGAGACATTCAAGATCAGACTTGATGTGGCCTTGGGCAGCCTGATCTAGTTGGAGGTGTCTCTTGTCCCTGATGACTGCAGGGGAGTTGGCCAAGATGACCTTTGAGGGTCCCTTCCGACCCAATGCAATCTGTGAATCACTGAAAGTTTGGGCTGGAAGGGACCTTCAAAGGGCATCTAGTGCAATACCCCTGCAATAAGCAGGGCTATTTGTACCCAGATCAGGCTGCTCAGAGCCCTGTCTAATCTTACCTTGAATATTTCCAGGGATGAGGCATCTGCCACCTCTCTGGGCAACCTGTGCCAGTGATTCACCACCCTCATTGGAAAATATTTCTTCCTTCCATCTAGTCTAAATGTCCCCTTTTAGTCTAAAACCATCACTCCTTGTACTGCTGTAACAGGCCCTGCTAAAACATTTCTCTCTATCCTTCTTGTAGGCCCCCTTTAAGCACTGAAAGGCTGCAATGAGGTCTCCTTGGAGCCTTCTCTGCTTCAGAACAAAAAGAAGCCAAAAGTAATTTGGCTCATAGCCTTAACATCAAGAATAACTGATCCAGACCAGAAGCTCCTTATTTTTCCCCTTGATTTCAAAGTGCAGTTCTGTTCAATAGGAGGAACATGGCCCTTAGCTAGGAATGTGTAGGAGCAGTCAGGGGAACAGTAATGATATTAATTATTAGAAAAGCTTGTGTTCTACCATTGTTTGGTGTTCAAAGAAAGCAAGGAGTATTTGGAATAAACAAATGGCAGCCTCAGCCTCTCACATACATTTATCTGCTTAAACAACACTTCCTTCACCACAAATCATGGGCTTTACCTTCTTCCCACTGAAGTAAACTGTAAGGGTAACTGGATGTATCTGGGCAGATTGGCAAGATGGCAACTTCCTGTTTTACTGTCAAGGATTGCATTGAAAAGGTTATTAAATTCTTTTTGATTATACTTAATCCAAAAATCATTCACGTGGAACTGCTGTTTTCCTACCATTGTATGTACAGAATGTCCAGCAGAAAAATAAGAGAGGCACTAAAATAGCCTGAATGAGACAAGTAAGATACATGAGTAAGGACCTTCAAATTAGGAAGGGAGGGGTGGGTGTGCTCTAGCAATTAATTCCAAGCAAGCTCATACAGCACCTAGTAACAAGGGTTTTATCTTCAATTACCACATTACGCTTGTGAGGCAGTTTGAAGGCAAGGCCATAAACAAAACCTCTCCAAAGTGTGCTGCACAAATTCAAAGACTGTGAATAAATGAAGTGCTCTGCCTCCTGATGTTGAAGAGTCCCTGCACTAGGAGATGCTGCACAGATGTTCCTGTCCGACAGAATTAACTGCAGGAAGGTTAGATCAGATGAATGGATGGATCAGGTCAGTTCTTCAGGCACAGAGTGGGGTACCAGTGAATCAGTCAGCTGGTCTCATGGGAATGACACCTGCCTAAGAGACTCCAGAAGCTAAGGCATGAAAGCAGGCTGGACTTACACACAGCTTTTACTTACATGCAACTTTTGTGAAAGAGCCAAACCTTGAGCTGTCTCTTAGAACACCTGAAAAGGAGAATCAAAGTGATTAGTAATAAATTGCTAGTAAGTGGGCTGAAAAAGATCAACTCTAGTTATGTTTGTAGGTAGCAGGTTACCCTTTTACACCTAACAGTGAAGAACATTCAAAAAGAAAAAAGGCTGACATTTGAATTTTGCAGTGTAATTACATTCCTAAAACTCTCTACTTAGATACTCTGTGTATTTCATTTATAAAATGTGATTTTAATGACTGCTTCAATCATACCACACAGAGCATCACTACAAATGAGAGTGTTTCATAACCACAGAGATACTGCATTTGCCAAACAACACAAAATGAACATAAATTTGGTTTTCAAGCTTTGTTCCTTCAGTTTTAGGAAGCCATCACGTAGCTGAAGAGCCTCAACTCTTTCAGTTACAAGTAGATTAGAGATTGTATTGTTAGAGTAACTTCATTAACAGTAGAAAGAGATTTCATCTGAGCAAATCCAAATGAACCCAAAGGATGTTTAGACTTTACCTTTCTTAATTAAGAAGCTAGTACCAAGCATGCTCACTGCAGCCAAAGGAAAAGCTGTGAAGAAAAAGAAGAAAAGTTGCTTAGGAAATGATTTTCAGAGTTTTCAACCGCCTTTAACACAACATGCACTGAGAATTGCTAGGCCTTATGTAGCTCATTTCTGTAAGAACAGAAACTTCAACCCAGAAAGCATGCACAGTTCTCTTCTGCAGTGACAAGAGGAGGGGAAGTGGCTTCAAATTAGAAAAGAGCAGATTTAGATTGGATGCTAGTTCTGCACCATGAGGGTGGTGGAACACTGGAACAGGTTGCCCAGGGAGGTGGTTTGGACCCCTTCCCTGGAGATATTCAAGGTGAGGCTGGACAGGGCTCTGGGCAACCCGATCTAGTGGAGGATGTCCCTGCTGACTACAGAGGGGGTTGGACTGGATGACCTTCAGAGGTCCCTTCCAACCCAGACCATTCTATGATTCCAGGATGGAAGGCAGTGCTGTAGAGGCCAGTGCCTCCTAAAATTCTTAATAACCAGAAGTCTTGATTTTGTTTTATCATAAGAACTTGGAAAAATTCTGACACTTACAGAGATATAAACCAAATTGACTAAAACTGGGTAACAGGTTTTAATCAAAGAACAGAGCAGCTTTTTCCGTAGCATGCGGATCAAACTGTACAGCTCAGGGGTGGGGTAAGGAATGCTGAGAAGATATCAAACATGGAAGAGAACTTCTGCTTGCTGCAATCTGTCAATTTACTGTCTGTCAATACTGAATGACTTCATGTAGCAAGAAGCACCTGAAGATGGCAAAATCCTAGAGGGAATGCTTATTTGGTATTGATATTGGGAAGGTTAACTTTGAAACTTCATAGAAGTCCCCACCTAGACAAGACAGTGACACTGAAACAAGGAACATGACAGAAGACTAAAGTTATTGACAAGTTAGGAGGATGGAACCAGGCTCTGCTCAGTGATGTCCAAGGATAGGACAAGGGGCAATGGGTGCAAGCTGGAGTAGAGGGGGCTCCATGTGAGCATAAGGAAAAACTTTTGCACTGTGAGGGTGACAGAGCCCTGGAGCAGGTGGCCCAGAGACTGTGGAGCCTCCTTCACTGGAAACATTGAAAACTTGCCTGGATGCATTCCTGCTCTGGCAGGGGAGTTAGACTGGATGATCTCCTGAGGTCCCTTCCAACCTCTAACATTCTGAATGAAACATCAGAATGTTACATTTTATGCAAGTCCGAAAATGCAGATGTTACAAACAGGCTCAATGATTTGAACCTTACCTAGTGCAACGGCACTGAATGTTTCATGATGTTTGATGCACACAATCTGCTAATTAAGATCACATTTGAAGATAAATGGTGTATTTGAGAATGTGGACAGCACAATACTGAAGTGTACTTTGCAAACTAACAGTTTATTTCTTCTCAGATCTAAATTAGGTCAGGAGTTCCACCAGCATTTTAGAGTAGATATGACTGGATGTTATGAAAATAGAATCACAGAATTGTCAGGGTTGGAAGGGACCTCAAGGATCATCCAGTTCCAACCCCCCTGCCATGGGGGGTTGGAACTGGATGGAACTGGAACTACAGCAGGTTGCTCACAGCCACATCCAGCCTGGACTTCAAAACCTCTAGGCATGAGGCTTCCACCACCTCCCTGGGCAACCTGTGCCAGTCTCTCACCACCCTCCTGGGGAAGAACTTCTTCCTACCATCCAATCTGAATCTACCCATTTCTAGTTTTGCTCCATTCCCCCCAGTCCTATCACTCCCTGACACCCTCAAAAAGTCCCTCCCCAGCTTTCTTGGAGCCCCCTTCAGATACTGGAAGGCCACAATAAGGTCCCCTTGGAGCCTTCTCTTCTCCAGACTGAATAGCCCCAACTGTGTCTTCACAGGAGAGGTGCTCCAGCCCTCTGATCAAATGTGCTGGCTTCTTGGTTCAAAGCAAGATTACAGTAATGCTTCACAATAAAGTCTTCCAATCTATCCATGATGCTTTTAGAGATTCTAGACCTGCATTTTCCAGAATTATTGTGAGATACAGAATAGCAGTACAGATGAAAGCTAAATTGTAAGAGAAAAAAGAAAATCAAATCAAGGTGTGTGTGTTTAACCCAACTCAGTTTATCAGAGAAGACTTCTGCCTTCCCCTTAGAGGTCTGAAATGATTTATAGACCCAACACAAATACTGTGGATGTCAAAGACAAGTGGAAACAGCTGCTAGTATGCAAGCATATAGATGACCTGAAATGGCAAGTAAAAATCAGAATAGGTAGCTGAAAATTGGCTTCACACATAAAATGAGTAATTATTCAAGGGAAGAAAAAACAAAAGCAGCTTAATAAATCAGGAAATACAAATTCCCTCCACTGCTATGGGCAAAAAAGCACTACTTCTGCTTCAGGAATAAACTAAATCCTAGGAAAAATAATGGCAGGCTGATGTCTCAATGGCACATAATGAAGGATGCACATAATGTGCCTGAGTCAAAATAGTTGTATAGGGAAAAAGTCTTATCAGTCTCATTTGTTAGTGAGACTGAAGGTGTGAAGGAGAAAATTGTAGATTGTAGTGTGGGTTTTAAACACTATGAGGATTTATATTGTATAATAATGTGATTAAAAATTAGTACTGTCAGTAAAATGTGTTAAACTGAGTTATGAAATCACAGGATCACAGGATGTTAGGGGTTGGAAGGGACCTCTGGAGATCTTTTAGTCCAACCCCTCTGCCAGAGCAGGACCATAGAATCCAGCACAGGTCACACAGGAACACATCCAGACAGGGCTGGAAAGTCTCCAGAGGAGACTCCACAACCTCCCTGGGGAGCCTGCTTCAGTGCTCTGTGACCCTCACAGTGAAGAAGTTCCTCCTCATGCAAGCATTTCTGACATAGAAGCTGTCAACAGGAACTATGGCAAAAGAGAAAGGATTTGCAAGAAAGGTAAAAGCTGGTGACAGATTGAAATTTGAATAAACCAACTGAAAATACACAGACTTACAGCAACATAAATGAATAACAAGAACTGATACAGTAAGGAGTGGGGATGTCAGGGCAGTCACACAGGCAGCCCATCCCTCTTGCAAAGGGGCATTCAAATAAGATGTGAGACACTGGCACAGGTTGCCCAGGGAGGTGGTTGAAGGCCAGGATGGATGTGGCTGTGAGCAACCTGCTGTAGTGTGAGGTGTCCCTGCAACAACTCGGACTCCTCTTGTCTTCCAGGAGAGAGATTTCTCAATAACTCATAACCAACTGTCATCTTACTGCTGGCATTTTCCCCAAGGAAAATGGCTAGATTTTGGCAAATAAGCTGTAGGTTTCCAGCTCTTTGAATAAAAGTGGAAGAGGAATGTAGCAAAGCAATGGAGAAAGAGAAAGCAGAACTTTGAATTGGTAAAGCAAAATCACAATGTGTAGAAGTTGCCCCTGAAAGCAGTGGCTTCTGGGAGAAATCAGAGGCCCTGTGTACTAAGTTTAGCAAATCAGCTGCTGAATTCTTCATCTGTCCTGGTTTCTGCTAAGTCACCTATCAGCACCAGGAGTAATCTACTACTGGGTGATAAAACAGTGGCTAACAACCACACCAGAAGTCTTGCTCAATCAAACCTCTTGACCAGGTGCACAAAACCCAGGTATGCCTTGAACCTTTGGATTACACAAGGTTAAGAAGTAATGCAATCAATTCTCAATGCTTTGTGGGAAAAAAAAGCCCTCGACATAATAATGGAATTCCAAGTAAATAGAGACAAAGTGTTCAGTTAAAACAATGCAAAATCTGGTGGAGCAGGTCCAGAGGAGGGCCATGAGAACAATCGGGCATGGAGCACCTCTGCTGTGAGGACAGGCTGAGAGAGCTGGGCTTGTTCAGCCTGGAGAAGGGAAGGCTCCGGGGAGACCTCATAGTGACCGTCCAGTATCTGAAGAAGGCTACAAGGTTGCAGAGGGACTGTTTACAAAAGCCTGCAGTGATAGGAGGAGGGGCAATGGCTTCAAACTGGAGAAGAGCAGGTTTAGATTGGATGCTAGGAACAAGTTTTGCATTGGAACAGGTTGCCCAGGGAGGTGGTTGAGGCTCCATCCCTGGAGATATTCAAGGTGAGGCTGGCAGGGCTCTGGGCAACCTGATCTAGTGGAGGATGTCCCTCCTGACCACAGAGGGGATTGGACTGGATGACCTTCGGAGGTCTCTTCCAACCCAGACCATTCCATGATTCGTAAGCCTCCATGAAGATGAAAAGCAATAGTTCTAAATTAAACCATTTAATAATTGATTATTTTCAAGATAAAAACAAAATAAAATTGCAGAAATAATTTTTTAAAAAGCAATATTCAGAAACACAAATCAGAAACTCCATTAATTAAATCTACTATCTGAATTTTAATGATAATAATAATTTGTGAGGGAATTGTGTTAGGCAGCATAAACCTTACAAATGATGTTGCACCTTTTACAGAATTCCAGCCCTGTAGGCTCTTAATAATATGTAAATCCTATGTAGATCAGCAATTACTGGGATGCAGTTTCAGCCCACGTGAAGGTTGCTAATGAACTGTTGTGATGTCTCAGATAATAACAAAAACCAAGAGGAGGGGAAAATAAAAAATCAAACTGCATGTACCTCTGTATCGGGCACTCTCCTCAGCACATTCCTTGAGGAGTCTTCTTTCCTCTTCTGTTGGTACATAAGGCTTGGGTACTTCTCTCTTTCATAAAGGAAATAAATTAGAGTAAGAATGAGCAAAACAAAGGGTTTGGAGGTATTTAATGAAAAACTTTGTCTAGCTTTCACACCTGTGCTTTGACTCTGCCATACTTAAGGAACTGGTTACTTTTACCCTTTTATCCTTTCATGTCCTTTTATGGGACATGAAATGTTATCAGTAGAGAAAATCCACTGCTTCTACACATCACTGGAGAGCGGAAAATATTTTCTGTGCAGTCTAATCCCACCTTAGCCCATCCGTTTTCCGTCCGAAAACGGTCCCCGTAACCAGCCTTCCAAGTGTATGCAACGCCAGCTCATTACACCCCTTTCAAAACCACTTCTCAGGGTTTGATTCTTCAGTGGCGTGCTCGTATTCAGTAACAGCTGGCAGCTGCTCTGCCGTCGTACAAGACATTTCTGCCGTCGGTGGGCGAGGCTCCCCCGCCGGGAGAGGCGAGCGCCGCCGCACCCTGACAGATCAGCGGCCGGGAGCAGGGCCGAAGCGAGAAAGCCGCCGGTACCGGGGAGAACACCTCCTACCGGGAACAACCCCCCTAGGAAAGGCCGCCAGAGAGGCCTCAAGGGCACCGTCCCCGCGCCTCCGCAGGCCGCCGGAGAGCTAGGGGCAGGGCAAAAGGCGGAGGGGAATGGCCCTCCCCGGCGCGCAGCGGTGTGCGCCGGCCCCGAGCCTGCCGCCTCTCCCTCAGCACCAACCCCGGCCCCACCGCGCTCCCGCGGGCGGCGCCGCCGAAGCCAACGACAGTACCTCGGCCGAGTCGCCGAGCTCCCCGCCGCCGGGACCCTGCCCGGCCTCCATGGCGGGGCGGGGAGGACGCTGCGCCGACCCGGAAGGCGCCGTGACGCCGTCCGGTGCGGGCTGCCGGCGCATGCGTGGCGGCGGGTGCGGGTGGGGTACCCCGCTGTGCGGGGCTAGGCCCCGGCCGGCGTGCTTGGGGGTTGAGGGGGTGGCGGCGACCCCTCAGGCTCCCAGCCTGCGCTCCGCGGCCTTGCCCCGTGCGGTGCCCGGTGGAGAGGCTCTGCGGGCGGGCCTGGGAGCAGCCCGTGAGGCCGTGGTGCTGATGGATTCGGGGCGGTGGGGAACGGCCTTGTGTTTATTTGCGTTCATCAGCGGCGTTTCCTCGCCGGGAAAGGCGAGTTAAGGGCGGGCGAAGGACCTAGAGGCAGCAGCTGAGGCTGAGAGCATTCATTGCAGTCGACAACGTTTCCTTCCTGTGCTTTATCTTGTTTCCTGCTTGCTTAGAGAATGCCACGCTCTAGGACGTTGGAGGGCAGGCACTGCTTCAGAAGTGCTGAATGCCTTTAAGGGTAATCCTTACGTGGTTTTTACTTTGCTAATTCTTGGCTTCATAACTGACTAATTTCTGACTTGTTTCTGATAAGTGGTAGCAAAAAGCTTTCATCCTTCTATGCCTCTAACCTGAACAATAGGTGTGTTACCAGGAAAGAATGAAGATGATCAGAGGGCTGGAGCACCTCCTTTATGGGGCCAGGCTGTGAGAGTTGGAGCTGTTCAGCCTGGAGAAGGTTCCGGGGAGCAGCCCTTCCGTACTTGAAAGGGGCCCACAAGAAAGCTGGGAAAGGGATTTTATACGAGGGTTTGCAGCCATAGGATGAGAGGGAATGGATTGAAGCTTAAGGAGGGCAGATTTAGTCTGGATAGTAGAAAGGGATTCTTTACAGTGAGGGTGAGACACTGGAACAGTATGCTCAGGGAAGTTGTAGATTTCCTGGAGGTGTTCAAGGCCAGGTTGAATGAGGCATTGAGCAACTTGGTCTAATGGAAAGCATCCCTGCCCATGGCAGTGGGGTTAGAACTAGATGGTCTTTGAGGTCCCTTCCAAGCCAAACCATTCTGTGAAACATGCATGGGCAGAACTGACTAAAGGCAAAGGATGCCTCTTACCTAAAAGAGAGTTTGAATCATGACCAAACAAGAACTTGGTGGGCAACTGAACTTGGCATCTGAACTTGAAAGGGGCTGAGGTGTGGTGGTTAGGATTGTACTGAAGTGAGCAATTAGGAGTTTGTGTGCTTGCATCTAACTAATACTGTTGAAATTGCAGCATTGGAGGAAGGCTGCAGTTTATCGGAAATGGGAAAATGTTTCTGATAGTGCAGTGTATGCTGCAGCATTTGCTTGTAAACGTTGAGCTTGAATTTGCCATATCCTGAGCTGCCTCTACTTGCCTGGAATGCACCACTCCCTTTAAGCCTTTCCTGGAGCAAGCCATTGTCTCTTTACCCTGGAATTCCAGAGTAAGAGGCTTAAACTGCTACTGTTTGATGGCTGTACTAAAAAGCCCATGCCTGAAGATAGGAAAGGGAAGGTTTTGGAGATTGAAGTTGTCTGAAATTAGTAGGGAATATGGATGTGGAGTGTCTGAAATTAGAGAATGCAACTATAAAGTGAATGCTAGGCATGTGAGTGACCTAGAACAGATGGGCTAAGGAGTGTGTGTGGAGCTGTCTTAATGATGTTCACAGTGACAGTTTGATGTTTCAGCAGCAGTTTCCTTATTGCTGTTTTGTGTGTTAGATCTACAAAACTGCTGGGTTATTTGTAAAGAGGAGTAGCATCAAGTTACATGCTTTTTGAACGGCTTCAGGAGTCAGAAAAGTCTTTTTGTCTGTGACTCTAAACTTTTAATGACTTAGTATTATCCAGGAGTGATGAATATATTGGAGACTGAAAATAGTGTAATACTGTAACTCAATAGTTATGTGAAATTTCTTTTGTGGGAGATGCCTCAGAGCAGGAGAAAAGCAAAACTTTAAAACCATAAGGCTCTTTTAAAAGGAACTGGTTATTTTATGTAACAAGAAGTTAAGAGGTGTGAAAGATGGGTTTCTAATTGCAATACTTCCAAAACAAAGTCACTGGTGAATATTCAAAATTCTTGGAGCTCAAGAATTAACAGGGTGAGTTATATGTAGACTGTCAAGTGGTTTAAATGCTGATGATCAAGTTGTTTCAATGCTGATCTTTCTGAGAAATTCCCTTCCATCTTGTCAGCAGTTACTGACAGGCTTTATACAGATCCAGTGCAGAACAAAGAGGTGGCTTAACAGAAGACTTCAGTTTTACCACACTGCATAAAACCTAAATGAAGCCAGTAGGGGAGTTGGAGTGTATGCTGGTGAGGAAAGCTGCCAAAACAAGTGCTGCAAGTACATGTGCTCAAGTACATAGCTGGAATGGTGATTTTTTTGGGGTTATTTTTGTTTGCCTTTTTGTTTGGACAGTAGAGTGAAACACAACAGCTGAGAGCTTCTGATTCTTTAGTGGCTGCCAAGAGTTAACAGGACATTATGTGGAAAAATCACTCTCTCCCTAACTAAGAAATAACAGCTTCATACCAAAAAAAAAAGGAGCATTGTTGTAACTACTACAAGTGGTGGCAAACAAAGGATCAGTTACTTGCCTAAAGCATTGTGGCACATCAGCAAGAACCAAGAGTGGGTGTCTTTGTGGAGCTGATACTCAAAGCCTCAATTAGTAAGGACTTTACCTACACTGATAATAATTAGTACTAATAATAACTGGTGCTGTAATGTACTTTGAAAAGTGCTTTACATGTTACCTAATCCTTAGGGCTATTTTGTGAAGCAAGGAGGTAACAGGAGAACCCGGGTTCTGAAAGTGATTTGATTGTGCATCCTGTGAAGTTCAGATGCTCAGGGTTAAACAAACAGCAGCAGTCTGAAGTTGAGGTGCTCAGGGTTAAACAGCAGTAGTCTGATTTCATTAGTGGGGGAGTTCAGATGCTCTAGTTTTGGGTACATGGATGGACATGCAGTTACTGGGGAGATCAGGCGAGCTCCTAATTCAGTCTCAAGCTGTGCCAGGGGAGGTTTAGACTCGAGGTGAGGAGAAAGTTCTTCACCGAGAGAGTCGTTTGTCATTGGAATGTGCTGCCCAGGGAGGTGGTGGAGTCACCGTCCCTGGAGGTGTTCAAGAGGAGATTGGATGTGGCATTTAGTGCCGTGGTCTAGTCATGAGGTCTGTGGTGACAGGTTGGACTATTATCCCCGAGGTCTCTTCCAACCTTAGTTATACTGTGATACTGTAACTTTAAAATGGGAAGCCACTGGTGAGATAGCAATTCTCTGAAGTTATGCACAACAGTAGCACCAATGAATCCTGGTTTTAGGTGTGTTATTACCCCACGTTTTGGTGGTGGTACAGTTATCAAACTAGACTAAAAATACTCCATTCCCAAAATTCTTACATCTACAGGAAAGAGTTAACTTGAACTATGCTTCTCAGCTACCAGGATACCTTTTTCCCCCCTTTCCCTATGCTGCTCTTGTTCCTACTGGTTTCTGCAAGTTGGTGTATGTTATCTGTCCTAAGGGTGTGCAGCCCATGGACACACATAGTTGAGCATGCAGGGATCTTTTAAATCAGCATAATACAAAGCATGCAATAGAACTTGCAGCTTCTTTTAGCAGAGACTGGCAGCTGTTGTGCAGGCACATTTGTTCCTGAAAAGCATACTTTTTACTCAGTCTGGTTTTGTTGGACAGGATTATATCTGACAGTGTGAAAATTGAGATTTCAGGACTCTTTATACTATTGTTTTGCAATCTGGTATTATTTTGTCATGCTTGACATGTGTTTCTTCCTCTCCCTCCACTCCTCTTTTATTTTTCTTTTCAAGCCTCTAAGTTCTGAAGCAGTTCAACAGAAAATAAAGATATCTAACCCCTTTAAATGTGACTGTTGGTATTTTTTTCATTACAACCGGCTCGGAGACATTTGCATTGTTTAGAAATGCACGATTACCTCCAGCCACCAGACCTGTCCTTTTAGTGAAGTCCTGACCAGTGCCAGCATCAGACAGACTTTCTGAGGATGCACCTTGTCACTCGATTTGTGTCACTTGCGCGACGATACACCTTGCAGACTGGTGCCCGTGAGAAGTACGTGCAATCAAAGCCAAGTTCCGATGGCGAAAGCAGCCCGAGTGCTTTACCTGCTGTGCAGGAGCGCTGGAAGCCTCCCCGCTGCGCCGGCCCTGGCCCGCAGGTATCGTCGGAAACAGGCTGTTTCTGCGGGGGAAGCTCGGCGGTTCGCGTTGGTAGAACAACACGAACAATTTCAGGCAAAAAGGCGGTATTTGTGAAGCTGGCCGAGACACAAGTATTTGCCTTTATTCCCTTGAGGGAAGGGCGTATTTTCTTCTCGTTGCCTAGGGGCGAAGAGGAGGACTGCGAGGAGCGCCCGCTCGTTACGGTCTCTAACGTGGGACGCCGGCAGGGCCTCATCCCTTCAGCAGCGAGGAAACTTCCCTGATGTGCCCCAGCCACGCCGCTGCATGCCCGGAAGGCCGCTTTATTCGCGGTTATCTTGGCGATACCGTTCTAGCCGCTAGCGATCGGTCCTGCACCAGTGGTGCGAAGGCTTCCTTGGGCCGCAGGCGGCTCTACCCGGTGTCTGAGGCCGCCCTCCCTCCAGGTGAGCGCGCCGCCGCTCTGCGTGGTTCCCTCCCGGCTCTTCCCGGCAGAGAGTTTGTCCGCGGTCCCTCAGCCGCCAGGGGAAGTTCGTGGGGGGGTTGAGGGGGGGTGGTGGAAAAGCATCTCGGTGCGCTCCCACGGACGGGCTGGCCGGGTCGCAGAACTGGCTACCGCTTGGGCCTATCAGAACCTCAGGAAACTGGCCGGCGGCGCCAATCGGAAACTCGCGGCCTTGCGATTGGTTGAGGTGTGGTGGGGGCGGGGCAGGCCGTGCGGGCTTGGCTTTCGAGAGCCAACGGGGAGGGGGCGTGGGCCCGGCCCCGCGTGAATGCTGCGTGCGTGCACCAATGAGCGTCGGTTCCTGGTGGAGGGGCGCGCGCCAATGGGGCGGCGGGGAGGGCGGGAGGGACGAGCCTGACCGTCGAGTTACCGAAGGGGAGAGGCGGCGTCGGGATAAAGCCGGCGGGGGATGCTGGCGGCGCGACTCGCTCACCGGCTCCCACCAGAGTCGCTCTGAAGGCCTGAACTGTAGCCGCGCTGAGGGAGCGGCGTCTGGGCTGCGGCGAGAGACAGCGCTTCCACCGGCGCGATAGGTGAGGCGGTGGCGGAGCTGGGACCTGGTCGTGGCGGAGTGAGAAGAGGGGGCCGTCTGTTCTGAGGGAAACGGAGTGTGCAGGCTGGGAGGAGGAGATGGCCCGTGCGGCCTCCGCCGGTGGCCCGGCCCCCGGCCCGTTCCGCTTTGTTTACGGAGGGGAGGGCAGCGTGCGCCGGGCGGCCCTGCCCGCCGCCGCGGGGGTGGGCGGACACAGGGACGGGGAGTGGTAGGCGGGGAAGGGGTCCGTAGTGCTCGTGTGCGCTTGGTGCCTTCTGGACGCCTCCCCATGGGGCCGGGGTTCCTGTTCTCCTGTTCCAGGGAGATGGAGCTTTCCCCTGTCCCCTCCGCGGCCCGCACCCAGTCTCCTCTTGCCCTCCCTCTTCCGCCCCCTTTTCTCCGATTCCGGCCTCGTTCGCCCATCGCGGCCGGCGGAGGGGTGCATGCCCTGTCTTTTCCTCCCGGCGCGGTCGGCGGTGCCCCGAAACCCCCAGGGGTGGGCGCGGCGCTCGCACACCCCGCCGCGGGCCGAGCGGAAAGCAAGCAGCCGCTGGGCTCCTCCCGTCCCACGCCCGCACCCGTCCGACTGGCTCCGGTCGTTCCCCGCGGCAGCGGGGCCGGATGAGCCGCCGGCATACGGCCGAGGCAGCCACGGCCGCGGGGGATGGCCGAGTCGGGCGTGCGCCAGTTCGCCCGGGAATGGCGGGACGGAGCGGGGAGGGTGGCACGGAGCCGGGCTTTGTTCCCGGCCCCGCCCCGCCGCCGCCGGGGGGTGCCCGGGGGCTGCGCGGGCGCGCTGGACCTCCGGCGGGGAAACGCGCGTCCCGGCTGCGGGTGGAAAGGGCGCTGCGAGCGGGCAGCTCCCTGCTGCCGCTCCCGCCCTCCCCGCTCCTGGGCAGGCTGGCTCGGCTTTGGATGAAACTTGGTCTACAGTCATGAGCGTCGGAGGACACGTGTGTGAGCGCTTCGCTGAAGTATTAACTTCAAGGTGCTACTGGGGACCAAGTTTGCGCTTAGCTGAACCTTAGGATTCGTTTTTACACACTCGCATTGGTTGTTGCCAGTGCGGCTAAGAAGTATTACAGGGGCTTAGTTACTTTTCCCTCTGTGCTTTCTTTTGTATATATATATATATGTTTATATATGCATATGTTTATATGTTCTTATATATGCACATTATTTGGCTGCTCAGTGAACAGTTTCTTAACCAGAAATCACTGGGTGGGTGTAAAACTCCAGGTAAAATATCCCATGGAATCAGAGGGAAAACATAAAACCCAGACAACAAAGCAAAATCTCAGCCAAAATGTTTTGGTGGTCACTCATACTGAAGGAGTTGCAAAAGCAGTTTGCTTATACAGTTGTAAGGATTAGTAAGATGGTCTGGAGGACAGGTAGCAAGAGTGTGACCTGGGACTTACTTCAGAGTTAGACATCTGAAATGTGCCTCAGGAAAGAGATTTACTGAAGCAGAAAGCGAGCTCTTTACTTGTACCTGCGCTGCTCATCTCCCATGTAGTGAGAAAGGTGTAGGTAGTAAGCCACCTTCATGTAAATGCAGGACAGAAAGGGCAAGGTCTTTGTAAGCTGAAGTAGTAGGTGAGGAGCTGCTCACGTAGGCAGGAACAAGCAGTATGGAGCATAGAAAGCACTGTGCTAAAGAAGGTCACTTGCTGATTGTGAGCTGAGCAAAGAGTGGAATTAACCGCAGCTATCTCAGGTGTATTTCCTTAAGTGTCCTTTCCTCAGTAGGCTGTTTCAGTGTTGCTTTGCTTTTGTGTTGTTGCTGTGGTGCTGAGGATGTGCTTCAGAATTTCTGTGGCAGGTTGTTGAACAAGCACTGGGAAACCACACAGCGATTCTTATCTTGTGACACTGTCACAGGAAGGAAACGGACCTCTCGGGAAAAATTGTGCTGCATGCTTAGTTAGTCTTAGTACTTGAAGATGAGGGTGATGTTCTCTCTCAAAAGCTTCCTGTATCTGTGGTTTGTTGAGGCCCTTAGTGGTACTTGGTGGTGGTTGTTGACAGTAGGTGAGTGACTTCCCTGGGCAAATTGCTGCTGTGAATGGCTCATTTATATTCCAAAATGGATTTGGTTAAAGCCTGTGTTGACTTCTCTACAAGTGGTTTCCTTGCAGTAAAGCAGTGGTACGTTGCTTTGGGATGTTGCAGAAAACGATTGCTGAGCTTCGTTTCAAAAGAGAAGTTGCTTTAATCCTTCTGTAGGGTTAGTTGAGGTAACATTGGACTACTGTCTGTGCTTGGCCTAGGCAAACCAGAGCATGGTGGTAGCTGGGTCTGATGTAATAGCGTAGTGCCTTAGAGGAGGGAAGTTGCAGGGCTGCAAGGCAAAAAGTAGAGCTGTTCTGTTTTTTGTTTTTAACTGTCTTTATGCTTCACAGGGTCACCCTGCTAGGCTTCAACAGCTCAAGAGTGGTCCTTATGTGGGTGGGTGGGTTGGTTGGTTTTTCCACTGTTCATCTCTCTGATTTTTGGGGGGTAATGTTAATTGGCATGCTGAAAGTTTTTGCTAATACAATTGAGAACATGCTGTCTGTATTTACTTTTTCTAAGAACTTAAGAAGATTATAATTACCACCCCTACCCCCCAGAGTGGCTATGCATCAAGGGGAAAAACCAACTTGGGACATGATGTGTGCTTATTTTATGTCTAGTTTTGTATTTCAGGGGTTTTTATCTTGATCATCTTGTCTACCACACAAGCCTTTATTGCACAGAGGTTTAAATGACTCCTTTTTGTTCTGAGTTCCTTAAGAGGCATGTAGGCAAACTCTGCTCCTTAGTGGACTCTCATAATACAGAACATGGGTATCAAATGTGTTCCTCCAGGGCTAGAGTGCCATGATTTTTTAGCAATTCTTGTCTGTATTTAAGCTTTAGCTTAGTGGAAATCAGAGGTGTGGTGTGAAATGATAACATGAGAGGAAGGTGCTATATGCACACATGAGTTACTGTGAGAAAAATGATGATGATGTTCAGTCTTTGTGACCCCATAACTGTAGTTTTGACCTACATTGCCTTGCCAGTAGGAAATGCAGTGTTGCTGATCCATCAGTGGGAGGGTAGCTGGCTGAGCACACAACCTAGCTGGGGTGTGCTGCTCTGTACCACTGCAGCCACTTGCACCCAAACAGCTTTGAACTTACAGGATTTTTGTATCTGTAATAATCCTCCCAGGAATCTCTACAGGCTGGGGAAGTGTTAGAAGGTTTTAGGATTGAACATTATTCTTGTCAGGTCTTGCTCCAAATCCCAGTGAATCTCCAATAGTAGATGATAGCCAGCCTGAGTTAGCTGGGGTTGTTTCTGCCTTATTTTGTTGATGCAAATAGCAGTTCTTCTTTCTAGTGTTCAGCTCCTCTTCAGTGCTTGACAGTCAATTCTCTTAAGTATCTGTGTACTGCTGTAGAGCTCTGCCTCTTCCTAGCCTTGTGTTGTTCTTCTTCCCTCCCCCAGATCTACCATAATCCCTAATTCCTTCTGACATAAACACCTCCCAGGAAGAATGACAGAATACAGTCTCAGATAGCATGTGTCCAGTGCTGTCGCTGAAAGATATTGGAAAGGAATTAATCCCCTCGAGATAGCTGAAACAAGAGTGGCTGCTCCTGATGTGACTTCAGTTTTGAGGCATTTTTGTGTTTAGCGTTATTTTTTTCCTAGTGGTTTGTGTGTGAAAATGGAAGAGGAACAAATATTTAAAAAGGAAAAAAAAAAGATCATCTGAAGTTGAGTTTGAGGTTCTCTGAAATCTCTAAATATTTGGTCTGATACAATGGCCTAGTGCCCAGAAGCTGTTACTGGAAGCTTTGGAGTTCTTTGTGTGGGTATTCTGGCTCCCCAGTTCAAGAGGGTCGGGGATCTACTTGAGAGTCCCAACTGAGGGCTACAAGGATGCTGAAGCGACTGGAGCATTGCATTATGAGGAGAGGCTGAGACACCTCGGGCTGTTTAGAGAGAAGACTGAGGGGATCTAGTCAATGTCTGTAAGTGTCTGAGGGTTGGGTGTCAGGAAGGCAGGGACAGCCTCTGCTCAGTTGTGCCCTGTGATAGGACAAGGGGTAACAGATGTTAACTACAGCACAGGAAGTTCCACCTCAACATGAGGGAAAACTTCTTTACTGTGAGGGTCACAGAGCACTGGAACAGGCTCCCCAGAGAGGTGGTGGAGTCTCCTTCTCTGGATGTGTTCCTCTGTGACCTGTGCTGGATTTTATGGTCCTGCTCTGGTAGGGGGTTTGGACTCGAAGATCTCCACAGGTCTCTTCCAACCCCTAACATCCTGTGAGCCTTTGTCAATATGAGCAATGTGAATTGTTCTTTACAGTTAATGATGATAGACAAACCTAATCTGTGTGGAGTCTGCACAGGTCCCTGCCCTGGAGTACCTTTCTTGTGCTATCCCAGCCTCTTCTCTGGCAGGTAGGCTGTACAAGTGTAAGTGAACTGTACTGTTTCAGAGCTGGGGCTGGATTAACCTAAAATAGCTGCCTTTTCAGCAGTCTCTGCAGCAGGAGACTTGGGACTATTGACATGCACACTTCAGTGGTCACTCTGGAGTGAGAGTGGTGACCTATTTTCTTCTTTCTTCATGTTTTCCAGAAAATGGGAGAAGACTCCCAGCTTGGACCTTTTTCTAGCCTTTTTTCTTGTAGTTTGTTTTTTAATTGACATTACAGAAGAGGATGGTAATGGTAACACAAGCTCTGTGTGTTTTGTCATCTGAATTAGAAGACTACTTCAGAACTAAATAGCTGGTGCTTAAGAGTATTTGTAATTTTCAGGTTTCCTTTATCAGTAGCAGTTGCCAACATTCTTTCTCAGTTTAAATAGCAACTCTTTGTAATGTTTATTTCACTTCAGTATACTTTCAGGGCACTGGAACAGGCTTCCTCTCTGGAGTCATTCAAAACCTGCCTGGATGCCAGCCTGCTTTAGGAGACCCTGCTCTGGCAGGCTGGTGGGACTAGATGATCTCCAGAGGTCCCTGCTAACCCCAATCATTCTGTGATTCTGTAGTTTCGCTGAACCAAACCCTCTTGTTTAAGTGAGATGTTTCCTATTCTCCTGATCATCCTAAAATCCCACTGTTGCCTTCTTTCACATATCAATTAGTCTCTTTGGTGTGCATTGCCCAGGCATGTAAGAGGTATGCCAGAGAAGGTTCCAGTGGGACTTGAAGATCTCCTTTAGTGTTCTGGTGGAAATATTTTGCCAATAAATCTTGGGATCCTGTTTTCTTTCTTCACTCCTCTTGAGGTTTCTCTGTTTTGTCTTCATAAGCTGCAGTGAATAATAACAAATAAAACTACTCAAGCATGCTGGGTTAAATGGGAAGAGAAACCTGCAGGTGGAATACAGCATTGATCAGTGCTACTGTTGCCAGCAGTCCTTGGGCCTACCCTAGTTCAGGTCATGGTGGGAGTGATGTTGGTCCTACTCTTGCAGAAAAGTATTCAAGGAGGTCAGTCTGCGAATAAGTAAGGAGAAGAGGGGAGAAGAAAACTGGGTACCACTTCTAGAGGCAAGAATGTGCTGAGAAGAGCCTTGTGAGACTATCCACGTAAGACCTGCTCTGCAGTATTGAACCCTGTTTGTTCAGCCTTTCACAGAAGCCTTACTGCTGTTGATCTTGCACTCTTTTTTTTTTTTTTTTTTTGAAGTCGTCTCAAAGACAAGAGTTGTGTGGGTTTTGCCAGCCCTGTGCAGTTGAGTGAGTTTGTTTGGAGTGAATATAATGTTGGATGTGTTTGTAAAATAAGAGCTGGAGAGAGTGGTGGAAACTACAGGTATAGATTGTTGTACTTGGTCCAAAAGACAAGGTTCTAGTAATTCAACACATTAAAAGAGGAACACAAGAAGTGCAACTCTTTTAAAAAGTGAAATGGTTTCTGTGCTATAAAGAATGCTATGCTAAAGCCAGACCTCGGGAGTTCGCCCTTGAAGTTGGTATTGCAAAGATTGACTTTATTTCTGCTGTGACGTTGCCTGGTTTTGTGAAATGAGGAAGCGTCTTTTGTAGATGCTGTGTCCTAAAGGAGAGTTGGAGTTAAGAGTAGGCTTGATCAGACAGATTGTCTGTAAAGAAACTGGCATCAAAGATAGGTTGAAGTGTTCCTAGGCATTTTTGTCTGTCTTCCATGTGCCCTATCAACACCACTTCTGTTCTGGTGCTAAAACAGAAAGAACTGTTAAGGTTGCATCTGTGGCAGCTAAACAGTTTGACACTGACAGAATTTCCATGAACTACTCTGCCAGTGATGGTGATCAAGTTAGAAAAAGATTGCTGTAAGCCAAGGTGGTGAGATTTCTGCCTTTTTAGACATCACCCCCAAAAAAGAGACCATCTGAAAAGCTGCAGAATTATTGTGTGCACTGTGCCTGCTGACTGGCCTCTATTCCCTGGGGTAGAGTAATGAGTCCCATGATGGCTGCTGCTTTTGCACTGACTGTGGGAGTTTCTGGATACCCTACCTCAGCTCATGAAGGAAAGAGTTGGAAATGAATGCTTTTGAGTTTGGGAGGAGTAGCAGTAAGGGTAGGTCACCCTGACACCTTTGCTCTAATATGGCAGACCTGTTTCTCTCTTTCCTATAGAGAGATTACAGAAACATCTGGTTGGAAGAGACCTTGAAGTTCATCCAGTCCAATCTTCAACCCAGCATGGAAAGGTCAATGCCATGTCCCCGAGTGCCACGTCCACATGCTGTTTAAGCACCTCCAGGGACGGTGACTCCAGCACAGCCCTGGGCAGACCATTCCAGTGTTTGAGAACCCTCTGTGAAGAAGTTTCTCCTAGATTGGGGAGGTCCTGCCCCATTCCCTCTGTTCTTTCAGTTTAGACCTTACCTTTGCTTTCATATTTGAACCTGCTTGGTTGCATGGAAAACTGGAGGTCATAAATATTTCTTCAGATGCAGTTAGTGCATGTGTTTATGTGTGCATATACATATTTATATTCACATGTACCTATCTGCAGAATTAACAGGTGGATAACTATAGAATAGCTGGTACAGGTGGGAAGGGATGGGAAGCAAGCGTGGGAACAAAGCTAGGCACATACAAGCACAAAATGAATAGATCAAGCTTTTGGGGGAGGAATCTGAGAGTCTTTAGCTACTAGCACTATACACATCCCTTTAACACTTTTGTATACTTGCAGACTTTTGTGCTAGGGAAACAATGAACCTGATTGAAAAACATTGAAGAACACTTCTCTTCCTTCATTTGATGATTAACCTTTGATAGTCAAAATCTGTATAAACAGGCCATCAGGTAGGCACAGATGATATTTGTATGTTTGTGCTGGGGAGGTGAACTGTGTGCTGCAGCTGATTTGATCCAATGTGAAGCTCAGCCCTCTATCTCCTGAGAGGCTATCTAAGGAAGGCACTGTGGAGTGCATTCCACATTATGCTGTAGAGCAAGTTGTTCGTTTTCTTGACTCACGTTGTGAAATTAAGAATAAATAGTTCTGTTTTCCACTGTTTTCTTGCCACTCTAATTTTATTGTGGCTTTTATTGCCTGCTTCTTTGAAACCTTATCTAGTATATAAAACTCTTGCATCTAACTACGTAATTGAAAGGCTGAGGGGCTGGAGAGAAGGCTGAAGAGGGATCTTATAAATAGTTAAAGGGTGGGTGTCGGGAGAATGGGGCCAGTCTTTTGTCTGTGGTGCCAGCAACAGGATGAGGTAATGGGCACAAAGTTGAGGAGAGGAAGCTCCATCTAAACATGAGGAGGAACTTCTTTATGTTGAGGGTGGTGGAGCACTGGAACAGGCTGTCCAGAGAGGTGGTAGATTCTTTGACTCTGGGGTCATTCAAAGCCTGCCTGGACACCATCCTGCACAACATGCTCTGGACTAGATGATCTCCAGAGGTGGTCCCTTCCAACCCCTAGCATTGTGTGGTTCTGTGAAAGGCATAAAATCTTGACACCAGTCTAGTTAGAGCTCTGCAGGTGTTTTAGGAGTTGGCATATGCTATAGTGACACAAGTCCTCCTTAGCAGATGGCTGTTTGAAAGCTAGTGTGCATTTGTTCTCAACAGAGAAGGATGGGGGGATATCAGCTAGGCTTTGGTAATATTTTATACCTAGAAAGAAGAGATTCAGCTGCTTTCCTGTTTATCTTGCTGTCATGCTTGAGAGTGCAGTCTCATTAGGGCTTCTGTTAATCAGCAAGTTCCCATCTCGGGCTGTGTAAATACAGGCTCTGTGAACTCCTCAGCTGGAATGCTGTTGAAGAAGGAAAAAAAATGAGGAGAGGTGGTCAAAAGCAGTTAGCACTGCTGCGTTTTGTGAAAGTATTGTATCAGGTTCCCAGGGGTCAGAGAATATTGCACTAGATTGGGATTTATAAATTTAAGGATGTTTCTCTGCAACTGCTTGGCTAGGTAATGACTCTGTTAGACTCAGCATTGTCTGGTCAGCAGATCTGAAGAACTAATGGAGTTTTATATATGTTAAGACCTGAGTTTAACCTCTGTTGAAGTTGCTTTGAGGGAAGGGGGAAAGCAGCTTCCTACTTTAAAAAAAACAAAACACAAACCCACCCTATTTTACTCTAAAATTTATTTAAATCCATATAAACTTTGCTGCTTAGTGTGCCTAAAGTTGGTGTTGGCTGCTCCTAATGTTATATAACAGCTAAAGATGGTTGGGTTGTTTTTACCTTGTTTTTTTCCTTTATACAGGCACAATAAAACCACCCAGTGACTTCATAGTTCTGGGGACTTCTTAAGGAAGAGACCTATTTTTAGTTTTCAACAGTCTGTTAGGGGAGGAAAAGTAGTCCATAAGCTGTTGGGTTTTCATTCAGTAGTTCCAAGTGCTTGAATGTTGATCTCCAGAAGCTTATTGAATCAGATAGAAATGGTTCCTTTGGCTTTGAGATGCTTTCAAACCTAGGAAGTTACCAAAAGCAGTTTGGAGATTTGTTCTTCAGATTTAATTCATTAGTTTCATGCTTATGGGCTGCTTTTTAGTTCAGCCTGTGCTTGCAATTTATTCTGTATAAAGGAGAAAAAAAAAAAGTAGTTTACTTTCTAGAGCCATGTGGCTTTCCCCCCCCATTTTCCTCACTGCTGTAGTGGAGGTGGTGCAGAGATTGGAATAGAATAAAACAGGTTGGAAGAGACCTTCAAGATCATCATGTCCAACCTATCATCCAACACCACCTAATCAACTAAACCATGCAACCAAGTCTCCTCCTGAACACCTCCAGTGATGGTGACTCCACCACCTCCTTGGGCAGCCCATTCCAATGGGCAATCACTTTCTCTGTGTAGAACTTTCTCCTCACCTCCAGCCTAAACCTCCCCTGGTGCAGCTTGAGACTGTGTCCTCTTGTTCTGGTGCTAGTTGCCTGGGAGAAGAGACCAACCCCCTCCTGGCTACAACCTCTCTTAAGGTAGCTGTAGAGAGAAAGAAGGTCTCCCTTGAGTCTCCTCTTCTCCAGGCTAAGCAACCGCAGCTCTCTCAGCCTGTCCTCACAGGGCTTGTGTTCCAAACCCCTGAGGCTTCTTACCTACACTGCACGCTCATGGAACTTCTGGCTTTTCCTGTTGCTGAAACTTTGTTAATGTAGATATAGTGAGTGCTGATGTTCAGATTGATGCTGTGAGAGCTTTAGTAGGAGTCACTGTAAAGGCTGTAGATGCACTGTTTGGTTTTATTGTTGCAGGCAACAGTGCATCTGAGGAAGATGATGGCTGTTGGTTAAGATCTGCCATTTGTCCTCCCCAGGGCGTATGAAATAAGAAGGAGCAGGTGCTGATAGATACCGAGGTGAGGTAAGATTAGGCAAGTTGGACTCTTACTCATTTTTTCCCTTGGAAGTACTTGTGTAGTATCTATAAAAAAAAAGTGCTGGCACAGGTTTAGGTTTAGCTGTTTTCCTGCTGGAAGCAACATCTGTTTGAAGCAGTCCTCATACATGGATCAATTACAGCCTCTGGTGCTGTGATTTCTGGGTCCTCTGCAGACCCCTTGCCAGTTAGACACTCTTATTTTGCAGTTTCTTGAAAAGCTGCACAGAAATACATTCTCTCAGCTAGTTCTGACATCTACTTGGCATAATAACTGAGGTCACTTTATTTGGGCCCCAAATAAAGTTTGTGGGTTTGGTCCTACAGCTGAGGAGATTGCTCTGGTGAGACACAGTATCAGTCAGGGTTGGAAGGGACCACAAGGATCATCTAGTTCCAAACCCCCTGCCATGGGCAGGGACATGCCACACTAGATCAAGCTGGCCAGAGCCTCATCCAGCCTGGTCTTAATCACTTCCAGGGATGGGGCCTCAACCACCACTTCATCTGGAGTGCTGGATACGGGTCTGGAGCCCTTGATATAGGAATGATCAGGGGGTTGGAGCACCTCTGCTACAAGAACAGGATGAGGAAGCTGGGCTCATTCAGCCTGGAAAAGAGAAGGCTCTAGGGAGACCTAATAGCAGCCTTCTAGTACATGAGGGGGGCTACAGGAAGGATGAAGAGACTGTTTACAGAGGCCTGCAGTGATAGGACAAGGGGCAATGGCTTCAAACTAGAGAAGATTAGATTTAGATTGGATGTTAGGAACAGGCTCTTCACCATGAGGGTGGTGGAACACTGGAACAGGTTGTCCAGGAAGGTGGTTGAGGCCCCATCCCTCAAGGTGAGGCTGGACAGGACTCTGGGCAGCCTGATCTAGTGGAGGATGTCCCTGCTGACTGCAGGGAGGCTGGGTAAGATGACCTTTGGAGGTCCTTTCCAACCCAAACCATTCTATGATTCTGTAAATGTTTGCCCCTAAACTGATTTATTAGCACCTTTTTGTTGGGATTTTTAAAATTATGCCTTTAAAAATGTCTTCCAGACTAATGTAATTAATCTTTGTCTTTATTCTGTATTTGTCAAAACAAACCCAGGGTTCATTGAAGCCTGCATAGGATTTCTGACATGGAAAACACTACTTCTAGCAGCTGGTTAAAACTGTTAGTATTTTCTTTCTTCTGAAGTGTCATCCTATTAAGTCTCTTGGGCTAGTAATTACAAAAAAAGCTCTGATTTAGTGTTGTAGATGTCTGCAGCTGACTTAAGTAGATACTTTGATTTCCTCTAAGATGAGTTTTATTCCCCTTCCCTGAAGCTTTTTGGAAGTGGTAGTCTTTACCACCTCTCCTATGGCAAAAAGTGTGTAGTATTGGAGCATGTAGTTGCCACTCAAAAGAGTTCAGTCTTGTATAGTAGCCAACGTTCTAGCAGCTACTCTATGAACATGGGGGAAGTCCTAGCAGACTCTCTGAATAGGGGAAGTTTAGGCTGGAGGTGAGGAGAAAGTTCTTCCCAGAAAGAGAGATTGGCCATTGGAATGTGCTGCCCAGGGAGGTGGTGGAGTCACCATCCCTGGAGGTGTTCAAAAAAGGCTTGGATGTGGCACTTGGAGCCATGGTTTAGTTGTCAGGAGGTGTTAGGTATTGGGTAATAGGTTGGACTTGATGATCTCTGAGGTCTTTTCCAACCTGGTTGATTCTATAATATATAAACATGAAAATGATTAAGATAAAAGTTACCTTTTAAACACATTTCCCCAACAAAGTTCAGTTGATACAAGTTCAGTGGCCTGTTACTCAGACAGTTTGAACTTGGCTGGATTTCCCCCCACCCCATGCTTTCTAGTTCAGGGTGTTAGAACAATTCTGAATTACTTTGTGGTATGAAAACGTAGGGGTAGCAGCAGTGCACTTTGAATGTTGTTGTTATTTCCCCCCCCAACTAATTCAGCTGATTTCTTGTACTTTGAACTTCATTATCTAATTTTGTCATGGTCTTGCTTCTTAGCTTTTCATAGGGGTGAACCCCAAACGCTAAACCTGCACCAGTGTGATACCTTTGACTTCAAATCTAGTGAAATATAGTTACATTTTAACTTGAAGTAAGCTGTAGTTAGGAAGTGAAGCCCAGGGAACTTCCTTCCAGCAATGTACTGTAGCTTCTGTTTCACTTACATCTGTTGGAGACTTTTGACCTTACTGATAACTTTCATCTCCCTCCCCCCCCCACCCCAAGTAGTCAGACTTAATCTGATTGATTTGTAGGATACCATAGGTGGTATTTGAGTACAGCTCCAGCTGTACTTGAAATTCTGGGCAGCAGCTGTAATTTCAGGTTTATCATTGGTCAGTATCTACCACTAAAATAAAACTTGAATCATAGAATTGTTAGGGTTGTAAGGGACTTGAAGGATCATCTTCTAGTTCCAACCCCCCTGCCATGGTGAATACCTCGGGTGAGTTTTCCTGTGCCTCTCGCTCTCTGGGCTGTTGATAAATACTGTGCCAGCTGAACTGAAACACCAATATCTTGTCTTAAAGCTTGGACAGTCAAGTTAGTTTTCAGCTGTTAACTCCACTAAGTAGCTGGGCTGTTGGGTAGTGTCTTGGGGGGATGGTGGAGATGGAATTTGGTGTGGTGAAGAATGAAGGTGTGTTTGCTCCTGGTGCCATGGAGACTCTAAACAGAAAGGATGTGAAAGTGAACTAAAATGTCAGTGTAGCCAGGGTGGATTTCTGTGGGTATTCTTCCAGTTCTGTGGAGTCATATGTCTTGGTTTTGAGTTCCTAGAATGGTCTGGGTTGGAAGGAACCATCCGAAGATCATCCAGTCCAACCCCCTCTGCAGTCAGCAGGGACATCCTCAACTAGATTAGGTTGCTCAGAGCCCTGTCCAGCCTCAAATACCACCAGGGATGGGGCCTCAGCCACCTCCATGGGCAACCTGCTCCAGTGTTCCACTACAGCACTGAAGTGCTGTTCATTTACTGTAAATGGGGGGTGGGGGCACCTGAGCTACTCCCAGACTGGAGTGGATGTAATGTTTTGTATGAGTTGATTTAAACTACTTCTCTTTTTTTAAAAAGGGGGAAAAAAGGAGAAGAAATGGAAAGTGCAGTTTATTAGTGTATGCAGCTGTGCATATCTGCTGTGCAAAACCCAGGGTTTGCTTGTCCTGATTGTCCAAAGAGGAAAAAAGTGATACATATCTCATGCACTGGGCTGTCAAATGCACAATGCACAGAAAGCAGTTGAGATACTCATTAAAGAGCTGCAATTTCACAGGTGGAGATCACAGTTTGAATTGTAGCAGCCTTTCAAATGCTTCCCTCTAACTGGTTAAGTCTTAAAAAAAAAACTTGAATTGCTTTTTCAAGTTAATGTATAAACATTATATGGAAATACATAAACATTAACTTGCTTCCTATTGGCAAAAACTCCTCTAATTCTCTTGCCTTTCCCCAAGCTCCACTTCTAGGCTCTTTTTGTTTTTTTCCCTAATCTCAAAATCTTCAGGATGTGGCTTTTTACCTTTAGGTTGCAGTGACTATGTGGGTCTCTTGTATTTTTAGAAACACTAATTAAGAAGTAGAACAAACTGTACATAAAAGATTGATGATGATTGAATGGTTCAAACCATCCCTAAAGGAAACTAGTTCATTCATATTGCATCAGAGCACTGATAAAAGTCATGTTGGGTGTTCAGGTCTTTATGTACCTGCAGTTTTTCAGACTATGACTTAAAATTTATGTTGTGGGGGTTTTGTTTGCTTGTTTTCCATACAAACTAGATGATCAGGAGTGGTAGATTGCTGCTGCAGGTTGAGGCTTGACTCATGAAAAGCAATTAAAAATGCCTGCTCTGCCTTCAGGGGTAAAAGTGAAAATACTTTAAGTGCCTTTGCTGCAGTTTGGCAATATGCAGGAACAAAACCAAACTCTGCTGCTTAGGCAGGTTGTGACAGGCATGCAAGTTGCATGCTCAACTTCTGCTCTGAAGGAATCTCCAGAAGTTCTCTTGGTAGGGAGATAGAGCTGAAATACTGTTTGTTTCTTTTGCTGACCACATCCTTGTGCTAACCAAGCAGGGAGAGAAAAAAATAAAGAACAAAAAAACTCCAAATAAACAAAACCCCAAACAAAAACAACAACCCAAAACCCCAACAAAAATCAGAAAAGAAATAAAAGGACTAATATGAAAAAATTGATTGAGAATGACTTGTATCTGTATATGTGGTTAATAAAGATGTTTGTTATTAAAGGACAGCTAAAACTCCGCATGAAGAGTTGGATGTATGTAGAATACACTGAGTATTGGAAGCTAGATTTTATTTTGGTGTCAATTCTAAATGTTTTTCATAGGGGAAAAAATAGTCATCAGGAGTCATCAGTTTCTGAGCAGAACTGCAAGTCTGAAGACATATTTGTATCATTTATGACTTTTCAATTAAAAAAAAGATAAAATTCTGAAGCTTTTGGAAAATGTTGACATCTCCATTAAGTGTCTGAGATCTGACTGATTTTTTTTTTCTCTCTCTCTTTTCAGTGTTCTGTACTTCATTTGTCTGTGTTGTGTTTGGAGACCTTTCTCCAACATTTGGCTACATACCACCCAACCCGTAGCTGTTTACATCTTTGTCTACTCCCACGTTGGACCTGAGGGGAAAAATGTCTTGATGGATCCATCCTAAGTGTGCTAGCTAACAGCTCTCGTTGGTGGTTAACAATGGCTTCGAAGTGGTAAGACCTTTCCCACAGCTCTGTTGTAAATATACATTCATGCATCTGATTTTTTGTTTTCCCTTTTTGCTTAGGTCTTTATCTATATTGTGCTGTTAACATGCTTCGAAATACTGCTTCAGGTACCAGTTATCTGCATAGAAAGGTGTTTGTACTGTGCTAGATCAAATAATACTTGATTTAATGTGGTATGATAACTGATCATGGCGAAAAATTAATGTCTGAGAGGTGAAGAACATGGCAACCAACCTCCCATCTTCCAGTCATCTTCAGCTCTGGGATTTGCTCTGCAGATGCTTGCTGTACTCTTGTACGATTTCTGTGTTCAGTAATTCAAGTTTGCTTTCTCACACTTGCCTGCTCGATGCAAATCAGGCTTCTTGGTGCTAATGAGAGTCCTTTACACTGTGAGCAAGCGTCTGAGCTCTGTCCTCTCGTGGATGGAGCCAGGTAATGCAGCTAAGTAGGCCAGGTGCTCACAGTTCCTTAAATAGATGCTCTTGACTGCTCTTCAGGTGAGGGTTTTATCTGTAGTAAATAGATCCCTAGTGCTATTCAGCACAGGGCAGTTGTGGATAAAGCACTTTGGAGCTGAGCCGGACATGGATAGATCTAACTATGCCAACACCTAACATCCTTCAAACACAATGCAGTCTCCTGCTAGTGGTACAGTTGGTAATGCTGATAACACTACTTCCTTTTGACCTTTGGAAACGGAATGGTGTGGTGGGAGTGAGATATGAAATGGAGGTCTTTCTAAAGTATGTGTCATGTGGATCTTGTATACAAGACCTTCCATATTCCTTACACAGTCTATATATTGCTTTATAGAATAGAGCCTATAGCACTTGCTCTAGGAATTGCTTAAAATCATAGGATGGTTTGTGTTGGAAGGGACCTTAAAGATCATCCAGTTCCAATCCCCTTATCATAGACAGGGACACCTTGCCCTGCACCAGGTTGCTCAAGGCCCTGTCCAACCTAGCCTTGAACATCTCTGCTTCCCTGCCTAACCTGTTCCAGTGTCTCACCACACTCTCTATGAATTGATGCCAATTTGTGTAATTCATAGAATGGTTTGGGTTGAAAAGGGCCTTGAAGACCATTTAGTTCCAGCCCTGGCATTGGCAGGGACCTGAAAATCAGTCAGAGATTTAAAACCACCATGCCACGTGGTGGCAAGCATTTGTAGAACAATTCAATGCCACACCCACAGCTCCACATGCATTTTTTTGGGTCCTGTTTCCCTTCTACATCAGCCTTCTTCTGTGCAAACTTCTCAACTCTTAAACCAAGACTCAAGAAGAAGTCTTCTTATACTTTTGCTTTTTGGCAAATCTTCACTTGTTCGTTATTAAACAATTATTAATCAGCTTGTTATATAATCTAGGATATTTTTAGTATAGCTCTCCCTTTCCTTTCTTCTGTTGTCTTGTGTATTCTTTACAGTATGCAGTAAAGCAGAATTTGAACACACCAAAAGTTTTGCCATGGAATCACTTCCAGTAGGCCATATCCACTGTTGTGTGCTGCTGGGTGATCTCTGAAGTCCTGTCCAACTTAAGTCACTCTGTGATTCTGGTTGCAGAACTTGCTGACTTGTTTCACTATCTTCTGTGAGAATATCATACCATGATTAATTCTTTTTGTTCCTCTCAATAAATGTGTGGCTGCTGAAGTTTACCTTGAGCTTTACCTTATTTTTCTGCTGCTCAAGGCAGGCCAATACACTTTTTAGAGTAGCATCTCCAATCTTCTAAATGGAACAGGGTTTGAGGACTTTAGTGTTATGCTGACCGTAAGTTGTTCTCTTGTGTATGGTTATCATGCTCTGGACAACTCTAGTTTTACCTCACTTTTAAAAGATTTTATTGATTATGTATGTTTCTAAACTTATGTACTTTCATGTAAAGAACATGCTCTAGTGGCAAACATTCAAGGTTGAATTGGGTAGCTTTCCCTTATTGGAAGCAAGGCTGTTCAGTACTGATCTAGTTCTTGGAATACTTCTCAGTACTTTCTATGCTTACTGTGAGATGTTTAAAAAGCACTTGGGTAGTAGGCTTAAAAAAACATCCTTAGCATTAGGTCCTTTAGCTTTTGTATTCATTGTCTGTCTTCAGTATTCAAAGCCTGTTGTGTGTAGACAATAAACATGAGGGTTTTCACTTCAGAAGCTGAAGACAAGTTGGCTGTCAGGGTGTATTTTCCTGTCAGAGAATGCAGGGAGTCTGAAGTACCTTCCACTTAAAAATACCTGTGAGAAGGAAAAATAATATATTGCTGGAAAAATGTGCCAGCTGCCACTCTCCTATGTCATTAACTTACTGCCTGGAATCTGTTCCAGTTGCTGAGGGCTTTATCCAGTCAGTTCTCAAAGCTGTTATGGTGAACACTACATGACCTCTCTGAATAAACTGTCGGGAGCATCAGTTCTACTGAAAAAAAAACCAAAACAAAACCCCAACTACTTCTGTCTGTAAATGCAATTGCTAAACAGGAATTAGAGCAATTAATGGATCTGCTCATACAAGTGTTTTTGCAGGTGTAGCACTTAACCACACTCAAGAGCTTTTTCCTCCATAGTTAAGAAAATCAAGGAAGAGGAAAAAGGGATTTTGTGCTGTGGTTTTCTTTTGGTTTTAGCTATTTTTATTTATTTTTCCTTTCCTTAATCATTTAGGATTAAAGCAGTACTTGGGTCTTGCTACCCTGCTCAGGAGTTTTATTAGTTCTGTCTATATAAATAGTGAGGTGGATATTGGGGAAATAAATGGAAACATTGAAGTTCTTAATAGGAACTTTGTAATAAAAAAAGATGTGTTTCGAGGTGCTTGTGGTGTGGTGGTGTTTTTAATAGCTCAGTAGGCTTCACTAACTTTTAACAGGACTTTCCCCCCCCACCTCCTGCTCCATTCATCTGAACATTAGTTCTCACTATGCTGCCTGACTAGAAGTGATGTTTCTGCTGAAGACCTTTGTAGAGTGTGCTTACTTGCAGTGACAAATGACTTGCAGAGTGTCTCACACCTGATGGTGTTGAGATGCTGTGGAACATCTATGACACATCTGCAAAGCAGGAGATGAAAATGCTCGCAGGAAACACAGAAGAGCTGCTTAATCTGTGAATTGGAAAAGCTGTGTGTGCCAGACTAGGCTGTGTCAGGGAAATCTTTGAACCTGCTCTGTTGAATTTCTCTTCCCCAGGATTCTGTTTCTTTTGGGGTTTTGTAACGACATTCAGCAGTCATAAAATTCCTGGTTTCAACCTTTCGTAAAGCTTCATCTTTTTTGAACTTATCCTATGATGATTCTATGACAGAAAATCCTAGAATGGCTTAGGTTGGAAGGGACCTTAGGGACTCCAACTTCCCTGCCATGGGCAGGGATGCCTCTCAACTAGACTTGGCTGCTCAAGGCCTCATCCAGCCTGGTTTCCTTGAACGCCCCCAGGGAGGAGGCAGCCACAACTATGTATCTTTGTAATGAAAAGTTTTAGTTTGATTAATTTTTCCTTGTAACTATGTATTTCTTTTAATGCTATCTACTTCTATATTGAGCATAATCTACAAGGCACTATCAGTGGTGTTCTGTAACACCTAAAATGAAATACATTTGGCCTTCAAATGGGTTTGAAACATTGTGGATTTCTTTTTTAGGAGTCTGTTTATGCATCAGCAAGAGGATTGTTGAGAAAGAAACTCTGACCTGCTAACTGACTTTGATCTTGGTTAATTTTGCACCATTCCAGCTCTGGAGTTTATTTATAGACAGCTACCTGTATGGATATGAATCTCGAAATCTTATTTTTAACACATTTTTGGTCAGACAACTATTTTACTGCTGGCTGTGGAAATGCTGCTGGTTCCCTCTGTGCAGCCAGCAACGGTTTGCTTGAAGAGAGTTCACCTGGAGAGGTGCTTGATTTAAAAGAAATTGCACCTTCTTTATTAAGGTGTAGAGTAACTGCACGAGTTGCAGTAAAGACTATATTGCAGTTTAGATTTGAGATATATTGTGGAATGGAAACCAAAAGTCTTCAGGGAGCTGGTAAATGCCTGCCCCTTGGCTGGCAGCTAGTGAAAACACTCTGTCGCTATGCAAAACAAATAGTTCAAAGACAGGGAGACAATGATAGGTGGTTTTTCAGAGGTTTGGGTAAGCACAAGTGATGCAGCTACTTCTGGTATCTCCTACATAGTTGCAGAGCTTTCCTGTGGAAACTCTTGAGGTCCCCTCCCTTGTGTTTCTCCCTAGCATGGCTTAACACATCCTGCCTCACTTGGTCTGGCGCACTTTCCACTTACGGTGTACCACTAATAATCTGACTTCTGCTCCTTAGCTTCTCCTCAGTAAGTATGTCTGGCTCAGGAAAGGCTTATGAAGCGCAGCAAGGCTCACTTCTGATGCAGACAATACAGTGGCGGCGGGGGAGAAGGAAAGAAAAAATAGTGTTTAATCCCTTGATTTAAGGGTATAAGAATTCAGGCTAAAAGGTGCAGCCTTGTCAAGGAAAGAATAAGTGTTGTGTGGGGAAATGGGCTCTTTCTCTTTAAGGTCTGCTTAGCTTAAACTCTTAATTTTAGCCACATTTCATTGACTTCTCTGTGTGAGTGATGAAAGACAATCCTAGTGTGGACAACACTGACAGTCTTGACACCTCCATGCATTTCCATTTGTAGGCAGTCCGCTGGCTTGAAACAATCGTTTCTCATACACTAACTTGAAAAGAAGAGATGGGTTTGAAAACTAAGAAATGGAAAGGTGTGAGGTTTGCTTTGTGGTATCTTCCTTATGGAGAAGTAATTTCAGCCTCCAAAGCTGTTTTGAAAATGAACCCTCCTGTCTTTCACTGACAATTAGAAGTCTTTTTATGACTAGTTGATTAAAAGTCACAAGTGAGGAAAGGACACAGGTCTTCCTGTAATCTCTCTAGTCTCATTGGATGACTGGAGCATCAATTTCTCTTTAAACAAAGGAATCTTTACCTTCCTGGATGGCCATGTTCAGATATGTCCTTAAATACCAATTGGTTGCCTCTTCGTGCTCCTCATGAGCAGGGTTATTTTAATTCTTATTTCTGATAGGAACAAGCTTAACCTCTTCTTCAAGTAGATGTAATACAGCAAGGGGTGTTTTTAAGGCCAGGTTGGTTGTGTCTCTGGGCTACCTGAGCTAGGGGTTGGATCTAGATGATCCTTGAGGTCCCTTCCAACCCTGACAATTCTATGATTCTGTCAATTCTCTGCCAAATCCAAAGAAAGAGGTTGTTTGGTTGTTTTTCCCCTTAGGTTTTTGCTTCTGGGGTTAGAAATTAGAATAATCCTTTTAAATTTGATGGTATGTTTAGTTAAATGCAGACTATCACTGATTTATCTTGATCATAGAATCATGGAATGGTCTGGGTTGGAAGGGACCTCCAAAGGTCATCTAGTCCCAACCCCCTCTGCAGTAAGCAGGGACATCCTCAACTAGATCAGGTTGCCCAGAGCAAATCTGTAGTTTTCATAGTGTCTATTCCATAGATCTATATTAGTTTGTGGTGCTTAGAACTAATCCATCAAGGTACTTTCAGCTTCTTCTGTTGCCCTGGGGTTGCTGTCAGAATGGGTGAGCCTGTGTGGAGGAGCAGTGCCTGTGCCTTGATTGCTGTCTGTTTTTCAAGGGAGAACTGTTCAGCCAGCTTCTGAAGCAGCACAGGTAGTGTGCAGTGTGTTGTTTCTGGGTTGGTTTATTTATTTATGCTACTCTTGCTTACCTCTCTGCAGTTTCATAATGTGACTAATTTTAGTATGCAAAACTGCCTGGGTATGAATAAGTACATAAAATATTCCATATAGGAGGACAATGGAAATTTCCTCCTGTGACTCAACCATTTCTTGGTTTAGATTCCCTCATCTTCCCATGGATTTGTTTACTTTGTGACTGATAGACTGAGAGTTATTTATTCTAGCAGTGCAGTTAGCAACTGTTTTCTTATTTTTTTGTGTGTGTGTGGGTTTGTCTATTTGGTTGTGTTTTCAGGTTTGGTTTTGTTTGGTTTAGATTTTTTGTTTGTTTTCTTCCCCTCCTCTGCATCCTAGAATGGTTTTTTTTGACCTTAGATTAGTACCCAACTTAGCTGGACCTCTGTTTCATCTCAAGTACATTGTAACTTTCCTAATAGAATAAATGAGTTCATCCAACATTTTTACCCTGGCAGTTAGTGTTTACCCTCTGTGCTGAAACCAAAACCATGGCAACCAAACCTAAATTCTCTTTTCTTTCTAGGAATAATGAAAGTGCAAATTCCCTGCCTTTTTCCACCCCCCACCCCTCTTTCCTATTAGAAATTAATATAATGAATTCAAATGTCATTGGTACTGGAAACTGAGCTTGGCCTCTGAGCTCAGCCTGGGTTTTATTTTTTATTTTAATGTGATAGAAGCTATGGAGAAGGGTAATCATAGCATCAACAAGGTTGGAAAAGACCTCAAAGATCATCAAGTCCAACCTGTCACCCAAGACTTCATGACTACTAGACCATGGCTCCAAGTGCCATGTCTTGAACACCTCCAGGGACGGTGACTCCACCACCTCCCTGGGCAGCATATTCCAATGGTCATTTACTCTTTATGGGAAGAACTTTCTCCTCAGCTTGAACCTAAACCTCTCTGGTACAGCTTGAGACTGTCCTCTTGTTCTGGTGCTGGTTGCCAGGAGGAGACCAACCCCCTCCTGGCCACAACCACCCATCAGGTAGTTGTAGACATAATGGTAGTTGATGATAAAAAAAGGATAATAATAGTTTCCCCAAGTCAGCAACACTTTAAACATACTTTTCTTATATAAGATTTCAAGCAGTAAACTCAAATTAGGCCAGGCTTGGTAAGGAAAGCAAAATAAATTAGTGGTGTGTGCACTTCTGGGATTGGAATGAAGGTTATTTTGAACAATAAACTATAGATTCTTTCCCTGACCATTTGACTTTTATGCTTTGGGTGTGATTTTAGAAGTTGGCTGTTTGAACATGAAAAAAATCTTGTACAAATGTGTACCTTCCTGTAGCATTAGAGGAAGTTCTGACAGACACAGGGACAATGGCTGTGAAATTAGCCATCAGCCAAATAGCCAAAAGAATTAAGAATTGTATGTTGGACCACTTCTGCTCTTAAGTAATTCTGGAGGTGTATGTGGGTGCTTGCTCTCTGGTTATCACTTACTGTCTGTGTTCTGTTTTCTCTGTAGGCAAACCTACATTAACAACTGGCAATTCTTACAAAGCTTTCAGTGAAGTTTTTTTCAGCTCTCAATTCCTTAAAGATCCAGTTTCATAGCAGTGGTGGTGTTGCTGGTCTGACTTACTGGTAGCTGTACCACAGAACCTTTGTTTTGGGGTTTTTTAACATTCTTTGTATAGAAATCTCAACATTGTCCTTGTCATTAGTCACTTTGATCCTTTTTTAGGGGACGGGGAATCAGTCTGCTTCTGGCATTGTGTAAGGATGTCTTCTCTCTGTGTTCCTGCTTGCATGGGAATGGTTATGATTCAGAGTATGCAGTACTCTGGGATTTGCTTTGAAAAGCAAGTTGTAATTTGAAGAAAATCTGCCAGTTGAAGAAACTCCTGGGTTTGAACGATCCTGTGTGACACGTCAGTTCTAGGAACAAGCTAGAGGTTAGTGACAGGAAGCCAGATTCCTTATCTGTGGGAGAGAAAATACTTTGATCTCCTCAGGAACTTCTAATGAGCTCAGGAAAGCATTGTAATTTTGCATGTGACTTCAAGATAAGAACAGTTATTAACTAATACAGAAACAGTAAAAATTTGGGGGCTTTTTTATGAAATGGGATAATAATTCAGTCAGTGAACCTAACATTTGTGTTTTACACTCAGCTTCTGATGGCAATACTTTACCAGGTATTTGATTTCTACTTGTACTTGACTTCTACTAATGCTAAATAATTAAAGCCAAGCTCTTAAAAAATAACCTAAAGCACTCCAGAAATCCCTAACATTCCAAAGAAAAAGCCCTGTAACTTGCTTAGAAAAACTTCTGCAGCTCCCTATATGGAGCAAATAAAAGTTAAGTGATGGAAAGGAAATTGAAAGAAATGCTGGCAGTTGGTGGTTACTTTCATTTCTAAGGAAACAGAAGGCTGGATTTCCTTTGAGAAAAACATGGGGAGGACCAGAACTATTTGCAAATTTACACTGAAAACCCAAAAATAACTCAACCACAGAAAGAATTAAGTTGCTTAGGTTTAAAGTATTTTTAATGCAAAGTAATAATTACAACAAATTTACACTGACCCAGAGATGGTTTACTGCAGACTGTATGTTGCTTTGTCCCTTCTCCTGCTCTTTAGGTGTTTTGCTGTGGAATTACAGTCATTGAACAGGACCAAGGAAACGGAGTGTGAAGTAGTAGCTTGGGAATTAAAACTGTAAAACAGGATTTTAAATTATATGAGGGATAGCCTCTATTATCTTTTAAATTTTTGAAGCTGACATGCAAAGCTAATTCCTTCAAATACATAGGCTCTGGCCAGCCTGATCTAGTTTGGGGTGTTCCTGCCCATGGCAGGGGGGTTGGAGCTAGGTGATCCTTGTGGTCCATTCCAACCCTGACTGATTCTATAATTCAGGTTCTTAAAAGTGATTAGTCCAAACTGTCACCAAATCACAAATAAACTGTTGTGTCTGTGCATCCACTTTGCTGGGTTATGTTGTCTCTTCAATTTCTGTCTTTAAAGAAAAAAAAGAGAGACACAGATGTGACTGTATTATGGTTCCAAAGGGGAAAAAAGTTATTGTTTTGAAAGTGACGTATATAGGAGTGGGGGGTGGGGGGGTGGGGGGGTGGGAAGGGAAGTTGTTCTTCCTACCACCTTATTTTGTGAAATAACAACAGTGCCCTGTTAATGGGCAAAGGAGTGTAATGTAGCTGTGGTACCTCTCAGGATTTCAATGCAGGTGTGGTAACCTGTTACAGGTTCAAATTCTAACAGTTTTATTCTGCGTTCAGTTGGATGTCTCTGATCTTCACTTCTGGAGGGAAAAGCAGATTGTTTTCATTGGAGTAAGACAAAATAGTCTGTTTCTATTCTGAGATTCAAAGAGAAGCTCCCTGTACTACTCTTTTTTTCCCCTAAATACTTGGGTGCTGTCATAGTTTCTCTATTTCCTCAGCACGTTCACTCCCACTTGGAACAGTGATGTCAGGTTTAAATTAGCAAGCTAGAGAAAATAATGGTGATGCTCGTCTGGTGCACACTAAGGCTCTGTTCAGTATGGGTTCAAAGATGCACAGTTAAAAGTTCAGGGAATACTAGCATCTTTTGAAAAGCTGCAAACTGAGGTAGTGACCACTGTGTGACCTGAACCACTCGCCTTTTCCAGAGGCAAAACTTGGAATCATAGAATGGGTAGAGTTGGAAGGGACCTCAAAGATCACCTAGTTCCAACCACCCTGCCCATGGCAGGGACACCTCACACTAGATGAGGTTGCTCAGAGCCACTTCCAGCCTAGCCTTAAAAACCTCCAGGGATGAATGTGGCTGTGAGCAACCTGCTCTAGTGTGAGGTGTCCCTGCCCATGGCAGGGGGGTTGGAACTGAATGATCCTTGAGGTCCTTCCAACTCATACAATTATATGATTCTAAGTTTTGCCTTATTTGCACCCTTTAGGTACTCTGCTGGACCTCTGCTCTTGAAACAGCTTATGAGGGATTGTTTTGCTTTGGGATTTTTTGGGTGGTTTCTTTTGTCCTACCACTACAGTGGGCAAGAAGCTGGGTGAAGGCAAGTGGGGTCTTACTGCAGTGCCAGGAGGTTTGCCGTGCACGCTTTTACCTTGCTGGCACGGCAAGACACCTGCAGCTGCCTTCTCTGCCCGTTTGCCAGCACAGTTACAGCCAGTTTTGAGAACCATCTTCACCACTGTGCCAACAAAGCTTACCTGAACTGCTGCCTTGTGCCCGTGCTGGAGGAGCCTGTGAAGCCACACACAGTTCCCAGTGGTGTGGCAGGACCGGCTGTGCCATATAGATGAACGAGTCCAGGTTCAAACCAGTCTGCTTCCGAGGTCGGCATTGCCGCTGGGCCTGGCTCGGCTGCTGCCGTGGCAGCTCGGGAGCCTGCGAAGGAGAAAGGAGGACAGAGGAGGACGGCCGCGCCCGGCTGGGGGCGCTGCGGGCACAGCCCTTCGCTCACAGCCCCCAGCGCCGGGAGCGGGAATTCTGGGGCGGGAGGTGCAGGCTCCCTGGCAGAACCCTTGCCGGCAGAGGGATCCCGCCGAGGCTGAAGGGCAGCACGGCGCTTCCTCCCGTCCGCCAGAAATGCCTGTCTTGCCAGCTTGCTTGTTAGATGTGAAGGAAGTCTTGTGTTCTCTGCGGCAGCACGTAGGGCCAGGGTGGGGTTGCTTGAGCCGAGTGGGATAGTTAAAAATATGCTGTCTTACGAAACTGAAGGCTTGGAACACATCCTCGTTCATGAAGGGACCCATCCAATAACACCTTTGTGGTAGGCTATAGGGCATCGAGGCTCTCCTCCAGAAGGATGCTTCCCTGTGTGCTTTGTAGCTGTTGCCTAGAATTGGCTCTAACCATAGTAAAAATTCTCTGGATGTGCAAACTCAAGGCACTGGCAAGTGGTTTGGTGTCACAGATCTTCCTGACATGGACTGTGTCCTGGTTTTCAGCTTTCAGAGCATCTCATTGGTAAGCTGTTCTTGCAGGTCCACCTGCTTCAGTAAGCAGAGCTGCTCTCCCTGTGCATCCTCCCCAAGCCCCTTTGCTATTGTGTTCTGAAAGGTCCAAAGCAAAGGTGCAGTGCTCCAAGAAATGCTGTTGCCCTCTGATCCCTCCCTGGCTCTCCCAGGAGGGTGTTTCTGTGTGCGTGTTTTGTGATCTGTATTCCCTTCTGATGGTGATTCCTGTTAGCGAGGGATGTGGAGCTCAGGTGTTGTCATCTTGCTGTCTCTAAGCTGTGACAAGGGATGCCTGAATGGATCTCTGCAGGCACTTCAGTGCAAAACTGGGTTTGTCCTGTGAGTGCTAACAAATGGAATACACAAGGGGAGACATCAAAGGTCTTAATGCAATACAAACAGTTCTATAGCAATACAAACAATTCTGTAGAAGATGGAGTCTCCCATTCTCTTGTTTTCTAATCCAGAGGGTCCAAATAAGGCTTTGTGTCCTGTTTCACTTGTTTAAAGACAACTTCAAGTGCAATAATTGTAAGACTTCTCATGTTTTACCCTGGCTGATCTGTAAAGCTTGTTTAAATTGTATAAAAAAGCCCTGTTGTAAATTACATTAAGTGTCAGGAGTGTTTGTGAAATGCTATAGGCAGAAATATCACCTTTGTGTGTTAGCTTTGTTATTCCATAAAAGCAGCATTTTATAAATACAATGAAGTATGGAAGTCCTGGAGTTAAACACCATCCCCATCAATGTGCATATAAAAATAATAATATATAAATGCCTATATATAATCCTCAGCTTTCATTTGCTTCCAACTAAGCTGGTCTGGCAAAGTTAATGTTGGGGGGAAATGTCAACCCACCACACTTCTGTAGAAAACTCATAGAATCAATAAGGTTGGAAAAGACCTCAGATCTTCAAGTCCAACCTATTACCTAACACCTCATGATTAACTAAACCATGGTTCTGAGTGCCACAACCAATCCTTTTTTTAACACCTCCCTGGGCAGTACATTCCAATGACTTCCATTATTTCTAAGAACTTTCTCCTCACCTTGAGCCTAAACTTTCCCTGGTGCAGCTTGAGACTGTGTCCTCTTGTTCTGGTGCTGGTTGCCTGGGAAAAGAGACCAACCCCCACCTGCCTACAACCTCCCTTCAGATAGTTGTAGAGAAATTAATAAGGTTTCCCCTGAGCCTTCTCTTCTCCAGGCTAAGCAACCCCAGCTCCCTCAGCCTCTCTTCATAAGGCTTGTGCTCAAGACCTCTCCCCAGCCTTGTTGCCCTTCTCTGGACTTGTTCAAGTGTCTCAATGTCTTCCTGAAATTGAGGGGCCCAGAACTGGGCACACAACTATATTTCAAGCTTTATTGGACTCCTTGATGTCCTTTTCTTAAGAGTCAAACAAAAGCTGTCCTCAAGGGGGGATAAAAAAAAATATCAATCCAAAGCTTCTGGATGCATTTGTGTTATGTAAGATCAAAACTTGATAAACTGATAAAGCTTGAAATAGATTTGTGTGTATGGTAGGTGGATTTTATTCCTTGTTTTGTAAATATGATTGCTTAAATGTGCTGGGTTTTTGTTCTGTGTTAAAGTGTAGTTTCAACCCCTAATTCTTTATCTACAGGGAATTCATGGGTGCTGCACATTGTGTAGGAAGTCCCACTGTATGCTTTTAACTGAAATGATGCAGTAGGTACTTGAAGCTCGTCTGTCATCTCCACCATGTCCACGTGCATAATAAGAGCACTTTTGTACCTAGGTTGAGCCTTTCAGAAGGTGTTTTTAAATTAGGTATAATTTGAAATATCTGATTATCCTCTTCTGTGCAAAGTGTGGTTCGGGAGGTGGCTGCTTGGAAGCATTCTCAGTCTTACACAAGTGTCTGAATTTCTCTCTTTTGTTCCCAAGTAGATTTGTGGTGAGATTTCAAAGGGGGGAAAAAAAAATCTATAGAAAAGAATGCTATTATGAATAAGTGATTGCTTGAGTTTGTAATGACTCATGATCTTTTATAATCACAAATTATCTTTATAATGTCTCATTATTCTGAAAAGCCATAAAATGCATTTCTGAAAATATATTTTCTGTGTAACTTTTCTTTTTGTATTGGTGGAAAAAAACCTGCGAATGATGTTGTTTTTTGCTAGATGTCCTGAATCTTACAGTACAGGAAATAATATTCTAACAATGTGTCTCTTATGGGAAGGTCAGAATTTTGTGTTCATTTACAGGAGAAAAAGTTGTGAAGAATTCCGTGTTTATTTACAGGGGAGATAACAGACTTATTTGTATAGTTTGAAGGTATTAATGCAGCATTGAATGCAAAAGGTATCACATTTTCATGGAATGGTTTAGGTTAGAAGGGACCTCACAGATCATCTACTCCAGCTTCCCCACCATGGGCAAAGACAGGTCTCAACTAGACTCAGCTGGCCTTGAACACTCCTGGGGAGGAGGCAGCCATAACCTTCCTGGGCAGCCTGTTCCAGAGTCTCACTACCCTCATACTGAAGAACTTCCTGAGATCCAGTCTAACCCAACTCTCCCTCAGCTTCAAACCATTTCCCCTTGTCTTGTTGCTACACACCCTTAGGGAAAGTCTCTCTGCAGCCTTCCTGGAGGATCCCTTCAGGTATTGGAAGGCAACTCTAAGGTTCCCCTGGAGTCTTCTCCAGGCTGAACAACCCCAGCTCCCTTAGCCTGTCCTCTTGGCAGAGGTGGCCCTTCTCCAGACTCAGTCCAACAGCCCTGTGTTGCCCTTATGCTGGGGACACCACTGTGTATAGAATGTGAAAAATACCTTAGCTGGCAACTTTAATGAGCTTGTACCAAACTTTTCAGGTTGTGGCATTAACTAAATTTAATACTTTAAAAGTGTGATAGCAGAGTTGATCAGTAAAGGACTGATCGTTTGATCAAGTTGAGCAGTCTCTTGTGAGCACTTAGCTATTGGAACTGAGATCTGTGTGCCTTTCATTGGCTCTTTTTTTTCCCAAGAGCTAGACACAGTAGTGAATTTCCGATTGAGTAAGGAATGCATATTGTAAAAAATATACATATATGCTTACTTTGGACAACTGTGTTAATGCTTTTAGAAGTGTCTGGGACACTGAGCTGCTTTCATAAAAATAGGAGAAGCATGCAGGCTGCCACTCAGATTTTCAAATGAGTATTAGTGGATTTCCTGTGAGCGATGTGGCAGATGAGGTGGGAATGTTACCTACTAGTGTATCTGTGGATCTCCACTCCAAGTCTAGTAAGCAAAGTAGTAATTTTCTGTCATACAATAATCCATATTGCCAAATGTAGAAAGCATTAAGGAAGAATCTTCTGTGCTAATCTCTTCCTCCCCCCCTCCATTCTAAACTTTCTGCCTCAAAATGTGTGACATCTTCCATAAGGACTTCTTTAAGCTGAATATAGAACAATATTTAAACTTTACTCAAAAACCTTGAAAACATCTAAAACAGGCATGTGGGGAGAAGTAGACATTGGACAACATGAGACAGCCTGGGAGGAGTAGCTCTAGGGATGAAGTGGACATTGAACAACATGAGACAGGTTAAGAAGAAGTGGCCCTAGGGATGGAGTGGACTTTGGACAGCATGAGACAAGTAATTTCTGTACTTGGTGTTTTCTGGAAGATGGCTTGAATATTTGGTGTGAATATTTTTAAGTTGTAAATATAGGTCTGTGGTGACAGGTTGGACTTGATGATTCTCGAGGTCTCTTCCAACCTTAGTTATACTGTGATAGCATCAGAGCCTGCAAAACAAAACTTAACATTGCATAAATGTTAATAGCTTCATGGTTAGTAGCTACAACCATGCAAGAATGCCAGGGGTTTAAACTGTGGTGCTGCTAGACACTGCTTATAAAGCTGGTCTGTAGACTTGCTGTATGATAAGTGTTATCTTTCAAATGCAGATGAACCCTCTCTGTGCACTTCTTGAAAACTCAGAGCTACTGAACTCTGTCAGCCATTGGAAAATGTGTGCATTTTATTAGTGCTTAAAATCGTTGCAGTGCTAAACACACGGTGTCTGCTGCAAGTGCAGAGTTTAGCATGCATTGGTTAATGCATAGACCTGTTGTTGTTTGGCTTTCTTATCAGCCCCTACAGTTAGACGGCTTTAAAATCTGCCTGGGAGCAGCTGGCAGCTGACGTGCTGCTGTTGGCACCACCCAGGTTCAACATGACATCATGAGGAGAAGTCTTACCTCTGTGCTCAAGGAAGTTGGTGTGGGGAGCCACGCTCTGTAACGTGTGGCTCAACTGCTGGGTTTTATTCATGCTGAGAAGGTAGAGGGCATGTCAAAATGGAATTCCTGAAAAAAATTGTCCCCACCGTTTCTGGAGATGTAGTTCTGGATGCTGGGAGTGCTGCCCGGGAAACCTCCCCAAGGCTGCTGAGGATGAGACGTGTCAGGCTGTTTGCCTTAGGACAGACAATAGATGAAGATGAGGAGGCACATGTTGTACATCCTGATTACAGTATGTATCCATGTCAGCAACCGGCTCTAAACTCATTGCTAAGCTTTTTCTTCAGGCTGTGCTCATTTTGCTAAATTGATGACTTTGGCTCTAAAAGACCCTTTTATCAGTGGTCCTATGATCAAGGTCTCTCATGGTAAAATAGTTCTGAACCTGACACACTATTGTATTAGTGACCTACCTGAAAGAAATTAAAGAGGATTCCTTCTGTACTCCTTGTATTTTTCGGGCCTGTGGGATGTTTTCTTTTTTCCCTTTCTGGGATAAATATTCCTATTTCAGTTTTTAAAATTACCATGTTAACTATGATTAAGCACTTAAGAGTTGATGGATGTGTGCTGCACAGAGCTCTCACTGTAGTGCAAGGTTCAAGTTTTCTGTCATCTTTTCTGCTTCCCTGGTTTTCAAATCCCCAAAGTCTTTTGAAGGAGTTCCTTTTTAAGAGTTTGGGGGGTTTTTGTGTGGTTTTAGGTGGTGTTTTTTGTTGGTTTTGGGTTTGGTTTTTGTTTACTTGGTTTCTTTAATATTTTTATATATATTTATATATATATATTTAGTGGTGGTGATAGTTCTATTTTTTATTTCAGTCCATTTGGGTTTTTATGGTGTGCCTTTAGGGGTTTTTAGGTTGGTTGGGTTTGGGTTTTGTTTGGTTTTTTATAAATAGATATATATTTAGTGGTGGTGATAGTTCTATCTTTTACTCCATTTATTTAATTTCAATTCATTTGCATTTTTTGGTGTGGTTTTAGGCTTTTTTTGTTTGGTTTTGCTTTTTGGTTTGTTTGCTTTGGTTTTTTTTTAATATACATATTTTTAGTGGTGGTTATGGTTCTTCAAGTAATGCTTGCTTTTTTTTAGTGTTTTGAAGATTACAAAAATTTTTAGTAGACCTAATATGTAAATTAAGTTAAAAAAAATGGATATTGTACAGAGTTTTTACCTTAAGGACATTTTTTACTGCCTGTTGGTCTCTAAATGTTAGTGTATTGTGCTAAGAAGAAGTAGAATGAGTTAATGTTCCTTGTTCAGACAGTTCAGTTGGGTGGCAGTGGAAAATCTAGTTTTACTTTTTTGCCTTTTTGCCTCCAGCTAAAATAGTAAGGTCTTGAACCTTTATGATCTTGGATCCTGATGGCTCTCAGATGCAGTGTGTTTACCCTTGGCTATGTGGTGGCTATTTTCAGGAATTAGTGGGGCCTTGAATTTTTTTCCTTATGTGTCTAACTGCATGGATAGGAGATGGTGACATTTGTTTTATTGGGTGGTGAGCTTACAGCTTTAAGTATGGCATTAAGGGGTTGTGGGGGTGGTAGGAGAATGGAGATTCCTTGGAAAGGTTTTCCTTAGCTTTTCTGATCGTGATATAAATTACTACAATTTTTTTTTAATGTGTTAATTGGTAGCCAGGGAAAGCAAGGACAGCTCTGTTTTGTTGCACATCTTGTGTGTAACAAATTAGAGCAAGTTAAATTTGTAGTGGTATGGAGTATTAAAGACTTCTTAGAGAATAAAATCTGTTAAGACTGTTCTTGCCTGTGCATTTGAAAACACTGCTCAGAAGCTCGTGGCGCTTGAAAGGATGATGCTCTTTTAGCCAGCTTCCTGTCCTCATTTAACTTGGACTGCACTACAGCCCTGAAGTGTATAGTTGGATAGCGCTGTGATGTGCACAGCTCAAGTATCTCCACAGACGTAGCTCATCTATTCTACTTTTATGCTGCATTACATTTTATTTAGAGCTCTCACCTTGAAATAATACCTTGCTTAAAATGTTACAATTTCAGACTAAACAGATGCGTTGTGCTAGGTGGGAAGAAAAATTCTGTAGCCTGTGGATGTCTTCATCCAACCTCATTCAATGCTTTGTCAGTAGCTCAAGCAAACAACAATAATAAACACAGAGCACACCAGTCCTACTGTGGAAGATGAGTTCTCCTTTCTTGCTCCTTAAATAATTGCCAAATGGGGATGATTAGGAGGGATTTTTGTGGAAGTCAGCAGTGCCTGACAAATAGCACTCAACTCTGTGATGTCATCATTTGCGAAATGCAGACTTACAGCCTGTTCTGGGATCATGCTTTTACAATAGCAGATAGTAGCTGAATCCTCTTTAAATTATCTCCTTATTTCTATTTTTGTATCTTGGTAATGGAATGAGCTGCTCTGCTGGAATAGAGCAAAAGAGCCCCTGTGTTTACCAGTTGGATATGCTGCAGAACGCAGGTGCTGACAAAACAGGTAATAAAACAGTAGAATGGTTTTTGGGGGAAAAAAAATAAATGAAGCATTTACTTGCTTGATGTCAACAGATGTGGTATTAATGTACCACCAAAGTTCATATAATGAAGCTGTTCAGGAGCTTGATGTGTTTGTAAAGTGTTAAGTGTTCTGTGCTGTAGATACGTTTGAGTTTGAAAGTAGGAGAGGTTTTTCTTTCTGTTCCTTACTGCTGCTGTTTAGGAACTCTTCGGTATTAATGAGAATTTAGATGAATTACCAAGTCAGTGATTAATTTTTATACTATTTTAAAGCATGGATGTAATGTAGAAGGTCTTAAGCCAACACAAATCCCTCTATTCCTGACACCCAAAGTCTGAAAGTTGCATTTGCTTGTACCTGACCTAAATATTTCATGTGATGAGGTGTGGAGGTTTTTTGTGATTTTGGTTTATTTGTTTGTTTTTCTGGAATGAAAACCTTTATTGTTACTACCTTTCAAAATGTTTAAACTTCACTACTACATCATTTTGTAGCCCAAACCAAGACCATAGAAGCACACATAATAATAGCTTCTGTCAGAATAGCTTCAAGTGTATTTTAGAAACCTTTCATAACTGTCTTTTTAGGTTTATAAGATTTGAACTCCAGAGACCCCCAACATCTCACTCGCTGAGATATCTGCATATGGTTGTATGCATCACAACACTTAATAGAGGTTCCTGAAAGAACAGGCAGAGCTTTGAAGTTTGCTGTTGCATTTTATGAGTTGGTATGTTCTCTGGCTCAAAAAAGCTGCAATCCAAATCAAACACAGAAAGCTGAGGTTGGAGGATCCAGAAAGTGTTTTCATGCATCAAAATCCATATGCAAATGTGTCCCTATGCAGACTCATCTAGTAAGTGTTTCATAGTCTCCCTGTTGCTGTTTGTAGCATTATAAAGAAGGGGCACCAGGGCTGCTCTGTGCAAACTGGCAAATGGCATCTGTGCCTGTGGCATGTGGTATGTGCCCTTTTGGCTGCAGCCTTGGTTCTGTTGTAAGGAAGGGTGGCTAATACTGTGAAACAGACTCAGGCCAGCTCTCTAAGTCAAATCTGCAGTGGCTGCACAGGAGATGCTAAATTTCAGTGATGTGAGTATGTTCCTTGCTCGCAGTGTCCACATTGGAGATATTCAAGACCTGCCTGGATAGGTTCCTGTGTGATCTGGTATAGGTGATCCTGTTCTGGCGGGGGGGGTGGACTAGATGATCTTTTAAGGTCCCTAACATTCCTGTGATGCTGTGATTATTTCTGTGTATGAAAAATGTCTCTTTTTGCAGACATGAAGAGAAGCAGGTGTAAAGTGCCTGTGCGGGGGGGGGGGGGGGGGGGGGGGGGGGGGGGCAGAAATAAGCCACTAGAAATAGGTTCTTTGGTGGTAAAGTAAACAAGTAACAGACCTGTAGTTGCCCAGAAGGCTAAGAGCAGGGCTGGGTACATAAACTGCCTGTGAGCAGTCTGTCCCTGGAATACCAGCAGCTCTGCAGGGCGCGTTCAGCTCGATGTGGCATCTCTAATTAGTCTTGTACAGCAGAGGATGGCCAGGAGGCCCAGCATCTATCTGGAATTAAAGTCAATTTTTGTGCCTGAGTTCTGAGTTTCAGTTAGAGATGTCTGGAGGGGTTGGTGGGCAACTATGGCTTTCCCCTCTCTCCACCCCTTCAATCTCTGTTTGCTTCTTGCTTACATTAAGAGATTGCCCCATAATGCTGTTTGGGATCCAGAATGCTATTTACATTAAAATCTTTACCTTCTCTCATGGTTTCTTATCATAGCAGATAGCATTGTTGTGCTTGAGTAATACCACAGGAAATTTTTCTATGTATCTTTTTGATTAAAAAATAATAAAGAACCTTTGCTGAGGGCCTCTGGAACCTGCTCTTGAAGTTCTTTGTGACAGAAGGGAGGGAAAGGGGATTTTGGTTAGATTTTTCTGACTGCAGTTCTACAAGCAGGTCAGGCTGCTCTAACCATTTGATACCAGGGCAAAAGGCAGCAAGTGAAAAGGACGAATCTCACTCCCAGCTGCACAGCTCTTCCCCATCTCCTATCAGATGCTGGTGTGGCCTTTCCCTGAGCTGATTCATTTCACAAAGCCAGCAGAAAATGTTCCAGTATTTTTTTTTGAGGCAGCATTTTGGAGATGACATAGCAAGGGGAATCAACTCACTGAGGGGGGGCCCTTTTGCTCCATAGCGGGGGCAGCATTAGAGGCCTTCCCGTCACCAAAATTAGCAGTCACCTTCTGGCTAAGCCTCTTGTTTTATACCTATTGATTTGTGGAAAATGAACTCTTTAATAATTTAGATAAATGGAAAGACAAGCATCTCTCCAGAGTTTTATTTTAAGTGCAATGTTGTTTTATGATTACTGCTTATAAGCAGATACAGTGACCCCACTGGGTAGAGGGGTTTTGCAGTAAGATATTTGCTTCAGATGGAATCAATAAGGAACTTGACATAGTGTCCAGCAAGTCGTCTTAAAATTAAGCTCATGAACAAAAGGAATATGTCACTGACTTGTTCAGTTTGCTATTAAAATGGAAAAGTCAGCTATAATTGCATTTAACTGTTCATCTATCTATATATGACTTAATCTTTGAGATAACTCCTAGAACTATATTTGGCTTTTTTAAAGATTATTTATTTTCTTCATTTAAAATCTGGTTTCAATTGTATTGTCTGCTTGGCTTTATGCCTGCTGTCCTTTTAGTGTAGTTGTCTCAGGGTTTCATCTGAAGAGGAAGCCTGCAGGAATATTTAATGGCTATTTTAAATTTGTTTTATTTGTTCTTTTCCCTACAGTCTTTGTGGGGATGTTTGGGGTGATTTTTTGTTTGTTAGGGTTGGGTTGGGTTTGGTTGTTTTGGTTTGTTTTTGTTGGGTTTTTTTTGCCACCCATTAGTTTTACCTCATCCCAAGCAGCAACAAAGTAATTGTAACATAGTGCTGCTTTCAAGATGTGTGTTAATACTACTCACAGGAAGATCTTTAAGGTCCATGCTTGACACCTACTTTTGTGAGAAGGTAATTTGTTTTCCTATGAGATGTGGTGAACAGAACTTAAACTATTATATTTGCTTTAATGCTATTGTTCAATGAATACATTAAGTCTGCATCTCGTTTGCAGTTCTTTTATGCATCTTCTGGACTTTAAGCACCAAAAAGGTTTTTGGAGGCTGAAGTGTGTTAGTATAAGGTTTCAGGTGACAGCTGAGCCAATGTAATAGCTCGGTGATGCAAAGAGGTTTTGACTTAGAGGGTGGTAGAATGGGGAGAATGGGAGACAAGCAAGTCCCCATCATAAGAAGGACACAGAGCAGTTGGAGTGAGTCCAGAGGAGAGCCACAAAGATGATCCAAGGGCTGGAGCACCTTTGCTATGAGGACAGGCTGAGGGAGCTGGGGTTGTGCAGCCTGGAGAAGAGAAGACTCCAAGGAGACTTTAGAGCTGCCTTCCAATACCTGAATGGATCCTTCAAGAAGGCTGCAGAGGGACTTTTGATCTGGCTGTCCAGCAGAAGAATAAGGGGGAATGGGTTGAAGCTGAGGGAGATTAGGTTCAGACTGGATCTTAAGTTGTCCTTTAGTATGAGGGTGGTGAGACTCTGGAATAGGTTGCCTGGGGAGACTGTGGCTGCCTTCTCCCTGGGGGTGTTCAAAGCCAAGCTGGATGAGGCCTTGAGCAGCTGAGTCTAGCTGAGAGGCCCATGGCAGGAGGTTGGAGATGATGATCTCTGGGGTTCCCTTCCAACATAAGCCAATCTGTGATTCAGAAGAATTCTGCAATGGCCAGTTAAGGGGGCTGTGAACTGCTGAAGTCAACAATGTCGAGAAATCATTGTGAAAATAAATTGGTATGCTACTGTAAAACTCTCTATAATATACTGTTGAGACTAGGACATAAAAGTATCTGTTTAAATTTGTAGTGTCTAAATTATTCAGAAGTCTTGAAAACTGCTTTGAGATAGAGATTGGTTTAACAACAATTTTGTTCCTTATTGATTCACACTGTTAAACTCTTGCATGTAGAACAGCTTTTAAAACATACCTGTGACACTTCTATCTGTCCATCCATCTCTTTATCTGTGATCCAAGGTGGAGTTTGTAAGTAACTGGGCAGCTCTAGAAAAATCTCAGCTTGTTTCTAAGGAACATTTTCCTTGAAGTAAAAAGCTGTTTTGTCCTTTAAAACACATTAAAATTGATCACTGAGCTAGGAAAAAAGTCCAAAATAACAAGCCCCTGATGCTCAAGAAGTATTCATAGGGTCAGTACAGGATTTGTCAGCAGCTGCATATGAAGATGCAATGCTAGTGACAGCAGCAATTCAGATTGAAGTTACAGAGGGATTATAATTTGAGTATTTTGTTAAACAGTTCTCTAGTTTTCAGTTGTAAAGGGGGGGGGGGGGAATCCATTTTTTGAAAGGCACAAGTTTTAATTTATAGGTGATTTAGCCAGGCTTAATCCTCTCTAGGAGAGGTTTTTCTGTTTCTAATGGAAATGTCAATTGTAAATGGAAGGGGCAAATAGGACATTTTTTAATTCATGGCTGCTGGCAGGTTCTGTTGGCTGCACTTGTTAGCTGGTTTATGTCTTGATTAGTAGGCTCCCGTATTTCTTTTGGTTTAAGCTCTTCAATAGCAGAATGGTTCTCACCCAGTGAGTGCTAACTTCGTGTGCTCCTTCCAAAATGTGTTCTGTGGATCCACACTGGGGAAATAATTGAAACTGTCTCATCTTGATCAAGGGCTGCTTTGGAAATTTTCAGTAAATGGCATTCTTGGTGTCTCTAACTTAGCACTGAATAGCCTTTAAGTGCACTTCAAATAAGGAAATGTCATGGGTGTTTTCTTCATTGGGAATGTTTTCCCAGTTAACACTGCTGGTGGAAAATACCTGTGATTTGGGAAGCAGCATTCAAGGCCGCAGCTATGATCTTCCTAGCCGGTAGGTGGTCTCTCCTGCTGGCCCAGGATACTTTGTGTCCACCAGTTGAGGCACTTTAGGGAACTTGAGCTATGTGCTGTTTGCAGATCTTCCAGACAAATATGGCCTTGCTGTAAAGTTTCAGTGTGTGTTAGGAGTTAGGTGTCTAACTGTTGTGTTTAGCTTCCTTTGGGTTTGTTGCTTCTTGTTTTCTCACTTCCTGGTTTTTGTTTCTTTCCTTGCTTGCCGAGCCTCAGAAATGTCACTCATGTTCTCTTGATTCTGATTTGCAAATCAGTGTGTAATACTGATGACCTTTTTTATCTGAGAAGCATTTCTATTTTGTACTTCTGCTTCGGGTTCCTGCCTGAGTATCTGTTGTTTCACACGCATGGGAAAGCTGTAAAATTGGGCATTAAAGGCACTTAATTGTTTAAATCCTGGTAACTAAATGATGAAAAAAATGCACTGTAAACATTTGCAGGCTCTGGAGTGAAGAAGTACACCAGTTCAGTTCAACTATGAAGAATGCCATGTTAATGTGATTATTTTATGTATTTATGATACTGGGTGATGGAGCTCCTTAAGCTCCTGCCTGTGTAACGGAAGCATCGGGAGCAGCTGTTTAGGAGTTGAAATCTTGAGAGAAAATCGCCTCTTCCTGCCTTGCCTCTGCTCATTTTCCTTCTCCTGCTTGTAACTGCAGCTTTCAGAAGCTCTATGCTGTGTGCACAGAGCTTGTAAGGATCCTACCCACCCAGGCATTTAAGCTATGGTGGAGTTAAGTTGGTAGGCTAGTGCTTGTGAGGAGGTTTACAAGAGACAACCCGAAGTAGTTGTAACTGTGTGGCTGTCCATCCCTCTGCCTACTGCTAGTACTCTGGGGCAGAGCTGGCTGAACCAGATAGATATCTGCATTATGTGGGGGTTGTAAAGTGCCTTAATGTATCAACAGAAACAGTTTGCAGGCTGCCAACTGCAGTTGGCTCAGGAGCAGATGTTCAACTTTGCTTATGGGGGAGGAAATTTATCTGCCGGTGCAGGGTGAGGCAAATACGAGAGTCCTTTCAGCTGCTGTGGCAGTCTGCATCTGAGAACAATTTCCACCCAAGTACTTAACAGATCTGGGACTTCTGGGCTGAGTTTACTTCTCTAGGTAATTCACTTCTAACTCTTTTTTTAAAGTTTTCCTGAATGAACCTTAAACTCCTGGTGGTTTTTTGTTTTTATAGGAATACAGTAGCTGATGCTTATCTAACACAGCTATGATTATTTTCCTGCAAGAGTGGCACAGACTTCCAGCAGCTTGGGAGGAGCAACAAAAATAGAAACATAACTGCTCCAAATCAGTTGTCTTAAGGCCTTGTAGGGTAACAGAGTTAAGCCTTTCCCTACTCTATCCATTTAAATGCCCGGCATCTAAGCAGGGATTTTCCTTGTAGCTCTGTAACTGTTTCCAGGTTCCATTTAAAAGGTTAGTAAGAACTGGAATGCTGGGCCCCCCAAACTAGTATGGATGTGCACTAATACTGAAGCACAGCAAGGAGGCTGCCACAATTCAGAATTGGGCAGATCAGATATTAAGGCAATTATTTCAGGGTGTCTGTCACAGAATTGTACTAGTGGGGCTCTATACCTTTAAGGTTTGTGGTTGGTTGGGGTTGTGGGGTTTTTTTTGCAGTCTTTGAATGTCAAAGTTGAGCATATGAGAGGGAGGAAATCAGTTCTCTAGAATTTTAACTACAGGGATGCCTGTGAAACCAAGTAACTCTGATTTGTCAGGCTCATGAGATACAGTAAGAGCTATAGGTTTGTGTATTACTTCTCCTGTCTCATTTCCTCTTGGAGGGGGGTTAGTTAAATATCATCTCAGAACTTCCTGCTGAGTTGTTTGAAATGTTTCACCTTTTTATTGCTGCTTTGTTTCCTTGTAATCTTACGATATTTGCTGATCTGGAAAGCTAGATTTTTCAGGAAGAGCCAGGTTGCAATCTGTGTAGTCTAAATCCTTACCAAGTTGGTAAATGTCTTTGCTTAAAGTGCCTTGAAAGCTGTTTGATTTTTCAGGATCTAAATATTCTTTCTGTAAAACTGGGGGAGTGGGGGTTGTGTTGTGTGTGGGGTTTTTTCCTCCTTTGTGGTTTTTTTTCAGGTAGGATTACTGTTCAATCAAGATAAGATAAGGTTAATTTACTGAGAAGTTACATATTAACAGTATCCTCTTTGCTCTTACTGAAAGACTGTTCTGCAAGAAAGCTGTGCATCTTCAGTGTCCTTTCAGAACTAGTTGGAAAACTCCTAATGCATTTTAAATGGGTAACCTCATTTGTAGTTCTTTGCCTGAATGCATTTTCTGTCAGTCCATATCACTCTGAGGATGAATTATGTGTAGTAGGACTGAAAAACCTCAAAGAAACCTGTAGCAGCAACAGATACTGCATGTTTTTTACATAACTTAAAAGAATGCCTTTAGCTGTGGTTTGTAACTGGAATATTTATGCTGGAATGATTAAGGCAAATTATTGTGTAGAGAGATAAGCAGACAAATCAAATCCTGTTATCTTAGCCATCCCAGTAAAAGAAAGCAAGAACTGCATGGGGTGCTGGGGGACAGTGGCAGTATGATCTGAACAGATTCTGAGAGAAATCAACACTGTTGCAGAACCAGGGAAGCTAAACAAAAAGAAAATGAACAAGAGGACACAGAAAGAAGAAAAAGAACAAGAGGACACAGTCTCAGGCTGTGCCAGGGGAGGTTTAGGCTGGATGTGAGGAAGAAGTTCTGCACAGAGAGAGTGATTGCCCATTGGAATGTGCTGCCCAGGGAGGTGGTGGAGTCACCATCATTGGAGGTGTTCAGGAGGATGGGGTGCTTGGTGCCATGGCTTAGTTTTTTAGGTGGGTTGGATTGGTTGATGGGTTGGACGTGATGATCTTGAAGGTCTCTTCCAACCTGGTCTATTCTATTCTAACTCCCCCCCCCCTCCACTTTTCAGCCCATAGAGGTGAAGCTGAAACAACACTGTGGGAATCAAATTATGTTGGTTTTTGTTCTGTTCTCGCATATTGATCTTTGCCACAGGGCAGAGCTCTGGCAGTTACAGAAGCAGCAGTTGTTAAGCACTGTACTTATTTTATGTACATTGTTCAAAGTTGTCAACACTGTCTCTCCACAGTCCCAGGAACGTGGCATGATGCTACATGAAAGATAAGCTGTGCAAACAACATTTGCATGCGCATTTGTAGTAAATGTATTTGCCCAAGGAAGTGCAGTGATGTTTTTAGGAAGGTTTTTATTAAATTCCAAACTCTTCAGATTAAAAAAAAAAGAGAGACTTCTGTTACCTGTATGCTATGTAGCATGATAATGTTTGGTCTCTTATATTGCTTGACTCCTATGGCTCCTTGTAATCCCCAGGGCAAACCTTCCCTGTTGGGTGACCAGGCTTGCATGTACTGAATGTACAGGATAATGTGTTCAAGTGCTGAAGTGCTTTTTTCCTGTGTAAGTCAAGCATGCTGCAGGTGAGCAGTACTACAAATGGATGGTCTAATACTTTCCAGAGCAGCTGGGCTTACTGTGTGTGAATCTCATATTCTATAAGTCTATTTTCAGCCTGCAGACTTCATGTTGCTGAAGTGGCTCAAGCAATTTTCTTCTAGCCATCCTTTTTAATAAAAGGTTTTCCTATCTGAGCAGGAAGCATAGTGTGGACTGGACACTTGCATTAATGTCACTAGTGTCAACAGCTTGCATTTGCAGATTGAGCACTTCTGCTTTAGTCTACCTGTGGACCTATTCTTGTCATGTTCTTTTAAGAGCTCACTGATAGCAGTGTGCCCATGCACACATACCTCACCTTAAGACTTCTTGGAAAGTATCATACAGTAGTGTACTTTTTTTACTAGCAAAACTTATAACCAGTCTAAAAGGTCTATAAATATTGAGATCAGTATACAGACTAGGTGTTTATCATAGAAGCATAGAATGGCTTAGGCTGGAAGAGACCTTAGAGATCATCTAATCCAAGCTCATGGCAGGGACACCTCTCAACTAGTCCAGGTTATTCAAGGCCCCATCCAACCTGGCCTTGAACATCTCCAGGGAGTGGGCATCCACAACCTTTCTGGACAATCCATTCCAGAGTCTTGCTACCCTTGTAGTGAATAATTTCTTGCTAAGATCCAATCTAAACCTGTTCTCCTTCAATTGCCCCTTGTCCTATTGGTGGACACTCTTTTATGAAGTGTCCCTCTCCAGCCTTCCTGCAGGTTCCCTTCAGGTATTGGAGGGCAGTTATGGGATCCTCCTGGAGCCTTCTTTTCTCCAGGCTGAACAATTTATTAGAATTCTGTTCTCTTCAGTGTACTAATAAAAGTATGCCCAAATGTCCAATTGGAGAGTTGCTTTCTGGATTCACACACCGCCCCCTCCCCCCCCATAAACCAGCTCCAGATCAAAGCAACTGGCTTTATAGTTTAATGCATTTAGTGCTTTCTTTTCCATCTTCTCTCTAGATAGTAGAAGAATAATCTTATGGAAGAAGTATCACAGTATCAGTAAGGTTGGAAGAGACCTCAAAGATCACAGAGTCCAACCTGTCACCACAGACCTCATGACTATTCCTATAGAAGTACTCCAAAGTGACAGATATTTTTAGACCCTTCACAGTGGACATCTTGCTGCTCTCAATTTTTACACACAGTGTACTTTCCAGAAGTCTGTTTCATATTCCTCTCTGCATAGGAGGAACAGAAGAGACTCCACACTGTAAATCACATGTTCTTACATCATTTCAGGAGTACATGATGGTACTTTGTAATTCTGTGCCATAAGTTTTATCGGGGCCTTCTCATTGAATTAGCCTTGTCTGTGCTTGGCAAGGTTCAGACACTTGTAATCCGTGGTTTTACCATGAGCATTTCCTGCTGCTACTGGTCTTGTTTTGATTAAAAATAAACCAATAGGTTACTTTTTAAACTTCATGGTTCATTCTTGAGTCTTCCATTTATTCTAATATTTTGTAGGCTGTTTTGTTAACTTAAAGCCAAAACAAACCTTCAAAAGTCCAAAATTGCAGTAGCTGTCATCTGTACGTGTTTGATTATAAAAGCATGGGAAATGGACTAGGAAGAAGAAATGTTAGAATGCTTAATTCTTGTGAATTCATGATGCACATTGAAGCAAACTTTGTGTGTGCATATGAAAACATTCATATTATGTGTAGTAGTCAAAGAGGATGTTTGTTTACAAATTTATGTTCCTCATATTAAATAGTCCCAGTTTATACTCTTGCTACATACAGTTATCAAACTAGTCTTAACATCCTACAAGTTCCTGATGGGCTGACACTTCCTATTGAGCTAACTCCATTTGAATTGAAACTCATTGCTAGCTCTTTGAGGAAGCCCTGTCAACCGTGATCAGTAGTTCCTACAATCATAGAATGGCTTAGGCTGGAAGGGACCTTAGAGATCATCTACTCCAACCTCCTTGCCATGGACCTCTCAACTAGACTTGTCTTCTTAAGGCCTTATCCAAACTGGCTTTGAAACCCCCCAGGGAAGAGCCATCCACTATCTCCCTGAGCAACCTATTCCAGTCTCACCACCTTCCTCCTCCTTCCTCTGCTCAAATCTAACCCTACTCTCCTTCAGCTTCAAACCATTCCCCCTTGTCCTGTTACTAGGCAGCCTGATGAAAAGTTCCTCTGCAGCCTTCCTGTAGGATCCCTTCAGGTGTTGGGAGGCAGCTCTGAGGTCCCCCTGGAATCTTTTCCAGGCTGAACAACCCCAGCTCCCTCAGCCTATCCTCATAGCGGAGGTGTTGCAGCCCTTGGATCTTCTTTGTGACCCTCCTCTGGACTCACTCCGACATCTGTGTTCTCCGTATGCTCAGGACACCAGAACTGGAGGCAGTATTCTCGGTGGGGTCTCACAGGAGCAGAGCGAAGGGACAGAATCCCCTCTCTTGCCTTGCTGGCCACACTCCTCTAGATGCGATTTGCCTTCTGGGCTGCATTGATACTATCAATAAATGATAGTGTAAGAAAATCTGAGATGCCATGGTGGAAAGCCATGCACCATGCTTGACCAAATGCATCAATATCATAAGTTAATGAAGATTTTAAAGAAGGTTATTTCACAGGTATTGACTTCTGCAGCTCTGCTTTACAGAAATACTGGCAGGTCTTCTGTTGAAAGTTGCCTTAATGGGACTGGAGAAGGTGGCACTGGAGATTAGTGTTTCTGTGGAGTTCCTTCTATGTATCTCCTGGGGTTTCTGGGATGATTGTTTTTTAATAAGTTTCTGGCACTAATGACTTAAAGAATAAAAGCTGAGGGGAGGGGAGAGTGCAACTACAAAGAACCCAAAGTGTATTTTAAAAAGTCATTATTTTTGAGGTGCTGGGAGAGTTGGCTCATGGTTTTGGAATGCACACTGTTAACAAGGATTCCTTTGAAGAACTCTCTGTAGCCCAGTGTTGGAGGCAGTTAGAGACCAACCATAATTAATACAGTCTTTCAAATTAGTGGTGAAATTCATCAACCAGTTCCAAAATACGACCTTGGTGTCCTACTCATAACAAAATGCAACCTCTGTTGTATCTTCAGGAAGAGGAAAAAGGACTGTCTGGAGTATAACTTGAACTATATTCATAAAAGTGATGAAAAAGGAGTATGAGGTAATGTGAGGTACAGCATAGAAAGTGTTACCTGACAAAGGCTTATGAAGGAAACCTTGATGAAGTATCCTAAAGCGTTACTGTGTGGCTGCACATTCTGTACCCTGTCTGGGAAGAAACATAAAGGACTATCTAGATATAGGTAGTAATTTCACATGTTATTATAGCACAATGTTTTTTCTTTGCATGGGAAAATTAGGATTATTTTTAATCTATGAAAACTCAGTGATTACAGCAGTCTCTTCTCTAATAAAACTATTCATCTCCTGAATGGATGTCAGACAGCAGCTGTCTGGATGCTTGAATGGGCTGCTGCAGTGCTGCTGCACTCCCCAGTACCCTTCTACTGCTGCGTGACACCTGTCTTTTAGAACCACTTAGGTGGACATTCACTCTCCTGTGTTGTCTTCCTGATGCTGATAATGATTTTGTGTTTTGGGGAGTTGTGTGGGTGTGGATCAAAAAACCAAAATAGCCTCCAAACACAAAAGACCACAAACAAACAAAACCAAAACCCCCAAAACACTATCACCACACCCCAAACCACCACAAGCAAACAACATTTGCCCTATACTATGCCTAAATCTTTTCATCAGCTTGAGCTAATTCTGCTTTACCTGAGGGCACAGCTATCGGTTCTTACTAAGGGCTAGTTTACTCCTAGTTGAAACCACATAGGTCTTTTTAAATGTTAACTTAAAGCAGATGTAATTAATCAGTGTACTTTGGACCTATAGATGATTTATTATTTTTAATCTGTCTGAGGTGGGTCGAGTTACAGTTCAAATAGATTTAATGAAGCTACTGTTAGCAGCTGGTGTCACAGTCACTTCACATCCTCTTCTCCCCCGTCTGTGTTTGACTTGAGGGCAATGTTACTTATCTAGTTTGGGGGCAGTCACAGAATAAAACCCTAGAGCATCATTTTCTCCATATTGTTTCTTCCTGTCAGTATACAGAAATCTTTCTGAAAGCTATGAGATTTGTCATGAAATCTTGAGGCACTTTGAGATGTGTTTCTGCCTAGTGTAAAGACAATGAATGCCTGAAGCTGACCCTGGGCTGCTGCTTCACCCAGTGCTGGAAGGTGCAAAGGGTGTTGAGTCTTTGTTTATCCTGGAAGAATGGGGGGAGCCATAGAATTGTCAGGGTTGGAAGGGACCTCAAGAATCACCCGGTTCCAACCCCCCTGCAGGGGCAGGGACACCTCACACTACAGCAGGTTGCTCACAACCGCGTCCAGCCTGGCCTTCAAAACCTCCAGGCATGAGGCTGCCACCACCTCCCTGGGCAACCTGTGCCAGTCTCTCACCACCCTCCTGGGGAAGAACTTCTTCCTAACATCCAATCTGAGTCTACCCACTTCTAGTTTTGCTCCATCCCCCCCAGTCCTATCACTCCCTGACACCCTAAAAAGTCCCTCCCCAGCTTTCTTGTAGCCCCCTTCAGAGAGTGGAAGGCCACAATTAGGTCTCCTGGGAGCCCTCTCTTCTCCAGACCGAATAGTCCCGACTCGCTCAGTCTGTTGGGATCGCATCGGTAGGAATCCTCAAACCCCCCAGTTACGAGTTTCCCTCACAGCCTTTGGGCTGGTCCCGAAGGCAAGACCGCACTGGGAGATGTCAAAGCTGCGTTGTGAAGTCCCGGGAATCCCGCCTGTGCCCTCCCGGCCCTGCGCCGTGCCCGCGTTTTTCACACACGGGAGATATTTGCTCCCGTAATTTTGCTGATCTGGTAGCGCGGGAGGCCTGACCGCGCTTCGGGCGCCGTGCAGAGCACCGCCCGCCCCCGGGCCCGCCGCCCGCCCGCCCCCGGGCCCTGCGTCACCGGGAGGCCGCGCGGCAGCGGCGCGGGCGCCGTCGCGCTGCTCCTGCCGGCGCCGGACCCGGTGGCGGTGGCGGTTCCGCCGTTGCCCCGGCACCATGCTGAGCCTACAGGATTCCCTCTTCTTCGAAATTAACATCAAGTCTCTGCTGAAATCGTGGAGCAGCAGCGGCGGTGAGTGTGCGGCTGGCTGGCGGCCTCAGGCACAGGTTTATTTATTTTGGGGGCTTTGCAATGCTGCGCTGCAAAATTCCAGTTTAAACCCGGGGCTGGAGTGGTCCTCTGTGCTGGGGCAACTTGGGCTTAGCTGCTGCGAGAGGCGAGCAAAGTGTGCTCCCTGCTTCCCAGTTGTCCTGGTGAAAATACACAGATGATAATTCTCGTAGGCTGCAGAACTGCTGAAGTTCTTTGCACCCTTGGCTGTCGGAGAGAGGTGACAAGTGGATGCTCGTCTCTGCAGAGTTATCAGATGCTGGCACTGTGGCTTAATTCTGTCAAGCTCTAAATGATCCTTTGAAGCGAAACAGTCATGATCACCCTGAATATTTTCCAGGAGGCGTTATTTTTGTTCCTCAAACCCATTGTTATCCCTGCAGATGTGCCCTCTTTATGACTTTTCGATGGCCTGGGTCTAGAGTTTTTGGAAGAATTTCTTGTCTTAATTGAACCAGCAAGGAAGGCAAGGATGCTGCTGGTGCTGAAGAGAACCAGTCTGTCCTCAGCTCACCCCATCACACATGCTTCAATGCGGGGTCTGGGTCTGGGAGCTGCTGTGTCCTGTGTGCAGGCTCTGCTGCTGTAAGCCCAGCATCTCACTGACAGGGTGCCAGGAGATGATTAAGGTGACGTCATTCTACGTCACTTGTTTCACACATCCTGAGTTTCTTGTATCTGTAAAAATTAAAGTCAAAAGTAGGAGGTGCTTGGTATTTTGGCTCCAAGCTACGTTTTACTGATTGCTGTTGGAGGTGCACAGTTTGGGATGCACAGTTTGCAGTCCCTAAACATCTCATCAAAATAACTCCTTTTGGATTTTTACCCTGATACAGCACTGTTTGTTTCACCTGATGGTTTTAATTAAAGGAACTGGGAGCAAGTTATTTATTGTACAGTGTGTTTGTTAATCAGTGCTAGGGAAGTATGCAGGTACTTGGCTTGTCCTAAAAGCTGCTTGCTTTTTTTGCACTAAGTGCTGTAATTCGTGCTTTGGAGCACTAACTTCTAGACTTGTGGCTGCTACATAAAAGCAATGAGTATTTCAAAACAGGCTTCCTTGCAGGTTTTGCCTTTCACTTCATTCAGTTTGTATCTTGCAGATTAACTGTATCTGTTCCAAATTATACCTAGTATCTGTACCTGATAATGGTCTTGTTGAAATAAAGATAACCGGAAGAGGTTTTCTGATGTTTTAGAGTAGAAGCTGATAGTGTCCACTGAAAATGATTAAAAATCCTCACAGTTGATTTTATTAATGGATATTGTTTCCAAATCAAACCGTAGGATACATTCGGTTACAGTAAATTTGGTCTACAACTAGAGAAACCTTTGCTGTATAGATAAAGAGATGATTGTAGAATCCAGATGAGATAACTCTTATCTGTAACAAGATAGAGAGCAATAATAATAAAACCGGTTATCCACGAAGAGCAGAATTCTATATGCTGCTGGGTTTTCTCCTTTATGTCCTCTGTTATGTAAGCACAGCGGAGGAAGATCTTCCTGACTCTTTCGTCAGGAAGTGGCACTTGGGTCTTCTACCAGCAAATAAATTTTCTCTGCACGCTGGTGAGATAGCTGGGGTTTATTGCACTTTCCCCCACGATTGCCCTTCCTCCATGTGTGAAAATGGCCATGATGACAGCATAGCTGCATGTCTGCTCTGGGAGCCTGCGAGAGTCGCATCCTGATGGCTTTCCACTCTGCACTCCAGCCAGGAGCAAACCTCTCCACGCAGCCTGTTCTGGCTGTAAGTATTGCAGTTCGCATGGGTAGCTCAGTGAATTCAGCTGAAGTGGACAAGCCAGTTGCTTTTCTCCTGCAATGTTTTCCAGTCGAGTGGTGCAGTATGTGCAGAGCAAGGAATGGCACAGCGGCTATGTGGAGTATGTTTGGGAATTCAGTCAATGTTCATGTGCTAAGTCCCTTGAGAAAGGTTTTCCTGTGTTTTCCTGGTGGTTGTTTTTTTTTGGGTTATTTTGTTTGTTTGTTTTTTGTTTTTTTTTTTAATGCAAATGCAACTTTTTGTGGTTTATGTGATAATTTCAGAATTTTGGGTGCTGAAGAATGTCAGCAGAGGAGGGGAAATGTGTGCGTGCATCTCCACGTACGTAAAAATAAGCGTCTGTGGAGAGGCTTTAAGTATGGAACAGGAAGGCAGCACAGCTCCATGGGTCTGGTTAAGGGCTTGCTTAGCTGGCATAATGTTGTTGCAGTGCTTGCTAAGGTTTTATTGTAGTTGATCTTTTTTCTTTCAGTAACAACAATGAAGTGACATTCATATGGCCTAGTTTCAGAATACAGCCTCTGCCAACAATTTTAGGCATTACTTCTTTTTAAATGGAGTCAGGAATGTTCTTTTGCTCCAACAGTGAAGTGAGGACGTTCCTGCTTAAGAATTACTTGCTTAGGGTAGTTGTGGATGTAGTGGAGGTTTTATGCTGGCTTGTCTTCAGGTTACTTGGCTCCATAGTATTTGAGGACTCTTACTTGTGATAACATAACCATGTTCTTAATGCAGTGCTACAGGCTGGGGTCAGAGTGGCTGGGGAGCGGCCAGGCAGAAAGGGACCTGGGGGTACTGGTTGATAGTAGGCTGAACATGAGCCAGCAGTGTGCCCAGGTGGCCAAGAAGGCCAGTGGCATCAGGAATAGCATGGCCAGCAGGAGCAGGGAAGTCATTCTGCCTCTGGACTCAGCACTGGTTAGGCCACACCTTGAGTCCTGTGCCCAGTTCTGGGCCCCTCAGTTTAAGAAAGATGTTGAGATGCTGGAAGGTGTCCAGAGAAGGGCAACAAAGCTGGGGAGGGGTCTGGAGCACAGCCCTATGAGGAGAGGCTGAGGGAGCTGGGGTTGCTTAGCCTGGAGAAGAGGAGGCTCGGGGGTGACCTCCTTGCTCTCTACAACTCCCTGAAGGAAGGTTGTAGCCAGGTGGGGGTTGGTCCCTTCTGCCAGGCAATCAGCACCAGAACAAGAGGACACAGTCTCAGGCTGTGCCAGGGGAGGTTTAGGCTGGATGTTAGGAAGAGGTTCTTCCCAGCAAGAGAGATTGGCCATTGGGATGTGCTGCCCAGGGAGGTGGTGGAGTCACCATCATTGGAGGTGTTTAGGAAGGGACTGTATGGGGCACTTGGTGCCATGATTTAGTTGATGAGATGGTGTTGGGTGATAGGTTGAACTTCATGATCTCAAAGGTCTTTTCCAACCTTGTTAATTCTGTTCTCTTCTGTTCTAAATGATGGATTCTGTTTAGTCCATTGCAGTTTGAATACATGGGCTGTTTAACATTATTCTGAGGTTTTGGATTCTGTAGCAAAAAATACTGTTTCTTATGTTGATTGGTGTCTGAAAGCTCTCATACTTGGTCTTTGCTTAAGGTTTAGAAGGTCTGGATGCCATGGGAATTGCTTTCAGTAATGCAATATATGGGTTCAAAACCCAAACACAATGCTTTTTACGATTAAAACCATTATGTGATGAGTACCTTTCTGTACAATACAACCTATGTTTTTATGAAACCTATGCATGTATTTCTGGGGCTTATAGCCCAGTCAGGAGCCACTGCTTTCCAGTAAACATGAGTGCAACACATAACTGCTTTCTTAAAAGCTTTTCTGTGTCTCTGTTATTTACTGCAACAATAATCTTGGCCAGTGCAGAAATAAATTATTATATTTGGATAATAACTGAAAAATCTAAAAGAAAACACAAAAACAACCACAAAACCCAACAACAACAAAAAACCCAACCAAAAATGCGTCTGTTGTCTTTCCAGTAACAAACATACAGCTTTCTGTTGCTGTGCTGCAGTTGTGCTGTGTCTGGTAAATGGGAGGGCACACCTATCCTGTGGGTGCTTCTTTGGCCTTGAACTTGTCTCTGCCTTCTTCTGGTAAATCAGTCTCAGGGCTGATTCACAAGATGTTTTCACATTGCCCTGCTCAAAAGTCATGCATGTATTTCAAGAGCTCATACCGGGTAGGAGAATGAGGCTGCTGGTCATTGCCCTTGGCCTCTTCTGGTAAGTGTTTGTGACAGTGATTTCCAAAGTTACTTAAGACTTGTGGGAACAAAGTCATGTCAGGAAAGCGAACTCTACCTGCCTGTGCTTTGAAAGTGTGTTATAAAATCAGAAAGAAATGGAATAACTTTGAAAGGAAGTGAATTATTGGAGCTATGGCTGCAACATGTGAAAACTGGGGAGCTGCCTGGCAGAAACTTCTGAATCATTTGTTACGTGAATGGAAAAAGCACTTGGAGTTGAAGAACTGCTTACCTTCCCATAGGATTAGCTTGACTGAAGGTGACTTCCTTCTTTACCAACCAGAAAGCAAGTTTTGGCTCTTGAGAGAGGTTCTGCTCTGATAATACAGTAGTGAACAAATTTATCCTGTGGTTTTTTGTTTGATGACAGCGATGAAAGTGTAATTTAAATAAGACAGGTGAGATCACTTCACAGTGCCATGACAGGAAGTCCTGTGAAAAAGGACCATATCAACTACTGTAGAACAAATGTTCTGTTGCCTGTCTTGTTCTTTGTGAGGAGATGGAGTGAGGAGCGGGGTGTGTGCAGTTGTGCAGAAGGACAGATTTGCTTTCTGTTGTTGAAGGTTGATAATAGATTATACCTTTTTTTTTTGAAGTAATGAAAGCGTAATTTGTTAATAATGTAGGAATTGTCATTGTATGATACATCTCACCTTGTTGTCCCAGCAAGTGTTAAACTGCAAAGAAACAGAAAACCTGGGGGGAGTGGTGTGGAAATTGGTCTGAAATGTTTTGTGATTACCCTTCCTCAAACTGTCCTGTGGGGTAGCATTTATCAATAGCAGTACAGTGCTCTAGAGACCTTGCAGACATCTTTCAATAGCAGTTTTATGTTCCAGTAGCAAAATTGGTGCTACTTAAAAATCAAGAGAAGTCTTATTTTCATGAAATACCATTTTTGGTGCTATTTTAAGCACTAATAGTCATTAAAATAAGTATAATATTAAGTAGGGTGGTAACTTCATTTCTGTACCATGAACCATCCCAAACAATCATGTGTTCAGTCTTTCTATAGGATGCTTTGTAAACTGTAACCTTGACTTCAGAAGATTGTGAGGGTTGGTAGACTGTCTGCAGAGAACATACCAATCTTTCTTTGTGATCTTCCAGAATGGTTTTTGTCATCCTGAAAAGTGAAATCCTTAAAGGAAAGATGAATCCAAATTTGTTAAGCTTGAAGCTGGGCCTGTTCAGCTTGAAAAAGAGAAGCCTGAGGGGAGACCTCATTGCTCTCTACAACTACCTGAAAGGAGGTTGTAGAGAGGTTGGTGCTGGTCTCTTCTCACAGGTAATTAGAGATAGAATGAGAGGGAATGGCCTCAAGCTGCCACTGGGTAGGTCTAGACTGGACAGTAGGAAACATTTTTTCAGGGAAGGAGTGGTCAAGCATTGGAATGTGCTGCCCAGGGAGGTGGTTATGTCACCAACCCTGGGTGTGTTTGGATGTGGTTCTTGGGGATATGGTTCAGGGGTGAACCTTGTAGAGTAGGGTTATCGGTTGGACTTGGTGATCCTGAGGGTCTTTTCCAACCTGAATGTTTCTGTGATGCTGTGATTCTGTGGAAAAGCTACCAATTCCCCCACTTCTGGCTTCGGGGGTAATGTGTATAAGTACATGTTGAGAGTAAATGTTTGCACATCCCCGTGCTGCTAGAACAAGTTTGTGTGCTGTAGAGGGACATAGTGCTTCTGATGGCTTCTCTACAGCGTGCCAGTTGGCATGGGAAAAGCAAGTTTTTGTCAGTAGTAAATGACCTAATAAAATGTGAATGTCAAAGGTGTTTTGTTTTGGTTTTTAATTATCAGTTTTTAAAAAAGGTGTTGGAGTGTAAGCTCCATATTAGTTCCTGTTGATGAACTTTGTGATCTTCGGGGGTGACCACTTGAGCAGTACATCTTGGGGCACATGAGTCACTGCATTTACTGATATATCCATCAGGTATTCAAGGTGAGGCTTGACAGGGCTCTTGGGAACCTGATCTAGTTGACTGCAGAGGGGGTTGGACTAGCTGACATTTAGAGGTCACTTCCAACACAAACCATTCTATGATATGATGTGTTGGCCTACATCCAATGAAATGAAATGCCAGAAACATTCTTTGTAGTAAAATCTTCCATGTAAAGAGGAGATAGGTTTTTAGTTTTCTTTTCTTTCTGGGTAGAATTGAAATAACAAGGTCTACAAATGGATGTAGAGTGGAAGGAGACAACTAGACTCTAAGTAGATCATTCAAACGAGTCAGACCAATGTACCAGCCTGAAGCTGACGAATAATCACTACATATAAGTGGAAGTTCTGAAGCTTTCAAACTTTCAGTCCTGTTCCATTAGATATGGGTCAAGTAAGCAGGATCAAGGCAAGGGAAGTTTCATAAGGTGGCTGAACTCGGTCACGCTTGCTAAAAGTGGTAGCTTTGCCCCCAGCGGGGCAGCCCCGTCACCTTTTCACCTGCCAACTGCAGGTACTTGCTCATCCTTTTAGTGAGCTGCTTTGGATCCTTGCATCAGCAGAAATCTTCTTGGGAAGGTGGAGAATTTTTTTTCCCAGATTGTCCTGTGTGGGGTTTCTCACAAATGTTTAGATGAGAAGCCTGCATTGTAATAAATACATTAGGTATTGGGATATACACTATTTATCAGAGATATACCAGAATGAGCTTTCTTTTGGGGTGTTCTTTCTGATAGAACAATATCCTTTTTGCTAAACCCATAACTAGATTCTGTTATGATTCCAATTGTAGAAGAGAATGCTGTTGAAAGGAGAAAGTGCCCCAAATGCAAACCACTCTGTCAGCTGCTGTGGCTGGCATAAACTGCATGCTATGCATGGACTTCAGGAAAGCTCCAGATAAACCAATTGCAACAACCCATATCAAATACCCTTTTTCTGCTGATTGTTTTTCTTTCTTTAAACCTCTAGCTCTGGTGCTTTTGTATTTGAAGGGGAAAGGTTCAGACACCAGAGATTTAATAGCTTGTAAGAGATCACTGACAAAACAGTATTTATTTAGAAAGGTGACTGCCAACTTGAGAACACTGTGGAGCAAAACTGTTGTTTGCTGTATTACATCCTGTTTGCATGTAGCTACAGGTTTTTCCCCTGGATAGAAAGAATAACTCTTCCTCATTCATAGATTCATATGATATTAGGGGTTGGAAGGCACCTCCAGAGATCATCAGGTCCAACCCCCCTGCCAAAGCACATAGGGCAGTCCACACAGGAATGCATCCAGGTGGGTTTTGAAAGTCTCCAGAGAAGACTTCACAACCTCTCTGCAGCCTGCTCCAGTGCTATGTCACCCTGAAAGTGAAGTTTCTCCTCATGCTGAGATGGAGCTTCATATGTTCTAGCTTATATCCATTATTCCTTGTCCTATTACCAGGTGCCACTGAAAAGAGCCTGGCCCCTTCCTCTTAACACCCATCTCTCAGATATTTATAGGCTTTAATAAGATCCACTCTTGGCCTTCTCTTCTCCAGTGTAAACAGTCCCATTTGTCTCAGTCTACTAAGAGCAATGATGACAGTCAAAGGGAGTTTTTAAGTTTTGTTAGGTAGAGTGCACTTAAAGAGTGAATTTCAAGAGCAAAAGGCCTTTCTAAATCAAAAAGGGGCCTATTGGTAGATCTGATAGAAACTACTTCCTGTGAGATATTTCAGGGGAATTTACTGAAATATGATTTGTGTAACAGGTTGACAAGCTGCAATTACAATTACATGGTTTATGACTCTTTAATTGTTTTAATTCAATTTTAGGCTTGATGCCCTAAGTAGGTACTTAGAACAAACAAAAAAAAAGCAGTATGTGTCAGACAGCTTCTACTCAGTGCAGAATAAATACTACTAATGAATATATAATTCTTGCAAAACAGTAGTAGAAAGCAGGCATATAAATTGGTTTTCCTCACTCTACCTTGTCTCATTCTGCTCTTAATCAAGAATTTGAAAATCCAGAGGGAAGAGAGAAGACTTCTTCAGATTTACATAGCCTCAGAAACAAGACAACTTAAGAGTTTAAAAAAACCAAAACAGCTTCTTAAATAAAACTTTCTACTTAATAAGTTTGTATTTATAGCTTCCTTGCTACAGAATTAGTTCAAGCTCTGGAAGCAATTAATTTCTCAAAGAGATCTTGGGAAAGCATAGCATGGGAGGTATGACTGACTCCTCTGGTTGTGCCCATTGGGCACAGCTGGCATGTGATTTGGGGATGTTTTCAACTCTCCTTTTTGAAGTTCCTTTTGAGGACAGCTGCTGCAGACCAGAACACTGCTCTGCAAAGATGTATGAGTGCCTTAAACCCTGGCAAATCAATGCTAACTAATTAATGGATTTTGGAGAGTTGTTCACAGTGCTACTACCAAGCCTTAGGAATTGTTGGTTTTCTTCCTTTTGTTTCTTTATTTATCAACCCTGTTTGCTCCCTTTGTTCTGGCTGCTGAACTGGAACTTGAGATCTTCAGGTTGGGACCTGTGGTGCTTGGGAGAGGGTGCTGGTGTGCCAGGGTCACTGGCTAGCAACAACTCAGTGGCTCTTAGTTAGGCTTAGAAAACTGAATGTCTGACATCTCGGTGGAAACCTGCCTCCTTTTTCCCTCTAACATCTTGTTTGTGCCCAGTGTCAGCAGGACATGGCAGTTGGGCCAAATAATACCAGATTTTTACTGTTCTTTCAGCTACAAATGAGGTCTTGTCCTGGAAACAAAAAATAGAGTGGCTGGCAACTGACATTTCATTCTTATGACAGCAGTGCAAGGGAAGGGGGAAGCTAAGCAAGTTGCACTGAGATTTGGCTGAGAAGTTGGAAGTTTTTTTAATTTAGATGGCTGTTTGAGACCCTGGGGCCAGAAATCCATGAGAATCGGGGGATATTAAGGTGGAGTCATGCATTGTTCTTGCAGGGGATCATTGTCCTTGGACCTCTCTCTTCAGAAATTAACAGGACAGGGAAAGAGGAAGGAGGAACCTAAAACTTAGAAATACTCTAGCAGAAGTGCATGGATGAAAAAGATTTTGGAGTCAAGGTTTCCTCTTAAATACTTTTTTTAAAACCCTTGAAAGGATGCTTGAAGCTGTAATTAATCCTCCACAGGAAAGAAAGAAGTCTAACACTCATTCTGAAAGAATCGTGGTAGGCAAAGCTACATGAGCAAAAGCAGGTTTCACCAATGTGGTGAGAGGTGACCAGCAGTTTCCCTCTGCAGTACTGTTCAAAGGATTGTTTGAATAATTTGTAGGTACTTATTTCTAAGTTATAGTTTGGCCACATCATCCCTGAAGGTGTTACTGTAAGTGGAAAACTGGAGTGCTCATCTTGGAGAGCATAAGGGAAACAAGAACATGACTTGTTTAATTGAGGAGGGGAAAGGAGGGCAGGACAGGGCTTCAGAGGGCCCTGGGCAGGGTGCAGACATTGGTTCTGTGTTTTTGAAAGCAAGCCTGTAGGATTTCACTATCTAAAACATTGTGAAGGATGTGAATGACACTGCTACTGGGCAGGGAAACTTTTTGAAGCACATTGAGCTGAAGTTGAACCTCACAAAAATGTCGCTGTGCCAAACTGCTGGTTTCTTCCTGGGGATCATAGACTCATAGAATGGTCTGGCTTGGAAGGGACCTTTAAGGTCATCCAGTCCAACCCCTTCTGCAGTCAGCAGGGACATCCTTCACTAGATAGGTTGCCCAGAGCCCTGTTAAGCTTCACCTTGAAAATCTCCTGGGATGGGGCCTGGAGATGCAGGTTTTCAGAATAAAAAAAACTTGTGTGCAGTGCTTATTCTGAAGATCTGAAGTGAGGACGTATTGATTCCTCAGTTAATTTTTAGTTTAGATATTGGTTTATTAGGTATATTCTTGCCTTTTGTAGTTCTTTCTCAATGCTTCATATCTCTTCTGTACTTCCTTACTTCTGCTAAGACCATTTACATTAATGGTGCTGAGAAAAATGGTGTCAGGTCCTGGGGAATTATTTGGGTTTGATTTATATTTGCAGCTTTAAGACTGAGGTTATGAAGACTGACTGCCAAAAAGTGATTGCAGATTTTGGGTAGTTTTAGCAGTTTGGGGACTGGGAGAGTTGACAGAGACCTGTGAAAATGCAGAAGCTATGCTGTCTTGCCAGAAATTTTCCTGCAGGGTTTTAATTCTCAAGAGCCTCAGTCTTCCATTCCTGCTGACTGCTACCAGAAGCTGTAGGCTAGGCCTGAGTTAACCTTGTGAGTTAATGGCACTGTTGATGTGTGCTTTGCCTGTGTCTTACCTGGTGCGTGCTTGCCTGTGTCTTGTGAGGGAGGGACAGGATATTTCTAACCCTGCTAACTTGCAGATGGTTACATGTGCAGACCCTCATGAAAAGTCAGAAGTTTTCATCAGCATCTACAGTTAGGTAAAAAACGGGTAGATTTCTCTTGAATTTCCCCTCTTTTCATGCCTTGTGCTTCTTGCCAAGTGCAGCTGCTTTAGCAGGCTATTGTTAACACGTTTCTGGAGATTAAGCACTGCCCCTCCCCTCGAGTTGTGGCTGTGGAGCAGCAGCACATGGATGGTTAGACTGCACCCTGTTCTCCATCTGCAGAGGAAGAAAACCATAATCTTCTTGTTCTGTGGGTCTAGCAAACTTACAGTCAAGTCAGAAGGGAAGTAGACTTATAGTGCAATTAAAACAGCTCTGTGCTTTATGGTCCATATGTGACCATATGAACTTCAATACCACGTCATCAGTGAAAAGATGAGTGATGAGCTCTGGATGTGAAACTCAGATTTCTAGGTCACTGGCTGAGAGCATAACTCAGCAGAGGCCAGAGCTCATTACTGCTTCATGGTTTGCATTTGGTCTTCTTCCAGGTGTCAGGTCCAGAGTGTTCCCTGTTTGGAGGCCCTAACCTTCAACTGAGCTCTGTAGTCACTGCAGAGTCCCAACATGGACAGACTACTTCCCTACTCTGCTCCTGTTCAGTTGCTCAGTTGATAATCTCACCTGTGTTTATTTTTTACTGTAGAATGAGGTAATGGGTTTGGAGGATACATACGGATTTTGCTTATGTAACTTTGATACAGTGGGGAAGCTTGAGGTCCAAAACCTTGAGGAGACCAAGCTCAGGTTTTCAAAGCTGAGTGGGAGTAGTTGGGCAACCTGTAAAAAACAGTTTTGGTAATAGTATGTCCCCTGCTGCCTCCACAGCCAGACCTTCCCATACATGCTAGTCTAAGCCTCTCAGTTGCAGTGCTCTCCAGTGCTTTTGAGAGCTTAGGAGAATGTACTGAAACCAGATAAAGGTGCTCATGGAGAAAGCACACTGCTTTCTGAAGGAAATTAGGCTTTAGATTTAAACTTAAAATGAGAGCTGAAGAAGGTAGGAGAAAAAAAGCCTTTTCTTTTTCCATTGACTTGCAGTACATGCAGCTTAAATCTTCTAAATGAGCAATTTAGCCATTTATTTCAGAGTGCCATGGACAAGCATATGATAGCCTATTTTTATTTCAGAGCTGAATAGTCTGACAAAAAAGCTGGTAACTCTGAAAGCTCAGTGTGTTTATGGTGGCTAAGAATAGCACTGCATGGCACTTGGTATTGTCCTCTTAGGGAGGTCCAGTTGGAGTGCTGGCTATGTCTGCATACTACCTGAGATTCTTTTTTGCCAGATTTGTGTTGTGCCCTTGCACTTTCTCTGAAGACTCAAAGCCCTGAAGGCTGTGCTGTGTCTTTCTAGGGAGTTTAGTTTTAGTTTACTTTCATTTGCAGTTAGCATAGATCAATTCCTCTGGGAGGTCTGGTTAGAAATACAAATGTCTCATGCTTACTTACAAAAAACTATTGTTAGCTGAGGCTTCACATCAACTCAGCACTGCCTTATGCTGTTAAAAGGCTTGAAATGTGCTGAGGAGAGACTTCAAATACAGTTTACCACACTAACCACAGAAGCAAAATAAATTTGAATAAGCAAGCTAGTGAGCAATCCTGAGTCTTCTGTGAATTTTCACATCCACTGAAGTTTTTCCCCAAGAAACAAAAATGAAAATAGGCATCTCAGGCCATCAGCAGCTCCGCAGCTGACACTGCTGTTTTTCTGTAGAGTTTGCTGATTGAAAGGATGTGTCTTGTAAGTACAGTGGTAAACAGAAAAACAAACAGCTACACCTGATTTAGAATCAGAGAATACACAGCCACCTTGTAAGATGTGTGTGCCATCAGAAGGAAATGTATGCTCTACCTGAAAAAGAATCAACCTCTCCTATGTCCTAACTCTTCAGTTTGATGTACTGGGAAGTGACACCAATCAGAGCTGAACTTTCAGAAGAGCAGATCTTCTCAGGGCAGGGCAGAAAACTTTTCTTTAGGGAATATGTTCAGATACGCTTAGGTTGTTCGATTTGGTTGGTTGGTTGGTTCATAGAATCATAGAGTGCTTTGTGGTGGAAGGGACCTCCAAAGGTCATCTAATCCAGCTCCCTCTGCAGTGAGCAGGGACATCCTCTTGTAATGATGTAAAGCCATTTTCTAATTGAAAAATTGTAGCTAGTTAAGTTTGATAAACTTCATACAAATTTCAGACTGTCTCTCTTCTCCTTTTCTCACATCAGTGTCATAGAATGGTCTGGGTTGGAAGGGACCTCCAAAGGTCATCTAATCCAGCCCCCCTGCAGTCAACAGGAGCATCCTCCACTGGGTCAGGTTGCCCAGATGCTTGTTGTGCCTCACTTTGAATATCTCCAAGTAGTGATTCCAAACCCCCCCTCAAATATCACAGAAAAATACACAGAGAGATCACAGAGTTAACCAGGCTGGAAAAGACCTTCGAGATCATTGAGTCCAACCAATCACCCAACACCATCTAATCAACTAAACCATGGCACCAACTGCCCCATCCAGTGTCTTTTTAAACCACTTCCAGGGATGGTGACTCCACCACCTCCCTGGGCAGCACATTCCAATGGCCAATCTCTCTTGCTGGGAAGAATTTCTTCCTAACATCCAGCCTAAACCTTCCCTGGCACAGCTTGAGACTGTGTCTTCTTGTTTTGGTGCTGGTTGCCTGGCAGAAGAGACCAACCCCCACCTGGCTACAACCTCCCTTCAGGGTGTTGGAGAGAGCAATAAGGTCTCCCCTGAGCCTCCTCTTCTCCAGGCTAAGCAACCCCAGCTCCCTCAGCCTCTCCTCACAGGGCTGTGCTCCAGACCCCTCCCCAGCTTTGTTGCCCTTCTCTGGACACCTTCCAGCATCTCAACATCTTTCCTAAACTGAGGGGCCCAGAACTGGACACAGGACTCAAGGTGTGGCCTAACCAGTGCTGAGTGCAAGGCAGAATGACCTCCCTGTTCCTGCTGGCCACACTGCTCCTGATGCAGGCCAGGATGCCATTGGCCTTCTTGGCCTGATGGGCACCCTACTAGCTCATGTTCAGCCTACTGTCAACCAGTACCCCCAGGTCCCTTTCTGCCTGGCTGCTCTCCAGCCACTCTGACCCCAGCCTGTAGCTCTGCATGGGGTTGCTGTGGCCAGTGTGCAGAACCTGGCACTTAGATGTGTTCCATCTCATGCCCTTGGCCTCTGCCCATCTGTCCAGCCTGTGGAGATCCCTCTGCAGAGCTCTCCTACCCTCTAACAGATCAACTCCTTCCCCCAGCTTGGTGCCAGCTGCAAATTTACTGATGATGGACTCAATCCCCTCATTCAGATCATCAGTAAAGATACTGAGCAGGATGGGGCCCAGCACTGATCCCTGGGGGACACCACTCATGACTGGCCGCCAGCTGGATGTGGCACCATTCACCACCACTCTCTGGGCTCAGCCCTCCAGCCAGTTCCTAGCCCAGCTCAGAGTGCTCCTGTACAAGCCATGGGCTGACAGCTTGGCCAGGAGTTTGCTATGGGGGACAGTGTCAAAGGCCTTGCTGAGGTCCAGGTAGACTACATCCTTTTTACAAAGTAATTGTGACTGTTTAGCAAAACCAAACTCTAGACAACAGCAACCAAAAAATAAAAGGGGGAGAAAAATATAATAAAAAGGAAGGGAAAAATAATGTGTTTGCAATCTTGTACAATGCCCTAAAATCTTTGAGTAGCACAATAAAATGCCAAAGAGTTGAAAGTTTGTGAATAAAGTTTGGAATACTTCTTCCTGAGTTGCTTGGTTGTGGTTTTTTTCTTGCTGTTAGTTGTTCGGGGTTTGGTTTGTTTGGGGTTTTCTCACTTAAATTTAGGTAGCTGCCTAGATGTGAAAAAAAAAGATACCAAGTTTTGCTGCTTTGTTTTGGCTCCTCAGCAATCTGACTGTAAGAATCTGCTTCTGTAAAATGCTAATTTTGTTACTTTATTTACTTAATTCCCTCCTCACCTTGTGTGTGTTAAATGTGACAGATTGAGTTAGCCTTCAGAGGTTTATTTCCCTTTTAAGCTGGTGCATTCATATGGAGGATTACTAGGCAAAACTGGCAGAATCAGAGCACAGAACAGTTGTTCTTTCCTGAAATTGATACTTAGTGCCTGAGACTTATTCTAACCCTGATTTTTGTCTGCTTTGAGCATATTCCAGGGCTCTTGATTTGGTTATTCTCTTTTTTTTTGTTAATCCTTGTGTATATCTTAACATTTAACGTTAATCTTAACACTGTTTCTAACCATACTATTGCAGCATTTCTGACTGCTTCACCAGGCAGTTCCCTCCAAAGAGGTGGAGATGGTCTGTCAATGGCCTCAGTCCAGGCTGGTGCAATCTTTGTGAGCTTTAACTTGTAGGAATATTTTTCATCTGAAATATTAATACATTTCTATGGATATTCAAAGAATAGCCAAAGAAATCCAAATACATATGCAAGTATTTATGGATCCGAAGAATATCCCTATTCAAAGAAATGCATGTGGCTTCTTTATAGATAAATTTTTTTAATCTAGCTTATTTACATCCCCATGCAGAGCTGCAGGCTGGGGTCAGAGTGGCTGGAGAGCGGCCAGGCAGAGAGGGACCTGGGGGTGCTGGTCAATGGTAGGCTGAACATGAGCCTGCAGTGTGCCCAGGCAGCCAAGAGGGCCAATGGCATCCTGGCCTGCATCAGGAACAGTGTGGCCAGCAGGAGCAGGGAGGTCATTCTGCCCCTGTACACTGCACTGGTTAGGCTGCACCTCGAGTCCTGTGTCCAGTTCTGGGCCCCTCAGTTTAGGAAGGAGGTTGACTTGCTGGAACGAGTCCAGAGAAGGGCAACAAAGCTGGGGAGGGGCTTGGAACACAGCCCTATGAGGAGAGGCTGAGGGAGCTGGGGTTGCTTAGCCTGGAGAAGGGGAGACTCAGGGGTGACCTTATTGTTCTCTACAACTACCTGAAGGGAGGTTGTGGACAGGTGGATGTTGGTCTCTTCTCCCAGGCAGCCAGTACCGGAACAAGAGGACACAGTCTCAGGCTGTGCCAGGGGAGGTTTAGGCTGGAGGTTAGGAGGAAGTTTTACACAGAGAGAGTGATTGCCCATTGGAATGGGCTGCCTGAGGAGGTGGTGGAGTCACCATCACTGGAGGTGTTCAGGAGGAGACTTGACGGGGTGCTTGGTGCCATGGGTTAGTTGATTAGGTGGTGTTGGATGATAGGTTGGACACGATGATCTTGAAGGTCTCTTCCAACCTGGTTTATTCTATTCTATTTTTGTTTTTAATGATACATGATTTGAAGTTATTGGTTACTTTATAATTGATGCTGCAGAGTCCTTTTCCAAAATAGCTTTTTACAGCAAAGCTGACAGTATTCATTATTATTATTATTATGGGGTTTTTTTTGCATTTATTCAGGAAAGGTATCAGTTTGACATTAATGAGGATAATTGAGGATAATGAGCATAATGAGGATAATGAGGGAAAGTCTTTTCCTCTTTCTGCAGAGAGCTGGAATTGTCCTCTTCTCACAAGAAGAGCATAAGGAGGCAGTGTGTGAGGGTTTATCCAAACTACCTTGGGCTGTGCTCAGTGAGACAAGCTGCTGGCTTCTGACACTGGAAATATCAAATGGAAATTTGTTGAGCATTTTGATTTTTTGTTTCCCCCCCTTCCAATACAGTGCATCAGTAGGGTTTTTTTTGTGTCCTTAATTCTGCAAACTAAACATGTGGAGTTTTGTTTTTCCAGAGAAATGTGGATTAGGAAAGATGAGAGAAGGTATTTATCATCGCTAAAGCTTTGCTGCTGGGTTTGGTGTGTGTGTGTGGTGTGCTTGTATTTGTTAATATATTGAAAGGAAACTTTGTCACTTGCAGTGGCAAATTGTCTGTGCAGCCCATGTGTCAGTGTATTCCTTTGCTGCATCCTTGCCTTAGTTTGAGGGTTTTTAGGTATTCATTCTGAAAGGTTTAGTTTGTGCTTTTCTTTCTCTTTGTGTAAGTTGCATACCATAGAAACAGAGTCTTGGAGTTATTGAGGGTAAGTTCACTGTCATCATTTCTTAACTTCCTTAGCTTGCCAGAAGAGTAAATGGAAATCTGGAATGAATACTATCAAATATAATTCTCTTTTTCATTCTCTTTCTGCTCTTGTAGTCCCCAGGCTTGACCAGCCTATCTTCCCATTTGAGCCTTTACCTTCCTTATGCTTTTACCATCACTTAGCCAAGCGTTGATATAATTTTATTGCCTTTGTTAGCTCACATTTGACACAGGAGTCAGAGCATCAGCCTGGTGCAGCCTTTAATTTGATAACCCAGAAAGGAAGAAGTGGAGTTCTGTTAGTTGTAAATGTTGTGTTCTCTGCCCCTCTTCTTCCACCCCCATGGCTGAGCAGGGCACACTTCCCACTCTAAGCAGGGGGAAAGTGTGCACACAAGTTTGCCCACAGGCTTACCTGTCACTTGAGCTGAACATCATTCCGTGGCTCTCCCAACAGCCTCTCATCAGCTGAGAGAGGAAATGAAGAGAAACCAAACTGCCCTGAGCAAGCTTAAATTTGCTTATGTGGAAGCATCTTCAGAAGAGCCACACAAACCAAGAGGCTGCTAATGGCATGCTGGAAAACATTGATCCAGGTGATAGGATTGTGCATACCTGCTAGGCTCAAATGGATACTGTAATTTGGGGTCATCATTGACAGGGTTAGGGTCAATGCTGCAGCCAGGCAGAGAGCCACAGGATGGTGTCAGCAGTTTGAGCTTTTCCATCGTCAGAGGAAGCTGTAATTGTGTAATTGTTTGTGTTTAGAGATAAAATCGATGGCACGAATCATTGGAATTGATGCCAGACGAGTAAGACATCTGAGCTGAGCTCCTCCCAGTTGTCCTCCTGGTTCCAGCAGTTAGAGCTGAAGGAAAGATGTGTGGTGCTTTCACAGGTTAGGGCCTCTTGGCTTTTATATGAGGGCATGGTAGTATCTAAAAGCATGATAGCCATGACTGCTGTGGTGATAAGGCTGAGTTTACAGGTCCCCTTGAAAGCCAGGGAATACCACTAGCTCAGGCTTTGTGGTGGTTTGCTTGACGTTTTCATAAGGACAGGAGGTGAGACCTCATCTTGAGTACTGCGTTGAGTTTTGGGCTCCCCAGTTCAAGAGGGACAGGGATCTGCTGGAGAGGGTCCAGTGGAGGGCTGCAAGGATGATTAGGGGACTGGAGCACTGCCCTGTGAGGAGAGGCTGAGGGACCTGGGGCTTTTTAGTCTGGAAAAGAGAAGACTGAGAGGGGATTTAATAAATGTTTCTAAATATCTGAGGGCTGGGGGTCAGGAGGGAGGGGACAGGCTCTGCTCACTTGTGCCCTGTGATAGGACAAGGAGCAATGGATATGTTCCTCTGTGACCTGAGCTGGGTTGTCTGGTCCCGCTCTGGCAGGGGGGTTGGATTTGAGGATCTCTTTGGGTCCCTTCCAACCCCTAACATATTGTGAACTAACACAGCAAGCCAAAGTTATGCTATTCTATCCATGTTCTCCATGTTCAAAAGGAAGCTGCCATCTTTGCTCCTCTTGCAGCAATAATTTTAAATAATGATTAGTTAAAATAAGCATCAGCTCTTGCTCCTTAAAATTAGTAGTGTAAGCTTTTTTTCCCCCTTCTTCAATTTAATCATACTGGAATAGAATTGCTTCTGTGGGTTGCATCATCACTGAAGGTAGGACTTGAAATGCTAGAGAAGCTTAACATCATGGTAGGGAAAGTAATTCATGTGGGAACTCTTAACTAGCTTTCTTGTAGCTACAGCTTTCAATTGAATTGAAAGCTACAGTTGTATAAAACTTGAGGACAGTAGGAAAATTACCATTAAGAATTTAACTTACAGCCCTGAACCTTTGCATTCTTGCCATTGTCCTGCTTCCCTGTGTGATGGATTGTGTTCTAGATTATGGACAGATGAAATAAATGTATCCTTTACATTCCTTTAAGCTGATCTTGCATGAGAAGAGCTTTCTGACAGTGAAGCAAAGCCTGTTAAATACATCAGCAGTTTGGGAGTATGCTATTAAATTAATTTTATGTCTAGGTGAAGTTTTCTGTGAATTCCAAAAGAATATTCTTAATTAAAATGGTTTCTCCGAAGAGGTTTTCTGTGCTGGCAGTTGTTCCAGAAAAGAACTTACATAAACTGCAGTTTTTAATGGTCTGACATTTTAATGGTCAGGATTTCCTGGTGTCATGCCATAATCAGGAATGACTGGACAGGACTTGAGACAATTGAGTTCAAACTGATTTCCTCTTCCCCCTCCAGTTTCTGTGCCTAATCACGTTGTTTTCCAGTGTGCGTGGTTTGGGCTTTTGGCATCTTGTGCTGTCACAATTATTTCTTAATTTCTTTATTTTATCTTATTTTTTTCCTGTCTGATTATAACCTCCATGCAAGGCCTACCATAGAAGGATCTGTAAAGTGGCTCTCAAAATGAGTTTACTTTTAGCCTATGCTTACAGATTTCAGCCAGCATTCCCCGTTTATGCCCTGAGCTGTTAGGTTGTTAAGGATTTTTTTTACATGTAAATCTGTAAAACTGGTCTTAAATGCAACTTACTGTTTTGTTTTTTTAACATTTTAAATGTCTTGTTTGCAGAAGTAATTACTTGTACCTCAGATGGCACATTCTGCACTGCCATCTCATGCTAGCTGTTCAAGAGAGGGGTTGGAATTAGATTGATCCTTGAGGTCCTTTCAACTCTTAATGATTCTATGATTCACTCTGCTCTTGTGAGACCCCACCTCAAATACTGCCTCCAGTTCTGGTGTCCCCAGCATGAGAAGGACACAGAGCTGTTGGAGTTGAGTCCAGAGGAGGGATGCAAAGAAGATCCGAGGGCTGGAGCAGCTCTGCTGTGAGGATAGGCTGAGGGAGCTGGGGGTGTTCAGCCTGGAGAAGAGAAGACTTCAGGGGAACCTTAGAGCTGCCTTCACAGAATCACCAAGGTTGGAAGACACCTCATAGATCCTTAAGTCCAACCTGCCACCACAGACCTCATGACTAAACCTTCCAATACCTGAAGATATTTCCTATAGGAAAGCTGGAGAGAGACTTTTCCTAAGAGTGTCTAGCAATAGGACAAGGGGGAATGGTTTTAAGCTGAGGCAATGAAGGTTTAAAAGTTCTTCAGTACAAGGGTGGTGAGACTCTGGAACAGGCTCCAGCAAATACCTTTGCAACTGAAGGTCCAAGTGTTGATGGACAGAGTGAGCCCAGCAACAATTAATAGCCTCTGAGTGGTTGCCCTGGATGTCTTGACACTGCCCTGGCTGTCAGATCTGACCTCTTTTTCAACCATTAGATTTCTGGATAAAAGTTTGGTGTTTTCTAACTTCTGTACGTACAAAATCCACAGCTGCCTGATGTAAGTGAATTTATGAGGCACGTGGATGTTGTTTGTCCTGTTCAACCCCAATTCCACACAGAAGCAGGTTGTCTATGTTATTTTATATATATATTCTATATTACTCTGCTGACAATTTGTAATGATTGCTGTGATCTTTGGGGGGGGGTTAAAATTATTTTGGGGTTATTTTAACCCAAAAGAAAGCTTTACTCAAAGATAAACCCTTAAACTTGTATTTTGAAATTCAGTGGTGATGCTGCTTTCCAGCTATGAAAGAGGTTTAGAAAGAAGTGTTTTGGGGATTGCAGCTTCTCACCTGTGTATGGAATGACTAGCATGGTCCTTGTTCAAGAATTGGCAAAGCCATGAGGCTGGTGAGAGGCCTCAAGCACAAGCCCTATGAGGAGAGGCTGAGGGAGCTGGGATTGTTTAGCCTGGAGAAGAGGAGGCTTAGGGGAGACCTTATTGCTCTCTACAACTACCTGAAGGGAGGTTGTAGACAGGAGGGGGTTGGTCTCTTCTCCCAGGCAATCAGCACCAGAACAAGAGCACACAGTCTCAAGCTGTGCCAGGGGAAGTTTAGGCTGGAGGTGAGGAGAAATTTCTTCACAGAACTGTTAGCTGTTGGAATGTGCTGCCCAGGGAGGTGGTGGAGTCCCCATCCCTGGAGGTGTTCAAGAGGGGGTTGGACGTGGCACTTGGAGCCATGGTTTAGTAGTCATGAAGTGTTGGGTGATAGGTTGGACTTGATGATCCTTGAGGTCTTTTCCAACCTTGTTGATTCTATGATTTCCTTGGGGAAATTCTTAGCCCAGTTTCTCTCTTCTCTTTTATCTGATTTCAGGCAAAAGGACTATTTAAAAATCATTTACACGATTTTATCTCCATCATTTGTTTTATCTTTTTGTCTCTGCTGGTGTTCCAGGGAAGAAATAACATGCCTGTTTTATTTTGAGACTGCTCAAATAAAGTAGGGAATAGAAGATATACAAGATATAAAGTCCTGTACTTGCTGTTTAGAGTACACTCAGCCATTAAAGCAGCCATGCAGGAAGGATTTCTTGTTCTCTTCACAGTACTTCCTCAAGGGGCATCTGAACATTAATGTGTAAAACAAACAAACAAAAAGAAAGGTGCTTTTTGGGTGGAGAATATAGCAAATAGAGATTTCTGTGCTTTCAGAGGCTTTGAAAACAAAGCAAGCTCCATGTGAATACCTGCAAGGAGGAAAAGTGGCAGCTGCTCTCCAAGTTGAATCAACTGTTGGTAAATAAAGGATGTTCCTGTTTGCTGGGGGGTAGGAAAGTGAGTCGTGTGATAAAGCTTCAGAAGATTCCTGTGAAGTTTTTGTTCTGTGGGGTGATTTGAGTCCAAATGGAAGCTCACCTGTCATAGTTCCAGTTCCCATAATACAAGCATGAAACTTTCCTCTCCGTATTCCCTCCCAGGGCATCCTTTACATTTTGGCCATTTTGTTGAAGTAAGTTTATCTTCTTTTTATTGATGCAGTATTCATTCCTGTTTCTCTGTTCCAGAGCTTGTCTAAAATGTAACCTGAACATCTATGAAGCTCCTTAGTCTGAATGTCTGTGGGGAATGTTTCTGCTGGAGAAGTAAAATCTAAGTTCCAGTTGAGGCAGGGAGGGGAAGTTGTCAATACACATACAACTTCCTCTCACTGAAAGGTTGGACCTGGCTCTACGAACATTACACTCAACTAAACCAGTTCTAAGCCTGTGTCTGCTTCACAGGTGGATAAATCCATTCATCTTACTAACAGGATCTTTCACAAATGCACAACCAAAGTACCAGCTCCTGCTGCTGGTTACTTAGTTCTCTTCATTAAATTCACCAAAAAAATCAGTGAAAGAGAGTAAGAATTCGCAGTCTGGGTTTTTTAGTTCATGTGGTTTGTTAATGAGATAATAGTTCTTCTTCTCCTGTTAATGTAGTGTGATTTGATATATGGAGCCTTGCTATGTGTGAAACATGTCCCAGGGATAATGCCCTGTGGACTGCAGAGAAAAAAGCAAGAGTGCCGTCCCTCGTGTCACTGGAGGGATTAGTCCTGTAGTCTGTATTGAAAGTAAGAGGATGTTTGTTCCTCAGGAGCTGTGTATCCACAATAACACATCAGAAGTATAGACAAAAATATTTTGTTGTTGTTTTCTTGGTCATGTATATGAATTTGGACTGATTTCACTTTCAACCACTGTGTTTATATTGGTGATGTTACCAATCAGTAGGTGTGTGTAACATAAAGCAAACACCTAGAGGAGGCCACAAAGATGATCCAAGGGCTGCAACAACTCTACTGGGAGGATAGGCTGAGGGAGCTGGGGTTGTTCAGCCTGAAGAGGAGAGGGCTCTGGGAAGGGCTTTAGAGCTGCCTTCCAGTACCAGAAAGTGTTCTACAAGAAGGCTGCAGAGGGACTTTTCCTAAGGGTGTCCAGCAATAGGATGAGGGGGAATGGTTTGAAGCTGAGGGAGAGTAGAGTTAGACTGGATCTTAAGAAGAAGTTCTTCACTAGGAGGGTGGTGAGACTCTGGAATAGGCTGCCCAGAAGTTGTGACTGCCTCCTCCCTGGGGATGTTCAAGGCCAGGTTGGATGAGGCCTTGAGCAACTGAGTCTAGTTTGGGAGGTGTCCCTGCCTATAGTGGGGAGGTTGGAGCAGATGATCTCTGAAGTCCCTTCCAACCTAAGCCATTCTGTGAATATGTAATTCCACTGTGAATTTTATTCATACTATTTTATGTTTCCTTGTAAAGTGCCATGACTGTGCAGTCAGGAGGCTGCTGTGCCTCTCCCTTCACAGTCAGGTTTTCATGCCAGTATCAAGAATAATAATTTTATTTGGTGCCTCAAAAATTGCATCTAGCAGAAACTCATTATCTCAGTCCTTCCAAGACCCTTTTTTGACAATATTATGCATCACTGTAAAAATGGGAATAGCATTTAGCTAGAAGTGGTTAAGAGAAACACCTAAGGACATTTTGCAGGTTAGCAATGTCTTCTCTTTTATTTCAGTCTGCTAGGACAGTTTAAAATGAAATTTTACTGGTTAATGAGTGTTAGTGAAAGAAATGGAGACCTCTGGATCAGTGCAGTGTAATGCAGCAATCTCTACCATCCCTGCAGAGAGAGGCTGCTGACTCCAGCACTTGAGTGACGCTGGTGAGTCAAGGAACCAGCCGGAGCCACGTGCACAGCAGTGCTGACTGTGTGTGAGATCAGCTGGGATCCAGTACAGCCAGAGCTAGGGAGGCAGTCATCAATCCAAGCCACAGACAGGCTCCATGCATTAGTGGTACATAGTTTGGAAGTAGATCAGGCTGGTCTGCTGTGCTGTCACAAGCTTCAGTAACCCAGGTAAACCTGCTGCTTAACTGAGCTGCAGCTCCATCCTCTCATTGCTGCTCTGAAAAGCAAATCCAAGAGGTTTAGGTAAAGGATGGTTCTTCTCTTTATTTGCCTTTAGACTGGAGACTAAGGTTTGGAATGTGCATCTGTTCTTAGAGCAGTGTATCTTAAACTCTGTTGTCTTCATAAAGATACCATAAGAAGGACATTGTAAGAAGGTCACAGAGCTGTTGGAGAGAGTCCAGAGGAGGCCACAAAGGGCTGGAACACCTGCTGTGAGGATAGGCTGAGGGAGCTGGGAGTGTTCAGCCTGGAGACAAGAAGACTGGGGGGACCTTGGAGCTACCTTCAAGTACCTGAAGGGATCCTACAGGAAGGCTGCAGAGGGACTTTTCATCTGGCTGTCCAGCAGTAGGACAAGGGGGAATGGTTTGAAGCTGAGGGAGAGAGTAGGTTTACACTGGATCTTAGGAAGAAGTTCTTCAGTACAAGAGAGGTGAGACTCTGGAATAGGTTGCCCAGGGAGGTTGTGGCTGTCTCCTCCCTGGGGATGTTCAAGGCCAGATTGGATGAGGCCTTGAGCAGCTGAGTCTGGTTGAGAGGTGTCCCTGCCCAGGGTGGGGAGGTTGGAGCAGATGATCTTTGAGGTCCCTTCCAACCTAAGGCATTTTACATTTGTATGATATTCACCATTTATTCAGGTCATGAAGTTTTTGTCAGTGATTAGAGTAAGGAGACTTCAAAGCAATAGAAACCTGATGGTCTACAGCAACTGCCCCTGTACTCTGCATTGGTTAGGCCACACCTTGAGTCCTGTGTCCAGTTCTGGGCCCCTCAGTTTAGGAAAGATGTTGAGATGCTGGAAGGTGTCCAGAGAAGGGCAGCCAAGCTGGGGAGAGGTCTGGAGCACAGCCCTGTGAGGAGAGGCTGAGGGAGCTGGGGTTGCTTAGAATGGCGAAGAGGCTCAGGGGAGACCTTATTGCTGTCTACAGCTCCCTGAAGGGAGGTTGTTGCCAGGTGGGGGTTGGTCTCTTCTCCCAGGCAACCTGTGACAGAACAAGAGCACACCGTCTCAAGCTGTGCCAGGGGAGGTTCAGACTGGATGTTAGCAAGAAATTCTTCCCAGAAAGAGAGATTGGCCATTGGAATGTGCTGACCAGGGAATCACCATCACTGGAGGTGTTTAAGAAGAGCCTGGATGAGGCACTTGGTGCCATGGTTTAGTTGATTAGATGGTGTTGGGAGATTGGTCTGGTCTGGTCTATTCTATTCTATTCTATTCTATTCTATTCTATTCTATTCTATTCTATTCTATTCTATTCTATTCTATAACTGCAGAATTGTGAAATAATTACAGGCAGAAATTGTCTGCTGGTCTCTGACATAGAAAACCTAGATTTAACTTTTTGGTTCTATTCATGACTGTTGGGATGACACTGGATAGGTTGCCATCTATTATGAAAGAATCATACAGTCATAGAATTGTTAGGGTTGGAAGGGACCTCCAGGATCATCTAGTTCCAACCCCCCTGCCATGGCATTATGAGCATTGACATCCTTATTAGGGAAAAAGAATAATTACTTTGGTAAAATAACTGAAGATTTGATGCTATGAAGCACAGTTGTTGCAGATATATTTCCATGTGTGTTAATATGGCTTCTCTGAAGTAGGATGAAATGTTGTAGATGTTTATTAGAACAGGAGACCAAGGCACTGAAAGAAAATTCCTTTAAGTAACCACATGGATAACATCCTCAGTCTTTCTTCTGTTAGTCAGGCATGCAACTGATACCACAGGGAAGGTAAAATCTGCGTGATCTTAAAGGTGAATATTGAATCTAAACTGTGTCAAACTACTTAATCCCTTAGCAATGAACTTAAAAATAGCAACCAAGAGTGTGGTCTGCTTGATGCAAACTTTGGAGGCCCTCTGATAAGTGTGTTGAGTATCTGTATTTTATAGTGGCATACCTCATTTTAAAAGCATAAAATAACTTTATTTTCAGGTATCTCAAAAGAAGGAAAATACCTAACAGAAATTTTCCTGAGGAAGAGTAGCAACTGAAAGTAAATTTCAGCTAAAGGAGAAGACATGAAAAACTTAGAAAGTACTATTTAAAGTACTTCTGAGGTGTCGGCACTTGGCCAAGTGTGAAATAGCACCCAAAAAAAGTACATGAAAGCTAAAAATTGTCACTTTTCTGTTAGTCATGAAGTAACATGCACTCTAGACTGTCACAGGCTGGGCTCCATTTGGTACCTGCTTTGTGTGTTTGAATACTGACTAATCTCCACTTGCATCCTCAAACATAGGGTGGACTTGATGATCCCTGAGGTCTTTTCCAACCTTACTGATTCTGTGATTTTTATTTGATGTGTTTGGGCTCTACAGAAAGCAGCAGGATGACAAACCCAGCACTCTTTTTAATAGCAGCCTGGGTGTTAAGTAACCTTTCCTAGCTCTGGACACTTGTTCAACACAAACCAACTTTGTTTCTCACTTAGCATACATCAGGGTGTGTTGCCTTTTGACCTAGGAGTATGTTCTCTGTCTAATTATCCCCTGTATTGTTTTACTGTTCCTTGAAACTATGCAAACAATTTGGTGTGTCCCTAGCAACCAAACAATGCTGTTTAACAGAGATTTCCTATGGCACTGGCTCCCAGATTTCCCACGTAGGGCCAGCTTGCATGGGAGCAAACAAACAGGGTATTGTTTGAAGCAAATAATGTTCAGTCTTCTCCAGCAATTTATGAAACTCCTTTTTTTGTTTAGTTTTGGTTTTGAAACTGTTGTGAGTGGTACTTTACTGTGATACTGTATGGTTTTTGGTTCCAGATTTTGTCTGGAGTTCTGGAGAACAGTCTATGTTTTGAAGCTTCCAAACAAGTGTTTGGAACTTAAAATTTCTCTGGCAGCTGAGAGCAGAGATGCTTTATGCTTTCATGGCAAAGAAAGAAGCAAAATATTTAATCCTGTCTTGTAATGAGATTTGTTTGGTGGTTTTGTTTTTTTTTCCCCATTAAACATGCTATTTAAAATCCATGTAGACCCTTCCTACAGTGGTACTGATTGCAAGTTCATGAGTAAATGAATCCCACTGAACATAATAATTATGAGATAATAATGTTGTTTGACCTAGTTAAGAAATCTGTTAATAGATACTGGGTTTTGTGTGTATATTTTCTTATTAAACACAGCTAAGCTCCTTCCATTTTTTTCCTCTTCCCTGCTTTTTTTCCTTTCTGTATGTGCTTAACCACCTTACTAGTTTTACATGGCAGATAAAACCATAACCATTGTCATGTGCAAGGCAAGAGTTGTTACTGTGAGCCTTTAATGCTGCCCTGAATTAGAATCCTCAGCAAGTTCACAGAGGCAAGCAAATCCTAGTCCTTTATTCTGCCTTTTGAATCCGCTGGCATTTCAGCAAAACCCAGATACTTGTAATCCTCTCATGGCAGCACTGAGAATGGCTTCAGTTTGACATTTTCCCCTTGCTTTTGGAGGGGAGGCGAGGGGAGAGAGTTTGTGCACGTGAACACAGAGCTTACTATTTTTTGAATTGAATTAACCAGGCTGGAAAAGAACTTCAAGATCACCAAGTCCAACCTATCGCCCAACACCATCTGATCAACTAAACCATGGCACCAAGTGCCTCATCCAGGCTCTTCTTAAATACCTCCAGTGATGGTGACTCCACCACCTCCCTGGGCAGCACATTCCAATGGCCAGTCTCTCTTACTCTGAAGAATTTCTTCCTAACACCCAGCCTAAATCTCCTCTGGTGCAGCTTGAGACTGTGTCCTCTTGTTCTGGTGCTGGTTGCCTGGGAGAAGAGACCAACCCCCACCTGGCTACAACCTCCCTTCAGGGAGTTGGAGAGAGCAATAAGGTTTCCCCTGAGCCTCCTCTTCTCCAGGCTACGCAACCCCAGCTCCCTCAGCCTCTCCTCACAGGGCTGTGCTCCAGACCCCTCCCCAGCTTTGTTGCCCTTCTCTGGACACCTTCCATAACTGGCCCTCAGCTTTGCTGCTGGCAGAGGGAAGGGGCTGCCCCCCCTCATTGACTCTCCTCTTGGTGCCGGTGCTAGCGCCTGTGTGCTCATGCGGTGAGCGAGCTGGGAGCTGCTTGTGGCCAAATTAACCTGGGGAAACAAGGGATACATCTGCTGCTCTTCCACTTCATGACACAGCTGCACACTTGTGTTTGTAGGCACAGGAGAGTGGTAGAGGGAAGGGGAGAGCTGGCTGGGAGGGAGTCTTAGGAAGCAGTTCTTCACAGAAAGAGAGATTGGCCACTGGAATGTGCTCTCCGGCGAGGTGGTGGAGTCACCATCCCTGGAGGTGTCTAAGAAGAGCCTGGATGAGGCACTTGGTGCCATGGTTTAGTTGATTAGATGGTGCTGGGTGATAGGTTGGACTTGGTGATCTCAAAGGTCTTTTCCAACCTGGTTAATTCTGTGGTTCTGTGAGTGCATCCTTTGTCAGTATTACAGAATCATAGGGTGGTCTGGGTTGGAAGGGACCTCCAATGGTCAGAATTGAATTACAGAATTATTGAGGCTGGAATAGACCTCTGAGATCATCACGTCCAGCCTATGATCTAACACCACCACATGGTCATCTGCTCCACCCCCTCTGCAGTCAGCAGGGGCATCCTCCACTAGATCAAGTTGCTCAGAGCCCTGTCGAGACTCACCTTGAATATCTCCAGGGATTGGTCCCCAGCTGGGCAACCTGTTCCAATGGTCCACTAGCCTCATGGTAATTCCATCTGAGAGGGGATGTGCCAAACTCCTGGCAAGAAGTTGGGTCTGTGGCATTGCAGGTTGATGTAAGGCTGCTCTGCACATTTCCCTGGCTTCATAGTCATGCTCTCTCCCTTGCACTGAAATTTCTGCAAGCACTCCTGGGAGCTGGTCTCATTGCAATCCAGTTGCTTCTTTTTTTCTTGTCAGAGTTGGGCTTTTTGTCCATTTTGTCCTTTTTGAGTTGATTTCCTGTGTTGTTGCATGAACTTAGGGGAAGCTTTCCCTACAGTACATCTGGGTTAGGTCAGTCTAAACAGCCTTTGACTTTCATCCTTAGTGAGAGAAGCTCTTTTGCAGCATTGCGAGTTAATACATATACTAAGATCATCTCTTTCTGAGGGTTAGTTTACTAATGCAAAGTAAAGGTAGTAGTTCTGGCTTAAGAAGCACATTAGTTCCTCTTAGCTTCCCTGTAGAGAGACAGGAGGTGGTTGATACCAGCTTCTCATTGTTCAGGAGGCTGGAGTGGACCAGAGCTGTGGCATCTTTCTTTAAGTCCCCAGTCCTCCTATGGTAGGGTTGTGGCATACTCCAGTAGGTAAGCCTAGAAGGAGCCCAAGCAGCTGCTTTGCTAGATTTCTTCTGCCCAGGCACAGGTAATGATTTTCAAAAGGAGATTTAAACTCTCATTTATTTCCAGCTTATCAGCTTCAGTATCTTGTTTAAAATAAGAGTGCAGTTTGTCTGTTGCATGGAGCAAAGCTTTAGCTTTCTTAGAAACCCTTCTGTTTAGGATGCAAGCAGCTGTATGGGATCTGCTAGGAGGCCTTAGGTATTTATTTTTTATTTTATTCACCTGCATATAGAGATGAAAGGAGAGTTGTTCAAAATCTCTGTGTGGCAGCACTTTTCTATTTGGTCAGTCTCAGACTTGGTGTTTCTGTTTGTTACCTGCTGTGGCTGGGCAGGGATATATTCCTCCTTTTCACCTCTCCACTCAAGAAGAGAGGATCCTCAAACCTCTATACTTCTTTTTTCTTCACACATAATTCATCTCTCTAATTTCCTGGGCTGCCTTTGGAAGCATTCAGGCTTGAGAGTGCCAGGAGTGTGGATGCTGGAGAATGTAGACATTGTAAAGGCATCAAATGTTTTATAAAGCCCTTGGTACCTCTATGCTTTCATACTAAGGGACAAGCCAATCATCAGGTACTGAAATAAGAAGGAATTCTGCATTAAAATCAGGGGTTTGGGGTTGTTATTGTTTGTTTGCAGCATGCACTCTTAATGGCTTTTTGTACTTTCATCTGGTGAACTTCCACCATGGGCATCTAGAACACAGAATCATAGAATTATTAGGGTTGGAATGGACCTCAAGGATCATCCAGTTCCAGACCCACTGCCATGGGCAGGGACACCTCACACTACAGCAGGTTGCTCAGAGCACATACAGCCAGGCATGAGACTTCCACCCTCCCTGGGCAACCTGTGCCAGTCTCTCACTACCCTCATGGGGAACAACTTCTTCCTGACATCTGATCTGAATCTACCCATTTCTAGTTGTTTTTTTTTCCGTCCCCCCCCAGTCCTATCACTCCCTGACAGCCTAAAAAGTCCCTCCCCACCTTTCTTGTAGGCTCCCTTCAGATGGCATTGTCTTTGATGTGCTTTTGCCTGCACTGCATGGCACGTGCTCCTCTGTGTCTTAGGACCTCTGTTAGCCAGATCAAAGTGCTAGATCAAAGTGCTAGAGGATGTTCAGAAGTGCTTTCTGGCGTGTGGTGTGCGTGCATGCCGTTCTGGTGTCGCATCTGGTTGCTGGGAACTGTGACCTTGGCAAGTCCTTCCAGGCTCCAAGACTGCATACTGGAGTTTATGCACAGGAAAAAATATGCCTAGCTCCAGCTAAAGAGCAAACCTGCACAAAAAATACTTGGAGGAGAAAAAACAGCTCACAATGTAGTACTGAAAACCTTACTCCTTTTTCATTAGAGGTTTGGGTAGTTGTGACCATTCTTTTTCCAGTCCTGCTGAATTGCTCACTTCACCGGTGGGTTTGGTAAATGATTACTTTAAATGGAAGTTAAGGAAGTCTGTGTTATGTAAAATCACACAATTGCTTAGGACACCCTGATGGAAAGTCCTTCTGCAGCCTTCCTGTAGGATCCCTTCAGGTATTGGAAGGCAGCTCTAAGGTTCCCCCAGAATCCCCACCTCTTCAGGCTGAACACCCCCAGCTCCCTCAGCCTGTCCTCCTAGCCCTTGGGTCATCTTTGTGGCCCTCCTCTGGACTCCCTTCAACAGCTCTGTGTGCTTCTTATGCTGGGGACACCAGAACTAGACACAATATAGAATGTAACTTTCTGAATTAGTGGAAGAAATTGTGAATGACTGAGGTTCTGCCTTGGGAAGATGCAAAGTACCAAAGGTTTGGTCTCCATGGCAACCAGTATTTTCATGAATGAGTTGAACAGGGGGAAAACAGTTTGAGTAAAAGTCGTAGATAATATTTAGCTAACAGGAATTGCACAAGTTCAAAACACACAGAAGCTTTGCAAGTTCATCAAAATTGGCCAAGTACATCTCCTCACACTTCAGCTGCAGCAAGCCTTGAAGGAGGAGCTTGCTGAACAAATAGTGATATGTAATACCGCAGAATAGACAGAGACTAGGCTCCCTAGAGAGCTATCTTAGGAAAATCTGAATATCAGCAGGTAAGAATTCTTAATACCAGTTCCTAATACCAGCAGGTAAGAATTCTTAATAGCAATTCCTAATAGCTATTAAAAAACCCCACCTGCAGTCATGGAATGTGCTAGAGAAATATCAGACCTTTCTAGGTAGACCTGGGTCAGACCTTTCTAGCTATATCTGGGGCATTGTTCAAGATGTGATTAGTTCTTTTGATTTATATTGTGCAAGATCAGAACTGTAATTGTTTACTCTAATTGTCATGTGTCTGTTAAACTCCTGCAGGAGTGAGTTCTGCCATTGGGTGGCAAGTCTGATAATAAAGACATGATTTTGAGTGTTTGGGGAGAAAAATAAAATGAAAGGTGGATAAATATATGTCAACTTAGTATGAAACAATTTCAGTGTAAAGATGAAAGCACTAATCTGTAACAAGACTAATATATCCAAGTGTGTGATCAATTAATTCATATTATTGGTTAGGCCACACCTTGAGTACTGTGTCCAGTTCTGGGCTCCTCAGTTTAAGAAGGACATTTGGACACTTGAACATGTCCAAAGAAGGGCAATGAGGCTGGGGAGAGGTCTGGAGCACAGCCCTGTGAGGAGAGGCTGAGGGAGCTGGGGTTGCTTAGCCTGGAGAAGAGGAGGCTCAGGGGAGACCTCATTGCTCTCTACAGCTTCCTGAAGGGAGGTTGTAGCCAGGTGGGGGTTGGTCTCTTCTCCCAGGCAATCAGCACCAGAACAAGAGCACACAGTCTCAAGCTGTGCCAGGGGAGGTGTAGCTGGAGGTGAGGAGAAAGTTCTTCCCAGAAAGAGTGATTGGCCATTGGAATGTGCTGCCCAGGGAGGTGGTGGAGTCACCATCCCTGGAGGTGTTCAGAAAGGGATTGGATGTGGCACTTGGAGCCATGGTTTAGTTAGTCATGAGGTGTTGGATAATAGGTTGGACTTGATGATCTCTGGTGGTCTTTTCCAACCTTATTAATTCTATGGTTCTACGAAAAGGAACAAGTCTTTCAGATTTTTCACTAGAGAGTGGAGGAGATCAGCCTGACCTGTCTAGAAAGGATTTTTGTTCACATTGGGAAAGTCAGCTTGCTGACAGAAAGTGCCACAAGGGGCCAAGGATGGATTTCCTTTGAAGATATTTAGACACCCAAGTAGAAACTTAATGGGGAGTTCATGAAAGTTGAATCATAGAGATGCCTCTCACAGTACAGAGAGATTACCCTTGAAGTTGAACCATGTGGGGAAAGGCTGGGAGAACTGGGGTTGTTCAGCCTTCAGAAGAGAAAGCTTAGGGCAGAACTTATTGCCATGGAGCAGTACATAAAGGGCAGTTAGCAGGAGGTGGAGACCACCTTTTTAGAGGAGTCCCATGGAAAAGAGAATGGGAGATGGGGACAAGTTACTGCTGGGGAAATTCCCATTGGAGTCCAGAAGAAAATTTTTCACCATGAGAACAGTTAGAGCTTGGAATCATCTCCCAGGGAAAGAGAGGATTCCCTCACATTGGACAGTTTAAATCTTAGGTTGACAGGGTGCTGGGACAGCTCATTTCAACTAGAAAGGTTGGAGCAGATGATCCTTGGGGTCCCTTCCAAGGTGGCATTCTGTAATTTTTACTGGAACTGAAGGATTTTTTTGCAATTCTGCACTGCTGTAATTAAAATCTGTATAAGAAAGTGAGTTGGGCCAGCTTTGCACTTACTCCAGGATGTTATTGGCTTCAGCTCTGCACTTAGCTCTGGATACGTGACCAATCTGCGCTCTGTGGCATTGACCACCTGAATGTGACTGTGGTAGGTTGAATTACAACATGAACTGTGCCAGGCTAACTCAGTTGGAAGCAAATGGAAGCTGTGTTTACAAGCAAAACTCTGACCTACAATGGAATGCAAAGTGGCACTTGAAGTCATGGGTTAGTTGTCAGGAGGTGTTAGGTATTAGGTAATAGGTTGGACTTGATGATCTCTCAGGTCTTTTCCAACCTGGTTGATTCTATGATTCTGTGATGCATTAAACACTTCAGGCTTTACCATGATCATCATATAGCTGTATTCAGAAGGGGGTGGTTCACACACCATAAGGCACTTCTGCATTTAATCAGTGACAGAAATTAGTTCCATTGTAAACCTTTGTGCAAGTTAGAGTAGCATTTCCCACCTCATTAAAAACACAACCTTGTTGAATGTTACAGCAACTTATTTCCTCCTTCTGATTTACACAGTGAATACATCCGTGTGATGGGTGGGAAAGTAAAGAAATCATAGGCACTGTGTTTATAAGCTCAGCTTTATAGCTCTTTATTTTTCTTGTTGTTTTTTTTTTTCCCCCACTATAGCCTCCACACCACCCAGCAGAGTAAATAAACGCAGAGTTTCTCCAAGTGTTGTTTCCACCTGGGAAAAGAGAGGCATCATCATGTCTAACATTACTATTGATCCAGATGTCAAACCTGGCGAGTATGTCATCAAAAGCCTCTTTGCTGAGTTTGCTGTTCAAGCTGAAAAGAAAATTGAAGTTGTAATGGCTGAACCTTTGGTGAGTCCATTTTTTTTCCCCTGTCTCTCTTTCCCTCTCCTCTTTCCCTCTCCTCTTTTCCTCTCTTCTTTTCCTTTCATTTTCTCAAAGAGGCTTATTTATCCTATGTGTGATCCCTGAAAAGAACATGCCTGTCCATGTGAGACCCTACCTGCAATACTGCATCCAGTTCTGGTGTCCCCAGCATAAGAAGGACACAGAACTGTTGGAGAGAGTCCAGAGGAGGCCAAAAAGGTGATCCAAGGGCTGGAGCACCTCTGCTGTCAGGATAGGCTGAGGGATCTGGGGATGTTCAGCCTAGAATAAAAACTGGGGGGGGATGACACACCTTAGAGCTGCCTTCCAATATCTGAAGGGATCCTACAGGAAGGCTGCAGAGGGACTTTTCATCAGGGTGTCAAGAGACAGGACAAGGTGGAATGGTTTGAAGCTCAGGGAAAGCAGGGTTAGAATAGATCTAAGGAAGATGATTGTCAGTATGAGGGTGGTGAGACTCTGGAATAGGCTGCCCAGGAAGGTTGTGGATGCCTTTTCCCTGGGGCAGTTCAAGGCCAGGCTGGATGAGGCCTTGAGCAACTGAGTGTAGTTAAGAGATTGGAGTGGATAATCTCTGAGGTCCCTTCCAACCTGAGCCATTCTGTGCCTCTATGATGACTTTTCAAAGGGATTAGTCAAAAACAGACAGGCTTCTGCAAATACTTTTGCTACCTAGATTATGTTTTATTGACTTCTGTTAAGACTGTTCTGTAGTCATTACTGGAAACATGACCTCTTAATATTTGTAAGTTCTGTAAAGTCACCAAAGCAAATTGCAGCAACAAAAAAAGACCCTTCATTAACTCTGCAAACTGTTTCCTGTTAATGTTTCTTTGAAAGAATACTGTGTCAAGACTTTCAGGAATAGATGAGTTTGGTTTGTTTTCCAAAGTAATGATGCAAGCACTTGGAAAAATATAGCAGGCAGCTGATACAACAGATTAGGTAAAATGCTAAATTCTGTTATTTATCCAAATCTTGAAGTAAATGGATTCCCTTTTTCCTTTTTTTTTTTTTTTTTAACTTGGATATTTCTGGTGTAAAAAATAAATAAATTTATTTTTAAGTTAGAAATGCACAGAACAAGTGGAGTGAGTCCAAAGGAGGGCCACAAAGATGATCCAAGTGCTGGAGCACCTCTGCTAGGAGAATAGACTAAGGGGGCTGAGGTTGTTCATCCTGAAGAGGAGTGGACTCTGGGGGGACCTTGGAGCTGCCTTCCAATACCTGAAAGGATCCTACAGGAAGGCTGCAGAGGGACTTTCTATCAGGGTGTCTAGAGACAGCACAAGGGGAAATGGTTTGAAGCTGAGGGAGAGCAGAATTAGACTGGGTCTTAGGAGGAGGGTGGAGAGGTTGAAATAGATGATCTCTAAGGTCCCTTCCAATTTAAGCCATTCTCTGATGAATCTAAGACCCTGTAGCTCACAGAAAGCTAGCTAGCAGAAAGCCTCTGTTTGCAAATGCTGCTTGCACAAGTGATGGTGTGCAGAAGTGAATGTGGGAACATTTGAATCCTAGTTTTGAAACATTAGGAAAAAATATTATTAAGAACTAGTTCAAAAGAACAGAAAAATGGAACTAAACACATTGTATGGTGTCACTGATGGAATCATCTTCAACTAAAGTCATCATCAGATCAGAGGCTCAGGAAAAGGAAACCTTTCTTTATACACACCTACTTACGTAAACATTGTGTGTGAGTGTACCAGGCAAGCCCACAACTTAAACATAATGTGTCTGGATGTCTACAGACATCCAAAGAGTCAGGTTTTCAGGAGGATTTGATAAGAAAGCACAAAAAGTCTGGAGCAAAAGGGGCATGCAGATGGTGAAGGGTACATGGCTAGAAATCAGAGAAGAGCTCTAGGGTTGGAAGCTCTGCTCAGGGTGGTTGAAATGCCTACTGCTGTGAATGCCACTCCCTTGGCATCTGCTAAAGCTATGGGGAGGGTATTGCTAGGGCAGAATGACAGAGATTGGATTTAGATGAGCTGGGAAGGGCTTTTCCTGTAGACACAGCCAGTTTGGAGTTAAATCTCTTAACTGGAATGCAGGTAGCAAGGTAAATATAATGATAGCTCTGGGGTTCACTTGTGCTGCAAAACTTGGCCCTAAACCGGACTGGATAAATCCTCTGACAACAAACCAGGACTCTGTGTCCCCTGCCACACTGTTGACTGTTGGTTAAACAGACAGTTTAAAATCTGTAAATCATGCAGAATGAAAACATTTCCACATCAAAAATCTGAAAGCCAATGGAACCAGTGAAATGATGCCCTTTTCAAAGAACAGAGTTTCCCAGTTTCATGGTGATAGCATCAAGTTTACCTGGCTACCTGATCTTTTACTAATAGGATTCTGAAGTTGCTATGTGTGGTGTATACAGCATATATAAAATTCTTTGGGATAAAATAAGAAATAGGTTGCCCAGGGAGGTTGTGTTTGGCTCTTCCCTGGGGGTGTTGAAGGCCATGTTGGATGAGTCTAGTCGAGAGGTGTCCTTGCCCATGGAGGGGAGGTTGGAGTAGATGATCTCTGAGGTCACTTCCAGCCTGAGCCACTCTGTGGTTCTGTGAAAATGGTTCCTGATGCAGTCAATGTATGTATACACATATGGCCACCTTTTTTATATTGGTAGGAAGGAAGGAATATATAGAAAAGCAACAAAAGCTGTGGAAATGTAAAACAACAATGGTAGAAGGGAATCTTTAGGTGTCTCAATGAAAGGAAGTGGTAGGGAGGTGGTGGAGTCACCATCCCTGGAGGTGTTCAAGAGGGCACTGGATGTGGCACTTGGTGCCATGGTTTAGTAGTCATGAGGTCTTGGGTGACAGGTTGAACCTGGTGATCTTTGAGGTCTTTTCCAACCTTATTGACTCTATGATTCTAAGTGCAAAAGTACTGAAATGGTTTCATTTTTCTCTGTAGTATTTGATATAAATATTCAATATTCAGTTCTAGTGTATTTAAAAAGAAAGGAGGCTGAAATAGCACAGGAAAGGAACTGACTGAGATTGGGGGAAGGCTTTGAGGAAGAGAGGAAAGACCTTCAGCATTTTAGTGTGATTTGATTTTGTGGGATGACTTGGCTACAAATAATAATGTGGGGAATATGTATTGTGTTACATAAGTCATTAATCATGGAGTGGCTCAGGTTGGAAGGGACCTCAGAACTCATCTCCTTCAACCCCCCACTGTGGGCAGGGACACCTCTCAACTAGACTCATCTGCTCAAGGCGTCATCCAGCTTGGCCTTCAACACCCTCAGGGAGGAGGCAGCCACAGCCTCCCTGGGCAGCCTATTCCAGAGTCTCACCACCCTCCTACTGAAGAACATCTTCCTAAAATCCAATCTAACCCTACTCTCTCCCTCAGCTTCAAACTATTACCCCTTGTCCTATTGCTAGACACCCTTAGGAGAAGCCCCTCTGCAGCCTTGCTGCAGTTAATGTGTTAGGAGAGGGTAGGCCGTTAGACAAAGCTGTTGGAGAGAAGTAGGAGTCAGACCAATTAAAGTTAGGAGCTAGAAACTTTCTGAAAGTTGAAGATGAACATGCCAGTAGGATAGCAAAAAGTAATTTTGAAATAATTAAAAAATCAAACAGTAAACTCAGCTCAAGACAGCACCCAGGGGTGAGGAGAAGGTCCCCTTTTGGCTCGGTGTATGGGCTTCATTCAGACTTGGGATTTTAAAAGTAACTAAATGGTATCTCTGGCTGTGAATTTATTTACAGTACCCAGTGAGTAACACACTAGTTTCCTTCCAGTGATTTAATTAAGAGTTCTCTGCTTGCAAAATTTTAATACCACAGAGTTGCCAGAGTTACAGAAAAAGCTTATCAGCAAATGCTTAAAATAAATGATTCAAGTCGTGAGTGTAAGCACAGGAAGGAAGATCATCCTTTTGGAGAGTCAATTGCATTAAAACACTTTCTTGTAGAAAAAAAATAAATCAATGCTTCTGAATCTTTTGTCATAGTGTGTAGTTTTGAAAGAGGAATGGTTCAGATGCAATTGATTGTAGTTTGAAATAGCCTTCATCAGCTGAGCAGGGATGGCTGTGAGGCACGGTGCCAGCCTTCCTCAAGTGTGGGACAAATTTACATAAGAGTGAAAAAGTATAGTGATAAACTCAGTCACCTAACATTCTGTGATTCTGTCAGGCTGCATGTAAATATAGATGGTTGGAATTTGAGCAGAAAGAGTTTAACATGATGCCCCTAAGTTACCAAGGTGTTAAGCAGGTAAGCTGCTGACTGTACTAAATTGTAAAGTTTTGGTCAAAACCAGCAAGGGTATTGAAGCCTGTTGCCAACACCAGCAATTTTACTCCATCACAGAGATACTAAACATTGCTCAGACTAGCACTGTCCATTTTTGCAAGTCTTGCTTAGGTGCTTTCCAGAGCTTGTCCAATGTAAAAATTAGCAAATTGCATTTCTTCAAGGCATTGTCTCTCTTACGCTGTTCTGACCCTGGGGCAGGCACTGCCCAGCACTTGGGCTGCAGGAGGCAAGGCAAGAGCATCCCTTGGCAGCTTTCTCACTTGCAGCTTGGAGGACAGAAGCAATTGCACCCTGCTGAGGTGTGCCAGCCACCAGAGAGCTGTGCCAGTGAGTGCTGGAGAGAAGCCAAGGGGTGGTTCCTTTTTGCAGGGGTGCAGTTGTTTGCACAGCACATGCACCTCTGCCTACATCCTGAGCTCTGCTGCCTGCCACATGTTGACATTTCTGCTTTACACAACGGAAGCTAACTGCTCCTTGGTTAATTCAATAGTGGTGAAGTTGTTTTGTTGTTTTTGTTGTTGTTGTTGTTTGGGTTTATTGGGTTTTTTTAGCATTTCACTTCTTTCACTGTAGAGCTGCTACTTCCATGTCTCTCTCAACTTCCGGAAGCCAGGAAAATAAATCTTAAATTATTAATTCAGTGAAAGTTTCCAGACCTTTACTTTATGCTATTAGATTCTTCCAAGCCATGTGAGATGACTGAGGCTGTGACAAAGCAGAGCTGGAAGAAGACATTGAAGGAAAATAACTTTTAAAGCCAGACAAATGACTCAACGGCCCTGATAATCCTGGAACTGGGTTAAGAATATTGTTTGTTTATGTCACATTTGTTTGGTCAATGTTACATTAACTGCAGTGACATTTACCTTTTAGCTCTTTTGTGCTGAGGGAAAATAATAGGGTTCTGAACATGTTAGGTCCTTGTTCCTTCTGATAATAAAAGTCTTAAAAGCTGTATCAAGATTTCATACATTCACAGAATGGTTTAGGCTGGAAGGGACCTTAAAAATTATCTAGCTCCAATCCATCACCATGAGCCCCTGCTCAACCTTCCACTAGCCCAGGTTGCTCCAGGCCTCGTCCAACCTGGCCTTGAACACCTCCAACGGGGTGGCATTCACAGGCTCCCTGGGCAACCTCCACCCTCACTGTAGGGAATTTCTTCCTAATCTCCAGTCTAAATCTCCCCTCCTCAAGCTTTAATCCATTCCCTCTCGTCCCATCACTACAACCCCTTGTAAAAAGTCCCTTCCAAGCCTTCTTGTAGGTCTCCTTCAAGTACTGGAAGGCCACTCTAAGGTTATTCCAGAGCCTCTTTCCTCTAGGCTGAGCAGTCCTAACTCTCTCAGCCTGTCCCCACAGGGGAGGTTCTCCATCCATCCCTCTGATTATCTTCATGGCCCTCCTCTAGACCTGATGTACCAAATGGTATCAGTATAGAATGGGATGGAAAAAAGCTAAACTTTCAGAACTATCTTAAAATTAGTTTGCTATCAATGGAATTTTGACTTCTTCATCTAAAGACTTACAGATTGTTTTCCTTCTCTTTGATTTGTTACCATTCTTTTCTTTATCTGTTTCTGGCTTTAGACACATGCAGTGGGTATAATAAACTCAGGTTGTGTTCACCGGTGTAATAGTTTTGTGCTACCATGGTGGAAATGCAGCCTAAGGAGACTTAAGGAACCTGTCTTCTACCATTTTCTTACAGGAAAGTTACTTATCAGGAAACAGTTTTCTAGTCATGTTTCTTCAGCTTATTTAGCAGTATGTGATATTTAGAGAGGGTGGAACATTCCTCCTGTTTCTGCTGTATGGATAAGATTACAATTATTTGTGCTGTTTATCTGAAAGCACAGCACATATAACCTGTATTCACCTACAGTAGACAGTAAATAGAAGGGAGGGAGGAAATTTAGTTCTAAGGGAATTCTGATTTGCAAGTGCTGTCTGCTGCAAAAATGTCTCTTCTCATAGCACATTTTGAACAGATTTAACATGTAAAATGATGTGAGTTTGTAAGAGTGTGATGGGTTGAAATTTCTCCCCCCCAACATTAACTTTGCCAGCCTAGCTCAGCTGGAAACATATGAAACAAAATTTTAAAGGATAGCCTAAAACTACCACAGAGAATCAAGGAAGGGTTTATTTTCCCATATCTTTCTTTTGAATATACAGTGGAGGAATATTGGCTAACAGTGCATCAGTCGATGAACAAATACAACTGTTTCATAATATTCAATGCATTTTCCTCAAACCATCTTCTTCTTTAAATATTTAATTTAGACACACTGGAAGTGTACATCACAGGCAGTGTTTTCTTAGACAATCTAAGTGGTGCCTACATTACTTCAAGTTATACTTCCAGACGAGGCAAATGCTTCTTCTTGCCTGGATGATGTTGGATTCAAGTTTTCAGAGGCTGTGATAGTTGCCAGAGATCATGTCCTTTGAACAAAAAATACAGCCACCCTGGTAACAGAATGGCAGAAGTTGTGTCACATTTTCAAGATTCTAATTAGGACAAGCAGAAATAAGAAACCAATTTGGATCTTGGACTTGCTGCTTGCAACCCCAGTTTGTACCTGCTTCATAGAATCATAGAATCAATAAGGTTGGAAAAGACCTCAGAGATCATCAAGTCCAAGCTGTCACCCAGCACCTCCTGACAACTAAACCATGGCTCCAAGTGCTACATCCAATCCCTTTTTGAACGCTTCCAGCAATGGTGACTCCGATACCACCCTGGGCAGCACATTCCAATGGCCAATTACTCTTTCTGGGAAGAACTTTCTCCTCACCTCAAGCCTAAACTTCCCCTGGCACAGCTTGAGACTGTGTCCTCTTGTTCTGGTGCTGGGTGCCTGGGAGAAGAGACCAACCCCCACCTGGCTACAACCTTCCTTCAGGGAGTTGTAGAGAGCAAGAAGGTCTCCCCTGAGCCTCCTCTTCTCCAGGCTAAGCACCCCCAGCTCTCTCAGCCTCTCCTCACAGGGCTGTGCTCCAGACCCCTCCCCAGCTTTGTTGCCCTTCTCTGGACATATTCAAGTGTCTCAATGTCCTTAAATTGAGATGCCCAGTGCTGGATACAGTACTCAAGGTGTGGCCTAACCAGTGCTGAGTACAGGGGCAGAATGACTTCCCTGCTCCTACTGGCCACACTATTCCTGATGTAGGCCAGGATGCATCCAGCCTGTGTGTTGCAGCCTTGCAAGTGTTAAGTTCCAAGCAATACTGACTTAGAAATTTTCTGCCCAGAGCCTGAGAGCATAGGTGTTGTGTCTTATGAAACTAGTGAGCAGTTATTTCTTGTTAACTGAGCCACAACCCGTTGAGAGCAGTGCTGCCTATCAGTATTGCTGGCACCTCCTTTTACATCCCAGCCTCAGGCAAGTTAACCGCACTTCCAGCTTACTGCTTACCTCGCTCCATAAAAGCTCTTTGTTTGCTTACTGCAATCTAATAGCAGCTTTTAACTCCTTACCTTGAGAGCTTACACTGCTTTCCTTAGCAAAGATAACATTTTTGATTCATTTATGATGAAGTTAAAAGTAGGTCAAAATTTTTTTATGTAGCAAGAGATACTCCTTACTTCTTTATGGATCTTACTACTTTGTAGTATGTCCTTAAGCTGTTGCTATGGCTTTGGGCTTACTTTAAATCATTGACCCTCAGCACATTGAACTTAGTTTATGAGTTGGTTTGGTTTTGTGGCTTTTGTTTGTTTGTTTCCTTTTTTGGTTGTCTTTGTTTCCTTTTTTGGTTGTTATTTTTGTTTTGCTTTGGGGTGTTGTATTTTTGTTGTTTGTGCTATCTGTGGGGGCTTTTTGTTGTTTTGGTTGCTTGGTTTATTTATTTGTGGGGTGTGGTGTTTAAGGTTTGGTTTGTTGTAGTTTGATTTGGTTTTTAATTGATTTGGTTTGGTTTGGCGTCTCTCTCTTCTTGATTTTCACTTTCTAGGCTACCCTAGCAAGAGACTGTAAAAGTTCCTTGTACTATTGTTGTACTATTCTCCACAGTGGCTACTAAGAGTTGCTTTTATATTGCTATTACATTTCATGAGTCTTCTGTTTTTCTTAATGCTTCAATTCTCACTAAACTCTTTTGTCAGGAATGTAATTTAATTTTGCTCTTAACAGAGTAATATATTTTATGGTACTGGAAGCAATGAAACATTATAATAATGAAATTCTAATGATCTTGCATCTTTCCTTGTTTTACAAACCTTACAAATTATTTCAGCTGTAAAGCAAAGTTGTTATTGACATTCTCTCTTTTTCCTTATCTGCTGTTTCCTACTGCAGTGTAGGGACATTGCAGACTGGAAATCACAGAGTCACAGAAACATTCAGGTTGGAAAAGACCCTCAGGATCACCAAGTCCAACCATTAACCCTACTCTACAAGGCTCAGCCCTAAACCATAGCCCAAAGAACCACATCCAAACCACCTTTAGATACACCCAGGGTTGGTGAGTCAACCACCTCCCTGGGCAGCACATTCCAATGCCTGACCACTCTTGCCCTGAAAAAATGTTTCCTAATGTCCAGTCTAAACCTACCCAGCCACAGCTTGAGGCCATTCCCTCTTGTTCTATCACTAATTACTTGTGAGAAGAGAGCAGCACCAACCTCTCCACAGCCTCCTTTCAGGTAGTTGTAGAGAGCCAGGAGGTCTCCCTCAGGCTTCTCTTTTCCAAACTAACCATCCCCAGCTCCTTCAGTTGCTCTTCATCAGATTTATTCTCCAGGCCCTTCCCCAGCTTCTTTGCCCTCCTCTGTAGTCACTCCAGCACTGAACAACTTTGTGAAGACATTTTCAAATTCATTCTTGCAGCTTCTAATAAGTGCTTTATATGAACATGAAAACACTTGTTAATTCAGTTGGGAATGCCTTTTCTTCTGAGTTTCACTTGGCACGCCCCACCAAGCCATCTTTGTAAGCACACTGCTGTAGGCCCCACTCTTTATCACAGTATCACAAAAGTTGGAAGAGACCTCAAAGATCAACGAGTCCAACTTGTCACCACAGACCTCATGACTAGACCATGGCACCAAGTGCCACATCCAATCCCCGCTTGAACACCTGCAGGGACGGTGACTCCACCACCTCCCTGGGCAGCACATTTCCAATGGCGAATGACTCTCTCAGTGAAGAACTTTCTCCTCACCTCGAGCCTAAACTTCCCCTGGCACAGCTTGAGACTGTGTCCTCTTGTTCTGGTGCTGGTTGCCTGGGAGAAGAGACCAACCCCTTCCTGGCTACAACCACCTTTCAGGTAGTTGTGGAGAGTAATGAGGTCACCCCTTTGGGAGAGGTGATTGCCACTTGCTGTTTCTCAGTCTTGAACATTATTGCTCTTAAGCTGCCAAATTAATTTTAGGTCTGTATTCTTCTGTGAGAACACTTCACAGCTTCAGGAATGGTTCAGGCTGAAAAACAATGCAAATGTTCACGTTAAAAGTGATTGCCTTGTTCTGTAATAGGAGGGAAAAAGGAATCTATCTGTGAGAAAATCAGTTGCATTGTGAAATTTATGTTTGTTTGGTTTTTTTTACAGGAAAAGCTCTTGTCCAGATCTCTTCAAAGAGGTGAAGATCTTCAGTTTGATCAGGTAGGAGACACATGATTTAAAGCAGTTTGTAGTGGATTAAGGTTGTCTGGTTTTGCAGAATAGTGGTTCCACTGTTGTAATGACTTGGAACATACACATCTGAATCAGCATCATTAGAGTTAGACCTTGACTGTTAATTAGGCTTCATTTTTCCACTCCAGAATATGATAGTAAGAAACTACTGGAACAGATGAATTATTTGAAAGGGCCAGTGAAAGATGAGGGAGGGAAGATGCTGAAATATGGTAGGGAACAAAAAGACTTAATTTATTTCTGTTGCTGTTAGGAGGCTTTGTGTAGCTGTAGCCTGCATCGCTTCCTATTTCAGGTTCAAGTTGTCTCAAGCTAAAATAGTTCGAGAAATGGCAATATGCAATCTATGAACAATTCCTCTCTGGTAGCTTCTTGATGCACTGGGAGTGCTAGCGGGAAGGCATTGGTACTACAATGTTAACAATGTGGAGGTCTACTGAGAGAACAATTTCCTCCTCATTTCCCCAAAATTCATCTCTTTTAGCTAAATTTACATTTTGGTTTCCATTTAAAACCTCGATGAAAAAATCTATCATTTGGAAACTAAAAACTGATTTTGCACACAGGGATCTAATGACAACCCCCTTGCTCTGGTTATGCTTCCCATAGAAACAGCTGAACAATTCCATTAAGCAGCTAGTTCACTTTTTCATGACAGGGAACACCTTTCTCAACCATTCTTCTTTACTCTGCTCATTCCCTTAACATCCAATACTGTGTTCCAGTTCTGGAGTCCCCACCATAAGAAGGACACAGAGCTGTTGGAGCGAGTGCAGAGGAAGGCCACAAAGCAGAGGGCTGGAGCACCTGTGCTATGAGTTTAGGCTGAGAGACCTGGGGGTGTTCAGCCTGGAGAAGAGAAGACTCCAGGGGAACCTTAGAGCTGCTTTCCAATACCTGAAAGGATCCTACAGGAAGGCTGCAGAGGGACTTTTCATCAGGGTGTCTAGAGACACAGGCAACCAGCACCAGAACAAGGGGACACAGTCTCAAGTTGTGTCAGGGGAGGTTTAGACTCGAGGTGAGGAAAAAGTTCTTCACTGAGCGAGTCATTCGTCATTGGAATGGGCTGCCCAGGGAGGTGGTGGAGTCGCCGTCCCTGGAGGTGTTCAAGGGGAGATTGGACGTGGCGCTTGGTGCTATGATCTAGTTGTGAGGTCTGTTGGAACAGGTTGGACTTGATGATCCTTGGGGTCTCTTCCAACCTTAGTTACTGTGATACTGTGATACTGTGATACTGTGACAGGACAAGGGGAAATGGTTTGAAGCTGAGGCAGAGCAGGGTTAGACTGGAGCTTAGGAAGAAGTTCTTCAGTATGAGGGGCTGCCCAGGGAGGTTGTGGCTGGGGCAGTTCAAGGCCAGGTTGGATGAGGCCTTGAGCAACTGAGTGTATTTGAGAGGTGTCCCTGCCCATGGCAGGAGGTTTGAGTTGATGATCTCTGAGGTCCCTTCCAGCCTAAGTCACTCTGTGGTTTCTGTGTGAACTTACAGAATATGCATATGATTAATATGATCTTTTTTGTTTTAATTTTGAGAAAGTTTCTTCTCTTGTATACACAAGCAAAGGAGTACTACTGAATTCTTGTGACTGGAATAGCTGGTTGGTTAACAAGTTAACTACTCAGAAGGCTGAAAAGATGCCCCCTGAGGTTTCCATTTGCTTAAGCTGCCCCCTGCGCATCCCCAAACATGAAGAACCAAGATGCTTTAAATGAAGCCAGAGAAATAATGCATTGATGTTATCTTGGTTTTCTGCAACAGTGAATAATAGATAAGGTATAGCATGAGGATGGCTTTTATTGAAACCTCTTATTTGAAAGGTGCAAGAGGTAATTAAACCTGGCATCGGTGAGCAACATGGTTTTGGGGATGGGTTTATTCCCTGCTGCCTCCCTGCTATCTTTCTCCAGTCATGTTCCTCTTTAAGCTTGGGCACTGATGATGTTTGTTAAAATTGGAGTTAAAGGAAGCCTGGAGAATTTGAGTTTCATACCATGTGGAAGTCTTCTTTCTATAATGGTTTCTGTTGCCAGCAGTACATAGGGGAGTCATGCTGAAAGGAAACATAGCCTGAGATCTACACCAGGCAAATGTATTAACAGTAGAGTAGAATATCTAAAAGGCTCTTATTTTCCTTTGTCTAATAACCAAAGAGTCATGGTTTTTAACTACTTCTTAGTTTAGGAGGGTTGCCTGTTACCTGCCATTTGTAATCTAAAAGTACTTCAGAAATAGGTACAGAACATTTGGGGACATCTAAAATCTCTGCCTTTTCTCAGTGCTTTTCTGCAGGTTATCTGTATAGAGTTAGGATTCCATGCTTCTCCTGAGCCAGGACACATTTTGTTTGCTTGTATTCTATCATAGTTGCCTTGGTGTGTCACACAAAGGTGATCTGTAAAGGTGTTTTCCAACCACAATGATTCTATGAAATTTACAGCAATTGTCCTAGGCAAAAATGGTTTTACTTCATAAAATTAGATGAGAAGTGCTTTTTTGCATTAAAAAACAATTTGAAAAGATGACAGTTTGAGGCTTTTTAGATTGCTTCATCATGCTAAACTACCTTTCTTTTTGTTTTTTAGTTGATAAGCTCTATGAGCTCAGTAGCAGAGCACTGTCTCCCCTCCTTATTACGCACCTTGTTTGACTGGTACAGGCGTCAAAATGGAACAGAAGATGAATCTTATGAATACAGACCTCGGTCTAGCACAAAATCCAAGGGGTAAGAGTTTGCCTTGCAAGAGTCTATTTGATTTTTGTGTGTGTGTTTGTGTTTTCTTGTAAGAAAATGTGTGTTTGTATTTGATGCAAGGTCCTGCATCTGGGTCGGGGCAATCCCAAGCACCGATATAGGCTGGGCAGGGACTGGCTTGAGAGCAGCCCTGAAGAAAAGGACCTGGGGGTGCTGGTGGATGAGAAGCTGAATATGAGATGCCAGTGTGTGCTTGCAGCCCAGAGAGCCAACCAGAGCTTGGGCTTCATCAAGAGAAGTGCAGTAGCAGGGTGAGGGAGGTGATTCTCCCCCTCTACTCCACTCTGGTGAGACCCCACCTGGAGCACTGTGTCCAGTTCTGGAGCTTCTATTACAAGAAATATCTGGAGGTGCTGGAAGGTGTCCAGAGAAGGGCCACGAGGATGATTAGAGGGCTGGAGCTGCTCTGCTATGAGGACCGACTGAGAGAGTTGGGGCTGTTCAGTTTGGAAAAGAGAAGGCTCTGAGGAGGCTTTATTGTGGCCTTTCAGTATCTGAAGGGGGCTACAAGAAAGCTGGGGAGGGACTTTGTAGGGTGTCAAGTAGTGACACGACTGAGGGAATGGATCCAAGCTAGATTTAGATTTGTGTGTGATACCTTTGTTCTTGATTTCTTCTTTTAGAGATGACCAACAACGTGAAAGAGATTATCTACTTGAAAGGAGGGACTTAGCTGTAGATTTCATTTTTTGTTTAGTTTTAATAGAGGTTCTAAAACAGGTAAGCTCTTTTGCTTTGGCAAACATAATCTTTCTCTTTTAATATCAGTTTTGATCATCTCCTTTACATTTTTATATCAAAAATTGAAGCAAATATACAGTGAAGGTATGCATATAGTCTCAGTTGCAGAAAGCCTTTGGCTTCTGCTTTTCTTAGCTTTGCATGCTTGCATTATCTCAGTTCATATGTCTTGGATACACTAAGTCAAAGCTGCAAAAAGCAGAACTGTAACAGAAGCCATTCTGTTTATGTTCGGTACCTGTTGTCTGCTTAAACATGTTTGAAACATGATGTGAAGTCATCAGATGACAAGATGAATATATCACTTTAAAACCAGTTAGAAAGGGTGTGGAATTTTGCTTGGCCTTATAGTGTAGTGCTAGATGGTGGCACACAGGCTCTATTGAAAGAAACCTTGCATTGGTGTGGACAAGAGGACAGCGTTGTGCTTTAACTAGCAGCAATTTTTGGAGGAGAAAGAGCTATTGGTGAGAAACAGTTTGAAACATGAAGCAAACTTGCAAGTGAATTTCACATCTTTTGTGTATAGGTGCATGAAAATTAAATTGCTTTCTGCAGTAAGGACTATGGTTTAGTTTGCAAGTAATTTCTAGTAGGTTTATATTTCTGTGGTCTTGCATGGCATACCTGTAATACAGAGGAAAATGGAAACAGACAACCAAAAGAGCTGCCTGTTCTTCCATGAGACACCAGCCAGTCATCCCGAGTGCTGTTTCTACACTGTGTGCACACAGGTGCAGAGAACAGTTATTAAAAGCATCAAAATCCTATGTGTTAGCATTTTACAGAAAGCCTTCTCTTTGTGCTTTCTCCCTGAAAGAAAAAGGGAGATGGAATAGGTTGTTTAGGATTTCAAGGTTGTATCAGTAGCTTCTGTATTTTGAGCCACTAGGGCTTTTTGTTGAGTAAAGTTGGTATTGCCAGTGATTCAGTTGTCAGGAGAAGTGCCCAAGTTTTGGTCTTGAAGAGAATCACTCCTGCAGTGCTTGGTGAGCGTCTCAACTTGTATTGCTAGATGGGTATTGACAGATAGGTATTTTTTTGATAAGAATTTTTTGGTCTTAGAGAATCACTCCTGTAGTGCTTGGTGAGCTTCTCATCTCTTATTGATAGACAGGTATTTTTTTTTAATAAGAACATCTTTTTGTTGAAGAGTGACTCCTGTAGTGCTTGGTGAGCTTCTCAACTTGTATTGCTAGATAGGTGTTGATGGATAGGGTATTCTTTTGATAAGAGTATTTTGGTCTTAGAGAGTCACTCCTGTAGTGCTTGGTGAGATTCTCAGCTATTATTGATAGACAAGTATTTTTTTGCTAGAAATATTTTATTGCAAGGGGCCACTGAGCATAAATTCACCACTGAAGAGAAATCTTGGGCCAGTTGAGTATTAAAAGTTATCTAAAGGGCCATTTGCCTGCTCTGCCTCTAATGCAAGTCTGCAGTCAAACAAAGCACAGAAGGGATGCTTTTTTATCAATAAATGTATTTACATTCACATTACATCTGCCTTCCTGGAAGGCCTATCATTGTTTAATTCTTAGAAACTGGTTTCACAGGGTGCAAAGGGTGCAAGTATTCAGCTGTTATATGCACAGAGCACAACCGAAGAGAGGGTGACAGACGTGACCTATGTAGGAACAAAACTCTCTTGCTGAAATGACTACATATTGCTCACTGCATGAATATACATATAAATAGGCAGTTCCAGTAAGTGGAAGTTATTGGACAACTAGCTTTGTTCAGAGCAAGTTCTTCATTTGTCTGTAGACAAGGCAGTAATCTTTTATGCTGATAGATTTAGTGAATACTTCATCATTCCTGAGCAGCAACATTTTCTAGAGTTATCTTAGTCTGTACCTAAATTGCTTTGAAATTTTAAAGGTCTTCATAATTGTATATAATGCTTGGAAAAAAAAAAAAGAAGAGAGAGAGAGGAAGAATAGAATACATCTGATTTTTAAGCTGATGTTTTCTTTTAAACCTGAGAAAAGTGGTGATGTCAAAGAGAAGCTCAGTAAAAAGCAATCAATACTTGGGTTTTGTGTCTCAGCAAATTGTTACTTCTTGCTGGGAAGATTTTTTTATGTTCTGGTTGCTTTCATCTGCAGAAAGTCTAAAATGGAGATGATTTTTGTCTTCTGTATTCCTATTTCTTTTTTATTATTTTTTTTTGGTGGTTTTGTTATCCTTTATATAGATTAAATTGCCTTGTGAGGTTAAATCTGTAATGGGAATACCAGACAAGGCAGAAGGTGTGGCAAGATGTCTACCTAGTCTGGTAAACTGTGGTGAAAATTCAGTGTTTACATGCAAAACAATTGAAGAAGATACCAAGACAGGTTGTGTAAATCTTCATAAACTGCAGAATGAACTTGATACCAGATGTCCTTTAACACTGGTGGGAGAGATTTCTACAGGACTCTTAGCAACCTGATCTAGTAGGGCCTGTCCCTGCTTACTGTAGTGGAGTTGGAATAGATGACCTCTAGAGTTCTCTTCCAACCAGTGCATTCTATGATTCTGTGATCTCACAGCACTGTTTATTTATTTCATACATGCATACATACAGATGTGTCTATCTACATGCCTAGTTATAGATATGTAAATGATATCTCAATTTCAGATACCTGTTCATCCAGTGCCAGATCCTTTAGTACATGAAGTTCTAAACTTGGCTTTTAAGCACTTTAAACATAAGGAAGGGTAAGTTTCTCTTCTGTGCTTGAATTCTTTTTGTGTCAGTCAAGCCTGTGCTTGTGATTGTTCTCCTATGCCTCACAGGTAACATGTTGGTGTTAATACTGTAAATAAACTCTGATTGATACCTATAGACTGAAAGCCTATCTTGGAAGAACACAACTGTGTTCAAGATAATGCTGGGTTTATTGTGCTCAGAATATATAAAATTATTTGCATAGGCAGCCAGAGTAGGAAAAGTCACAGTTCAGATAACTACAATAGACTTCCTGGGCAGAATATACAGGAAGGACATGGACAATACAGGAAGGATGTGGACCTGATGGAGAGGGTCCAGAGGAGGGACAGAAAAATGATCAGGAGGTTGGAGCACCTCTGTTATGAGGACAGGCTGAGGGAGCTGGAGCTTGTTCAGCCTGGAGAAGAGAAGGCTCCAGGGAGACTTAATAACCACCTTCCAGTAACCCCCCTGAAGGGGGCTACAAGATGGCTGCAGAGGGACTGTTTACAAAGGCCTGCAGGGACAGGATCAGGGGCAATGGCTTCAAACTAGAGAGAAGTAGATTTAGATTGGATCTTAGGAACAGGTTCTGCACCATGAGGGTAGTGGAACACTGGAACAGGTTGCCCATCCCAGGAGAAATTCAAGGTGAGGCTTGGCAGGGCTCTGATCTAGTTGGGGATGCCCCTGCTGACTACAGGGAGGTTTGGATTAGATGACCTTTGGAGGTCCCTTCCAACCCAGACTATTCTATGATTCTAATAAGTCTCACATCCACTCAGTGGAACTACATCACTTTAAATGTCAGCCTTGCATTTTATACCTGACTGTCATTGGTTTGACAGTAATAATCAACTTTGCCATGGAACAAAGTTTTTGTTTGTAATTGGGAACACACTTGGGGCTTAGAACAAAAAAGTTGTATTTAACACTCCCCCCCTCCTTGTTTTCTCTAGGTATTCAGGAACCAACACTGGGAATGTGCATATTATTGCAGACTTGTATGCAGAAGTGACAGGGGTTCTTGCTCAATCAAAGTAAGTTCAGTTTCTGACTCCTCTTGAAGTGTGGTCTATCTGTGAAGACTGAAGACATCAGTCTTTATTAGTGACCCCAGTAACTAATCCCTTAAGTGCTGAGTGTAGTGAAGTGCAGCCTGGCGTGACTGCCTCATCTCTCTCAGGTCCAACACAATAAATTTCAACAAATCCAGACATAATCTTTAGTACAACATCAAACTGCGTTGCAGGTGCAGGGAAAGGAGGCCTGGTACCAGTCAGTAGCCATTAATGAGCATGTTCTGACATGCTGATCATCACAGGCACAGATTTTAAATATCAGGGTTCATCTTGCTTGTGTTTCTTTTGCTGCAGGTGCTGTTCTTAACAGACTAAATAAATGAGTTAAGAATTATAGACATGATACAATAGTAGCTAACAATGCAACTAATTGCCATCTGTATCCCATTGTTTAGGTTTCAGGCTGTTAGGAAGAAATTTGTCACTGAATTAAAGGAACTGAGACAAAAAGAACAGAGTCCTCATGTAGTACAAAGTATCATCAGCCTGATCATGGGAATGAAGTTTTTCCGAGTAAAGATGTATCCTGTGGAAGATTTTGAGGCATCATTTCAGTTCATGCAGGTAAGTGAGCATTACAGAGAACCCAAACAAGCATCATTTTGGCTAAGTCATGAAGCTGCAGTGGTGCTTGCTGTGATCAGTCACTCACCTTCCGTGTCTTCCTTCATCCTTTTCTCTTTACTTCATAAGCTCTCAGAGTTATGAATCATTTCTCTCTCTGCAGTTCGTGAGTTCCTAGCATCATGAGAACCCTGTCTCAATTGTCTTGGTAATGTGACAAACCTGTAACGTAGGCATTTGTTCAAGGCTAAATGAAAGTAGATGGCAATCAAATACTTATCTTTCTTTATGAAAGCAGTGAGTTAAAGACAAAAAAGTTACTTGGTGTATTTTTTTTGGAACAGGTGAGATGCCAAGCAACTTTGGTTATAAAAGCTCTTAATTTTCAGACACAGATTTAAGATCTCTTTGTCTGCTTCTCTTGATTTTGGATTTAAAATGTTCCCAAGGAATGAACTACAGTAACCAAAGTATTGTGACTTGGTTATAAACTTTATTCGAGCTATTTAACAGGCACTGGCATTGATCTCAGTCCTGAAAAACCTGACATACCCCAGGGGCACTTCAACTTGTGTCCAGAGAGGTCAGCTTGATGTAGTGGAGTGTGCAAAGAAGTATGGATTCTTTGTTTCTCTTTTCATCACTCTTGAAAAATGAGTCACAGATTGTTAGGGGTTAGAAGGGACCTCCAGAGCTCATTGAGTGTCACCCCAATGCCAGAGCAGGATCACCTAGGGCAGGCCATACATCCAGACCAGTCTTGAAAGTCTCCAGAGAAGGAGACTCCACAGCCTCCCTGGGCAGCCTGCGTCAGTGTTCCATCACCCTCACCATACAGAAGTGTCTCCTCCTGTTGAGGTAGAACCTCCTGTGTTCCAGTTTGTACCCATTCTTCCTTGTCCTATCACTGGGTATCACCCAGAAGAGCCTGGCACCTTCATCTTGACACCCACCTCTCAGATATTGATAGACATTGATGAGATCACCCCTCAACCTTCTCTTCTCCAGACTAATCAGCCCCAGGGTTCTCAGTCTTTTGTCACAAATGGAAATGAGTATATTAAGAAAATAATTACTATTTTCTGATAATTTCAGTAGACATAAATGTTTATGCTTGAAAACTTCGGCATAATCAGTGGAAAAATGAGCATGTTTGTATTCTTTTACATTCTCTGTACTCTTTATATTCTGAGTAGAAATTAAATAGCTTCCTGCTATTACAAACAGTCTCCTTTCAATTGCTTTTTAATTGTTGGGGAAGCAGGTTTTAAAGGTTCTAATGTTTTGTAAAGCTGATAGTGTCAGGGAACGTAGGACTAACTCCCAACACATTGCATGGTTCAAATTGAAACTGGCAATTAATGTGCTCCAGCTTGTGGGGTTTATGACATGATGCCATTTGTCTTCTTTTTTCTAAACCTTCTTCTGATATTTCCTTACTAAGGAATGTGCTCAATACTTCCTGGAAGTAAAAGATAAAGATATAAAACATGCACTTGCTGGATTGTTTGTGGAAATTCTCATCCCTGTGGCTGCTGTAAGTATTTTGATGTTCCCCCCCACCCCCAACCAGGTATTCTCACTTTCAGTTAGGCTCTCACTGTTGAAATTGCTTCCATTAATCCTCACTATTGCATTTTTACAGATTCTAAAAGACTGTTAAGTAAATTACAAGCATCTACATAATCTTTTAAAGGGAAATGGTCTCTGATTTGTTTATTAGATAATTTCAAATATTATTTTTTTTTCAGAATTGTTTAAAATGCTGTTTTCTGGGCTGTTTTATCACTAGAGCAGCATGGAATCTTTTTTGCTCTTACAAAAAGATATTTTCTTAGCTTAATATCTGTTCACTCAAAGGCTACATTGACTTTATTAACACAGAACCTGTTATTTCTAGAATAACCTCAGATATGCAACATTTTTAGAGTCCCATAGGGAGGGTGTGCATTCCTGTGCAAGAAGGAAGAAAGTAGGTGTAGGCTAATTAAACAAAAATGGTTTGTAGAGTGTCCATGAGATGTAATCTTTCAAATGGAAGAGCAGTCAATTGTCTCTCATATGTTTTAAATATAAAGCCAGAAATTTTACTCATTAGCCATGAACAAGATTAAAAAAAACAGCACCTGGATGTCATCACAGTATTGGTTGTCCAGTGCCTATAATGCTGCTTGTGAGAATGATTTTAGTCAGGAGAGGTTCTTCTGCTTCCTCCAAGACCTCTTTGCTCAGTTGTGTAAAGCTTAGGCAAGATGTCGATGAGAGCAGCTCAGTATATCTCAAGTTGGCCAGGCTCAGAGGCATAGATTCATAGAGTGGTTTAGGTTGGAAGGGACCTTAAAGATCATCCAGTTCCAACCCCCTTGCCATAGACAGGGACAGCTCCCACTAAACCAGGTTGCTCAAGACCTCATCCAACCTGGTCCTGGATACCTCTGGGGAGGGCATATCTATCACCTCCCTGGGCAACCTGTTCCAGTGTCTCACCACCCTCACTGTAAAGAATTTCTTCCTAAAATCCAGTCTAAATCTACTCTTTCCAACTTAAAGCCATTTCCTCTTGTCCTATCACTACAAAAAAAAAAGTCCCTCCCAGCTTTCTTGTAGGTCCCTTTCAGGTACTGGAAGTCAAAGTTTCATTGTAGTAGATGGGTGTTTGCTGTGACTGCTGTCTGCAGTGATCATTGTATTAACAAATGCTGGGCCACAGTGTGTTCAGCACGTGATCCTGAAAAGTGGTGGTTTGTGTCTCAGTGTTTTGACCAACAGTAGGGACATGTCTTGTCATACATGGAGAGCTGGAATGTGTAGATCCTGTTTGCAGAATGGAATCTACAAAACTAGGATACCAGGTGGGGACCCTATCTAAGCAAGCTCGTGGAGGAAAAGAAAAATCTCTCTGAACCCCAGAGGCAAGAACTCTGGCTATGCAGAGCAGCGTTCTGTCGATTGCTTCCTACAAGCATAGCCTGAAGAAGTGCTTTTAAATGGTTGGTGAGGGAGGCTTGATCTTTCCTTCTGACTCACTGGGCCACTAATCACCTGGTACAAATGGAGTTTCTTAAATAGAAGCAGAGAGCCCCATCCCAGACTGAGACGCAGTTGAGAGAGGGTTAGTCATTTGCTTGGAAGATGAGAGATGCAAGTTGGAATCTTTTTAAAGCAGATGAAGGAGCTGAATCTAGATTTTTCTGTATCTTGGATACAGCAAATTGCTTCAGTGAGGGAGCTATTGGGTTCCAGCATTGTGACTTCTTTACTGTCATTCTCTTGCTTAGTCATTCAGGCATTTTTAAAATCCTGACCTGAATTGGACCCTACTGGTATGAGACACAACAGCAGGGAAGCTAAGGCTGGTCTGTAAGCACAAGGTTATATTCCAAAGCTGGTGGTGCTGGCAACAACTGACTCATTTATATACTGATCAATTTATAGCTTAAGAATAGCAGAAGATAAATAATTTGTGGGGTATGCAGGAAGTGATTTAAAACATAGCTCCGTTCATTCTTCTTGGATTTGTATGTGTTACAGAGATGTTCTGCACTACTCTTTATGCTTCTCCATCATGAATGATTTCAGATCTTTTAATCACTTATTATTCAAACTAGCAAAAAAAAATTACCTTGTGCCATAGGGAAATGAAAAGGATAGAGGATTTCTTCTAGAAAGGCCTCCCCTTTCTGCAACACCCCAGCCTCACACACACCCCCCCCCCCCCCCCCCCCCCCAGGTTAATTAAAAGAGCAGAAGCACAGTGTAAAATAGTAGGCTGCAAATAACACTTGAATGAATCATCCCAGGTATCCAGAGAGGAGCTGAGAGAGGTTTTGATAGAGAGGGTGGCTGCCTGGTTTGTGGAAGGAAGGGGTAAAAAAGGTGTAGGGCTCCACATGTCTGTTTCTTTAGTACTGAAAGCTGAACAAAGACAAGTTCCATGGTTAGTTAGTTAGTAATCCTGGGTACCACTTCCTAAGCTTTCATCCTCAGAACTGGAGGATGTAAAAGTGGGGAGCACTGAAGAGGGCAACAGTCAAAAAGTTCTGGGTGTTATTTTTTCTTTTAACATATGAAATTATGAAGAGTTTCAGTGTAGCTTTTTTTTTTTTCAATTGCTGGCAAATACTTCTTCCTCTCTGAGCATGGCATACAAGGCCACATTCTTAAAATAATAGGTTTTATTAGTGGGGTTTGGTTTGCTTTGTTGTTGGCTGGGGGTCTTGAACTGCATGGCTACAGTATAGGACAGATTCCTTATGCCTCGGTTTGTATTTCAGATAAACAGGCTCAAAAACCTTTATCTGTCCCTGAGTTAACAGACATCTAAATGTGTGTTTAAATTGCCCCCAGTCTAAACTTTTAACCCCATTTGTGTGTGTATTTCTTGTTTTAATAGGCTGTTAAAAACGAAGTGAATGTGCCATGCCTGAAAAACTTTGTGGAGATGCTTTACCAGACCACCTTTGAATTGAGTTCAAGAAAGAAGCATTCGCTGGTATTTTAAAGAAACATTTCAGCTCCTCCATTTTTGCTAGTCTTTTAAACTGGCACATTCTGTGTGGAAAAGCTAACAGCTGTATTAATTTCAACCTTAACTCCTCAGTGGAAGTATAATTAAATCCACCCTACGTATGTGCCTGTTCTCTAATTAGGATTCGTTTCTTTGTGCTCTGTGAGATTGCCTTGAAATCAGTTCTTGGGTTTGATTATCTTAGTGGTTTTCAGCACAGAGTTATTTAACCTAATGTCTCATCTAGAAGGAACTTGCATTCAGGGAGCCTGTGTATTTAAATTATGCTTAATTAAAATATGGATGTGTCAGACAAGACTTTTCCAGCAATATAGCAGCCTTGTTAATAGCCCTGCTCTGCTTGTTTTTCTCTTCTCCTCATTCATTTTGCATTTCTTTTGCCATTTGATTTTAATTATCTTTTGTGGGTATAAATAACTGTGGGGGATTTTGGTTTTCCTTTTTCTTGCCCTTTTCCTTTTTTCCTTTTCCTTTCCTTTTTCCTTTTCTTTTTTTCTCTCCCTCATTCTCTTCCTTTTCCTTTCCTTCTTCCTTTTCATTTTTCCTTTTTCCCTTTTCATTTTTCCTTTTTCCTTTTCTCCTTTTTTTCTTTTTTTTTCTCTTATTTTTTCTTTCTTTCTCTTTCTCTTTCTCTTTCTGTTTCTTTCTCTCTTTCTCTTTCTCTTTCTCCTTCTCTTTCTCTTTCTCTTTCTTTCTCTTTTGTTCTCTCTCTCTTTCTCTTTTTCTCTCTCTTTCTCTCTCTCTTTCTCTCTCTCTTTCTCTCTCTCTCTCTCTCTTTCTCTCTCTCTTTCTCTCTTTCTCTTCCTCTTCTTTCTTTCTCTCTCTTCTTTTTTTATTTTTCTTTTTCCTTTCTTCTTTCTCTTTTTACTCTTTTCTTTTGCTTTTATTTTTTTCTTTTGCTTTGCCTTTGCTTTTTTGCTATTTTTCCTTTTTTTCTTTTTTTGTTATCCTAAGACCCTATCTTAGCAAGAATTTAAATCTCTTATTAATGAAGTATTTGGTAGTTCTTGATGGCCATGGCAGCCATGCTTCAAGTTGATTCACTTCATTTTGCTGGGAGTGTAGAGCCAAATTCTGCATTACAATTGGCATACTCAGTAAATGCAAGTGTATTTAAAATTGCTTCCTCTCATGTTGGGGGTGAGCTTTACCTTCTATTGTTCTGAGCATATACAGCATATGTAATTGTAGATAGTTAAACTCTTCATGTGAGGCTAACATTGATGTTGCTGTTAGTATTCACAATATCATGTTATTTATGAAGTCAGAAGCATTGTTTCATCAAGATTACAATTTACATATTCATCCCCATTCTTCAAATTTGCTCCATAACAAGATAATCTGCAGTCAGATTTGATGCTAACCACCATGGTGTGTTCTGCTAAATTATGTGGTCTTTAAACAAAGCTTAGTTACTAAAGCAAAGCAAAGTCATGCTGGCCTGCATGTACACAGACTTTATTAAATTGGGCTTTATTCCTTACTAAAAGTGGACCTTGAGTACAAGGAACACTTCTGACAGCCTAAGTCGGCCTTGCCTTTTACTGAGCTGATGATGTTTTTCTTCAATGTTCTTGGCTCCATCTCCCAGCATGTATGACCCCATGAACTGAATCATGTGGTTGTAGGGAAAGACTGAATACTGTACAAAGGATGAGGTCTGCTCTCAGGCCTTGCTAGGGGATGAGCTTCACTGTGGTCCCTGTGCCCTGATCTTACACCTTGAGCTCTTTCAGCACATAGGTTAAACCTGGGCTGCTGTGTGATGCTAAAACTGAGAGACAAGAGCCAACTGTGTTCTCAATGTGCAAGACTTGGGAAGTCAGCAAAAAGCAATTTGATCAATTCTTTTTCCCCCCTACTCATAGGCTTTGTATCCATTGATCACCTGCCTGTTGTGTGTCAGTCAGAAACAGTTTTTTTTAAATAACTGGCACGTTTTCCTGCAGAACTGTTTGTCACACCTGAAGGTAAGAATCCTTTTCCATTCAGGAACTGTTGCCAATCAATAGCATTTACTCCAATGTATTCTCAGCATTCTTGTGCCTAATAAACAATGAATGTTTGGCTGCTTAAAAGGACACTGTGAAGTACATTTTTACAAGAAAATTGAATGCCTTAAGTCTCCATTAGTCTTAAACTTAGTTGTAAGACTTCGTGGTGCTGTGCAATGCTGGCAATAGATGTGGCCCCTTTTGGGGGAGAATCATTTTTCTCTTGAGTAAAATTGCAGGAGAAATATTGAATGCCAGAGAAGAGTGACAGTGGTGATTGTCCATGTGCTAATTATATGGGAGAAAATAAGTGTCTTGTCTGCTTCTCTAAGTAGAATCTGTAGTAAGTGTAATATTTGGAGTCCAGGAAAGAGATTATATCCACAGCCTGTGGTAGCTATTCTCCACATATGATTTACAGTGTCCCTTTAACTCATGGCTTCAGTTGATAGCATTGGAAACATGAGTTGGTTGATGAAGAGATCAAGATACTCAGAAATCAGGGATTTGGTTTAGCGAATTGCTTGTAGTTTTAATTGTTGTACATCTTCTTTCCTTAATTTTGATTAACATAGTTGTTGATTGTGCCTAATTTGTTGATTTTGATACTTCTGATGTATTCTTTGATCCACTGCTTCACAAGATTCATTCTGGTTAGGAATGGGGGACAGTTCTGAAGCTTATTAGTGAAATAATTAAAGCAGCATGAAGGCAAAAGGAAATGGGTTTAGCTGCTTGGATTGCTTTTTAAGGGTCATTTTGTTTCTGTGACATCTTTCACTCTCTTCTGTTGCTTGTTGGGTATTTTTTGTATATTTTTCATCTAACATTGCAGTTCTTTTGCCAAATTTGCCTTGGTTCTTGTTTTGCTGTTTATTTTGCTTATGGAGGCTGCTTTATTCTTTTGTTTTTAAAGCTTTACAAATTTTCTTACCTTCTAGGAGTTTCATTTTTCTGGCATAATGTCCATTGCTGGTAATGGATGCATTAAAATTGTAATTGCCAGTGAGCTTAACTGATAGTTGCTGAGCATGCAATTTATATTTTACTTAGTTTTGTTAACCACTAACAGCTTAACACATTTACTGTAAGGCTCTATTCAGCAGAAATTTTACAGAGCAATTTCTGCAGTTCAGAATTTGCAGTGCTATCAGTGAGTTATTTAGGATAGTTCATGACTTGGTTTAACTCAGCCCACCAAATACTACTGGTTTTTTTGGGTGCCTACCTTGATCATAGAGTCATAGAGTGGCTCAGGTTGAAAGAGACCTCAGGGATCATCTACCCCAACCTCCCCATCATGGGCAGGGACAACTCTCAGCTACCCTTGGCTGCTCAAGACCTAACCCAACCTGGCCTTGAACACCCCCAAGGAGGAGGCAGCCACAGCCTCCCTGGGCAGCCTATTCCAGAGTCTCACCACCCTCCTATTGAAGAACTTCTTCCTAAGATCCAGTCTAACCTTGCTCTGCCTCAGCTTCAAACCATCCCCCCTTCTCCTGTCTCTAGACACCTCTGTGAAAAGTCCCCCTGCAGCCTTCCTGTAGGATCCCTTCAGGTATTGGAAGACAGCTCTAAGGTCCCCCTGGAGTCATTTTATCTCCAGGCTGAACACCCCCAGCTCTCTCAGCCTATCCTCCTAGCAGAGGTGTTGCAGCCCTTGGATCGTCTTTGTGACCTTCTCTGGACTTGCTGAAACTTTGAGTTTAATCTTGAAAAATACACCCCCCACAGCCCCATTCCTCATGTGTTTAATGAATTAATGTGTTCCTCTGTTTCTGAAGCTAATTAAATGCATGCACTCTGTAATAAGTAATCTCATTAATTTATAAATCTGAATTTCACAACAGTTTAGTCTTCTAGATCTCTCCTTCCCCATTTTATTTCCTAATGACTGAAGTTAGTTTTATTTGCAGTTATCTCAATATTTAAAACACAATAAAGATTCCAAATCCAATGACTCTGTTAAAGTAATTTTGAGAGATACTGGGAAGTACTTTAGAGTACTGGAAGGGTTCATCCACCCCTACTGTTTTAGTTAAAATTAACAAATGAAATAACACCAGCACTTAGACTCTCACAGAGACGTTCTGTGGGGAGTACAGGCCTGTGAGCAAGTCACCAAGAGGTAATTTAGGTCAGGGACTCATGGTGCTCAAGTTTCTTCCCCGATGCCCAAGCTCTTGTTTTGCACTGGACATCACAGTCTCAAGCTGTGCCAGGGGAGGTTTAGGCTGGATGTTAGGAAGAAGTTCTTCCCAGAAAGAGTGATTTGCTATTGGAATGTGCTGCCCAGGGAGGTGGTGGAGTCACCATCACTGGAAGCATTTAAGAGAAGCCTGGATGAGGCACTTGGTACCATGGTTTAGTTGATTAGGTGGTGTTGGGTGATAGGTTAGACTTGATGATCTGGAAGGTCTTTTCCAACCTGGTTAATTCTGTATTCTGTACCATGTGGTGACACTTTGGTGACAGAAATATGCAATTTCCCATTCCTTGTGGTGTGAAGGCTCACACCTTCAGCTGCTCCTGGTATATTCAAGGTATAGTTGTAGCTTGCCTTCCCCTGAACATATTTTGGTGCAATATTGTATTTTATAATTCTCCTGAGAGTGCTCTGAATCCTACTCCAGTGCTAGCAATATTCATCGCCCCTGTAAACTCTTTGTGCTGAGTTTCAGTCCATGCTACCTTTAGTTATCCCCAAAGCAGGCTTCTTGTGTGGGAAAAACATCCCAGCCTTGCTGAAAGAAGGAAGCCTTGGGGTGTGGACCAATCTCCAATAGGAGAGATCAGTGAGTTGGAAGAGTCAGTTTAGACCAGGGGTGTACCAAAGGGTGTTTCTTGGTATAGACACAGGTGGTCTTGTCCCACAGAGCACTTGGGATGCTGATTCAGCATTGAGCCCAGCAGGGAATTGCTTTCCACACTGTAGTGTAGACAGGATTCTGCACTTGTTCTGCAGACAGTAGCACAGGGTCACTATTGTAAGATGTTTTTGCTCACTCTGGCTTGTATTTAGACTGATTCTAACAGCCTTGTCAGAAAGCTGAGAGATTCTTGGCTGAAGCTGAGTTGTTGTGATATCCTTACCACCTCTTTCAGGGAGAGAAAAGAACATTTAAGAAAGCTGCTGAAATGAGAGAGGAAAGTGTTTATCATAAATGAGAGAGGAAGGTGTATATCATTCTGCACCACTGTTGGGTGGAAAAGAATTATTTGGGTTTGTCTTTTTTTTTTCCCTTTTTCTTTTCACAGTTTAACCTTAGTGTCTCCTTAGGAGCTGGAAGAACATCCTCTGCCAGTGTAGCAAAAAAATATCTGTATTTCTACTGAATAGAGTCCTTACTTGACAGCTACCTGTTGGTTTTATGCTTTTTTTTTTTCATCTAACATGCATGTGCCTTCCATTCTCATGTTTGTTATGTTTTGCTGTCTTACATTGCTTTATTTAGATGCCATCTAACAACAGTATCAGAAAACAAATAGAAACACTGCAGGTGAGTTAATATGTTGTTGTAACTCGGTGAAATGTTGCTTTGTCTCATGTTTTGTGTGTTAACTGTTGTATTTTGTGCTTTCCTTTCCTTGTCAAACTATGTTGGCACTGCTAAGGAGCAGGAGGAATTTCAATTCACGTTTCCAAGATCTCTTTTTCTTGCTGGGGAGTAAAGGAGAAAGATAAAAAAAAAAAAAAGATCAATTGTAATTTTTTTTTTCCCTTGGGGGTGGAAATGTGGCTGTGTGAGATTGAGTGTCAGTATCACAGCTGGTGTCCCTGAGCAGCAGTGCATGTTTCCACTGGAAGTAAACTACCTGTTTGAAATGGCTTTTTCTCTGTTCATCCACTTCAAAAAGTGTTTTGCATGCGAGCAAACTTGAAAGCGTTTTCCCCATCTACAACCTGAAACTGACTTGCTGTCACACCTTGCAGTGCACTAACTTGAAAGACTTTTACACTGTTGGTTTTGCAGGTGTTAAAAAGTAGGAATCATTTTAGTTCAGAACAGGAGAAAAGGTTAACATCAGTATTAAAAAGTTCTTTCTTCAGTAAGTGGCTGCCTTTGACTACCATGGAGAAGATGCTGGTTTGTTTCTTGCCTTCATTAAGATATGTTTCATTGACTCATCTTAATGTGTCATGGGAGACCAGTGTTGATTTGTTCTTAGGTTTTGAGGTTTGTGACAGAGGTGCAGTTCTCAACGGCTTATTCCATAGTCTGATATAATTCAGGTTAAGTTTCAGGATTTTAAGTAAACCTATGTTTGAAACCAAACCAAACCAGAGTGCTTTAAAATGTAGCTGCAAAAAGTTGAAATTCATGCAGATTGGTGAATCACATAGCAATAGATTCATAGACTGGTTTGGGTTAGAAAGGACCCTAAAGATCATCAAGTTCCAACCCCCCTGTCATCGGCAGGGACAACTCCCACTAGTCCAAGTTGCTCAAGGCCTCATCCAAACTGGCCTTGAACACCTCCAGGGAAGGGACATCCACAACCTCCCCAGGCAACCTGGTCCAATGTCTCACCATATACTGTATTCATGCTGCAGTAATGTCAGTGAGAAAAGGAAATGCTGACGTGAACACCAAACAGACAAGAAGTGTGCCATAAATCAGACCCCCAAAAGCCATTTTCTTCTAACCTCTTTGTTAATGGGAGAGAGAATGAACATTTTTTCAGTGCTTAAGAAGTATTACTGTATTGTATTAGTAATCCTTGTTAGAACAATAGAATCAAAAGGTGAATGCCTCCTTCTGCTTTAACAAAGAATGAAACTCTGTCATAACTAAACCAGGAGTAGCTGTATTGGATGCTAAACCTCCTAACAGCTAGAATATTGTTAACACATTGTAAAACACCTGCCACCTGCACCAGGATTTTTATTAGATGGTTGATAGCCAAGACTAAACTCTTATGTTTTCTTCAGGACTTTTAAATTAGGGTCCCCTTTGAAACATCAGAAATAAGAACATTGGAGCATTACTCACTTCTAGGCTGTATTCACCATTCTACTTTGAACATCAAGAGCTGTTGGCCTGTAGGTTAAATAGGATGAGTAATAACATCATGGGGTTTTGCTGTTTAAGTTGATTAAAGTCAAAGCTGTCACAGCCTCACCCCCTCATAAAATTACAAGTGTTTGCTTCTTCCTCACAGTAGCACTGATGATAAATGAGCTGAACAGTGGGCAGTTATCTGTCTGATTACTAACTGGGGACGGGGTAGATTTTGTCCAGATCAGCTTCCTGAATTTATCCACTGGCTAGCTGCAGATTTTCCTAACTGAGAAGCAATGACAAGAACACATGGATGAGTGTGAGGGTAGGGTAGAACAGAATTATCCTTGATATAAACTGAATTAAATTATCCCCTCTAATATTCTGATACAAATTCCTGTATGTTATTTGTCTGTAAAGTGCTATTTTTGCCTCCTGTTATTTTGTGATGGGCTCTTAGCCTTTCACAAAGGAAGCTATTGCCAAAACCAGCAGTCTCAACCCCCCTGTGCTGAAGCCATCCAAGTTACTCTCCTTTGCCTAGGCTATTGCACAGACTCATTGGCTTGCGTTGAGGCCACCCAAAGTGAAGTTACATTGGTTCATGCCATCATGTAGATATGTCTTGAAACAGACTTCACTGGAGATGAGGAAGGTGTGTTTTGAGGGTTCTTCTGTTAACTTCTATTCCAGTTTTTCTTTTTGTTTCCTTTTGTGTTTTTTTAACTGAGAGAATGCCTAAAAAGATGACAACTGGGAATCACTTACTCTGTTTATAAGCTTAAGTATAGCAAATCCAAAGAATCCCACTGAGCCCTTCAAGATTATAAATACACCAAAAATCTCTGGTTGGAAAAGGGGGGAGTGCTGGAGCTGGTATGAAAAATCCTAGTTAGTGACTGGTTTACATAGTTTAAGAGCTAGGAGCAGCAAAGCTAAACAACTCCTAGTAGCAAAAATATCATTGTTTATCATACATTGCATAATTTAAACTGAATTATACCACAAGATTTTCTGTTAATTCAAGAAAAAGGTAGCTTAATGTTCCAATAAAAATCCATTGGAAGTCAGGGAGCTCAAATACAACCCCCAGGATTTGGCTCAGTTGGGTGATGCCTGGAGTGCACACCCAGAGGAGCATCACACCCAGAGAAGCATCCTTGCAGCATCCTTGTGTGCCTGCCCCATTTTGCATTCTTTTCTTCTGCACCTGCTATCCTAAAGTGAATGAGGGACTTAGACTTTGTGCCTGATCCAAAGCAGCTGCTGCTACATTTCAGACAAACTTTTAATGTAGGTTGCTTCTACAGTAGGCATTTGTTACTGATGGCTTTCTAAGAAAGGTCCTTGGAAGCTCCTCTGCTCTCTGAGTGAAAATGGGGTGAAACACCATGGAAGTGCTCCTTAAATCTACAGGTAGTATTGGAAATGCACAATGCAGGCTTGGTTTTATGCTTGTTAAAACTTGTCAGTGTTAAACACATCTGTTTTCATGATTCAAAAAGAAAGAAAATACTCTCTGAAGTGAAAAGAGTAATAATGGAATGTTCTGAGTGTCTCACAAGCAACAGTAACCGTATTTTTCCTTTCTTTTGCAGAATAAAGATCCCAAAATGTCCCGAGTTGCACTGGAATCTTTGTATAGGTTATTGTGGGTTTATGTTATTAGAATAAAATGTGAAAGCAACACTGTAACTCAAAGGTAAGTTCAATATGCAGAGGATTTTAAGCTGTAAGTTCATTATGCAAAGGATTTTTAAGCTATTGATTGTTGAAGTTCCTCCCCACCCCCCGCACTGATATAGAAACAGATCTTGAAGCCAGCTCAAGGATGGTCTAGAGAGGTAAACAGGGGAAGAGAGACCTGTTGTTAAAAGAGAAACCCAAAAGAACTCAATTACTTTGACAGGGAGAAATAACAGAGACTACAGTTTTCTTTGCAGGGGTAGGGGAGGGTGGAGAGATAAGGAGGAGGAAATTTAATGAAGTAAAAAGGCACTAATGGCTCCAGAACATACAGGATACAAAGTGGCCATCACTAAGTATGGGCTGGAAATGAAAAGGTTTTCTTTCTAAGTTATCATCATGAGAATTTGGAATAGTCATTCAGATTTTGCCTCTCCTGACTGTTACTTACTAGTTTAAAGCTGGGTCTTGGTCTGGTTATAAATGAGCTCATAGTAGTGTTGCCTGTGACAGTAGAGGGCTGTCACTTCTGTGGGTGGTCCTAACTACCATGCGCTTCTATATTATTTAATAGTAACACTCCCCCCCTGCTTCCAGGCTTGAACTGTAACATCTGTGCTACTAGAAGAAGTTATTTTTGAAAGGTTTTGAATTTCCTTTTCTGTTTCTGAATCGTTGTAGCCGTCTCATGAGCATTGTATCAGCACTTTTCCCGAAAGGATCACGTAGTGTGGTCCCACGAGACACACCTCTGAATATATTTGTGAAGATTATTCAGTTCATTGCTCAGGTAAGAACACATCCAGGTAGAGCTGGAGAGATAGGATAAGGGTTATTGGAAAGAATTGTGAAGCTAAGGTTAGTGTTTTTTAAAGATTTGCCCTGAATTAAGGGCCTTATGTCTTGAGTAGATCTTCCCCAGATAGCTGCAACAAATGAAATGACTCATTCTATTTCTCCTAGTGGCAAAATTACCATAGAAGGTTCCATGTGAACATAAAGTGACAAAACACTGGAGCAGGCTGCCCAGAGAGGTTGTGGAGTCTCCTTCTCTGTAGACTTTCAAAACCCTGATGGATGCATTCCTGTGTGACCTGCTCTAGGTGATCCTGCTCTGGCAGGGGGGTTGGACAGAATGATCTCTGGAGATCCCTTCCAACTCCTAATGTTCTGTGATTCTGTGATTCAATAACTCTTGAATATAAGCATGATGATGAATATTTACATCTGTATTGCACTGTTGTGTGACACCAAACTGGGTGGAGTGGCTGACACACCTGAAGGTCGTGCTGCCATTCAGCCAGACCTGGACAGGCTGGAGAAGTTGAATGAAATCCAGCAAGGACAAGGGTGGAGTCTTGCATCTGGGAAAGAACAACCACATGGATCAGTGTAGCTTGGGGGCTGAGCTGTTAGAGGTCAACTCTGGGGAAAAGAACCTGGGAGTCCTGGTGAGCAACAGGACGCCCATGAGCCAGCAATGTGCCCTTGAGGCCAAGAAGGCCGATGGCATCCTGGGGGGGGATTGGAAGGGGTGTGGTGAGTAGGTGAAGAAAGGGTTCTCCTCCCCCTCTACTCTGCCCTTGCGAGACTGCATCCGGAATCTTCTGTCCAGTTCTAGGCCCCTCAGTTCAAGAAGGACCTCAGGGAGCTGCTTGAAAGATTGCAGCACAGAGCTACAGAGCTGCTGGAGGCAGTGGAACATCTTCCTGTGAGGAAAAGCTGAGGGAGTTGGAGCTCTTTAGCTTGGAAAAGAAGAGACATGTTTACAGATAGTTTAGCTGTGCTTCAGCTTCCCAGGTTATTTGCCTCTGGTCACACAGGGATGGGACAGGACCCACAACCCTTCACTGTTCAATATTTCCTAGGAGTTATTTGGGTTTAAGCACTGATTTTTAGTTACCTAAACCAGTGCAGCTCATTTGTTAGAATCCCGAGCAGAATTGTCTTGGAATTTTTTCAGCAGGAATGGTTCAACCATATCAGGGGCTGAGCTGTGTTGAATTATGCCATATATATATTTAAAGAAGAACATAAGTCATAAGAATCAATAGGAAAAAGGAATATTCTTTTCAAACTTAATCTGTGTTTTTAAAAACATTCTAAGATGTGATACCCAGGACCTGTGCAAAGCCAAGCAATTAAACTCTGCCTATTCACATAAACCAGATTCTCATATCTTATCTATTCCTGTTTGTAGGAACGTTTGGATTTTGCAATGAAAGAAATAATATTTGATCTTCTTAGTGTTGGAAAATCACCTAAAACCTTCACTATTAATCCAGAGGTAAAAAAAGCTCTTTACTTGCATGTAGCAAAAAACAGGGCATTGGGGGAGGATGGTTTTTGGGGGGGGGAGCAGTTAACTATTTTTGAACCAGGATGAAAGCAGATGAAGGATGTTCAGCAAAAAATATGAAGTAATTGTAGTCCTGCATAATTGCTGTTTCCCCTCTGTTGTCTAAGCTAGCAGCTCATTTCAACCACAATTTCAGTTAGCATGTGTGAATTTTTGTTTCAGTATCAAGTGGAAAGCCTTTTTTCAGAGGAGCCATACCTAGCTCTTATAGTTCAAGACCCAGGCTAACAGTTGAGACATTTAAGCAATGTCTGTCTTCAGTATGTCATTCTCTGCTTTCAAATTAATGCTTTCAGTGTCCTGTGTTGTAAAATACTCAGTACATTAGCCTGTTCCAAGTCAGTTAACTGGCCAAGAAAGCCAGTGGCATCCTGGCTTGTATTAGAAATGCTGTGTCCAGCAGGAGTAGGGAGGTGATTGTCCACTCATACGCAGCTCTGGTGAGGTCACACCTTGAGTATTGTGTCCAGTTTTGGGCACCTCAGTACACGAGAGATGTGGAGGTGCTGGAGCCAGGGCAGAGGAGGGCAAGGAGGCTGTGAAGGGCCTTGAGAATAAATCTGATGAAGAGCAACTGAAGGAGCTGGGGATGGTTAGTTTGGAAAAGAGGAGGCTGAGGGGAGACCTCCTGGCTGTCTACAGCTACCTGAAAGCACATTGAAGAGAGGTTGGTTATCACATGTAATTAGTGATAGAACAAGAGGGAATGGCCTCAAGCTGTGACTGGGTAGGTTTAGACTGGACAGTAGGAAACATTATTTCAGGGCAAGAGTGGTCAGGCATTGGAATGTGCTGCCCAGGGAGGTGGTGGAGTCACCAAGCCTGGATGTGTTTAAAGGCGTTTTGGATGTGGTGCTTGGGGCTATGGTTTAGGGGTGAACCTTGTAGAGTAGGGTTAATGGTTGGACTTGGTGATCCTGAGGGTCTTTTCCAACCTGAATGTTTCTGTGATTCTGTGAACTGCAATCAGAGTTGTGAGGAGGCACTGAGGGATTGAGCTCTATTCTTGTTGCTGTCGTTACCCTAACATATAACATTTAAACAGTGCCTGTCTTACTGGAACCATCCTGCTGCCTGTGTAAAAGGGAAGAAACAGGCAGTTTGTGTTCTGCCTCATCTGCATTACTTCAACCTCTTAATTGCTTCTGTTTCCTCTTCCCTTTTTCTTCCTGTTAAAGAGGATGAATATTGGGCTCAGAGTCTTCCTTGTCATAGCAGACAGCTTGCAGCAGAAAGATGGTGAACCCCCCATGCCAACAACAGGAGTGGTGCTGCCCTCAGGAAATACTCTACGCGTGAAGAAAATTTTTCTTAATAAAACGCTGACAGATGAGGAAGCCAAAGTTATCGGTAAGCTATATCCCTTTGTGAGCTGCCAGTCCCACACATGTCTGTATCTGGGAGTGCTGGGTGACAGCAGCTGAACATGAGCCAGCAGTCTTCCCGGGTGGCACAGAAGGCCAATAGCATCTTGGCTTGTATCAAGAATAGTGTGGCCAGCAGGAGCAGGGAAGTAATTCTGCCCCTGTGCTGGGCACTGGTGAGGCCTCACCTCGAGCACTGTGTGTAGTTCTGGGCCCCTCTGTGCAAGAAAGATGTTGAGGTGCTGGAGCAGGTCCAGGGGAGAGACAAGACTGGGTAAGGGACTGGAGGGAAAGTCTGATGAGGAGAGGCTGAGGGAGCTGGGGGTGTTCAGCTTGGAGAAAAGGAGGCCTAGAGGGGACCTTATCACTCTCTACAACTACCTGAAGGGAAGTTGTAGTAAAGTGGCGGTCAGGCTCTTCTTCCAGGCAACTTGTGACAAGATGAGAGGGCATGGCCTGAAGCTGTGCCAGGGGACATTTAGGTTGGATGTTAGGAAGCAATCCTCAAGGAAAGGGGAATTAGACACTGAAATGGACTGCCCAGGGAGGTGGTGGAGTCGCTGTCCCCAGAGGTGTTTAAGGAAAGATTGAATGTGGCACTTAGTGACATGGTCTGGTCGGTGTGGTGGTGTTAGGTCATAGGCTGGATGCTCTCAGAGGTCTATTCCAGCCTCAGTAATTCTGTGATTCTCAAGCAGTACCTTGGTTTAGCTAATTTCTGTCTTTTATTTTAGTTACTAGCATCTAATCACAGTCTGCTTTAACGGACTTTTTAAGACTCTTCAGAGGGCTGCAGGGCAATGTTGACCTTCTAGTGCCCGAGACCAAATCCATGGCTTTTTTTCAAAGTGTTTTGCGCTGCCAAATTAGCACAAAGAAGCCTGAGTAAAATCAGGGGCTTATAGCATGATAATTTTTGTTTCCTTGATGTCACTTTAGAATGTCTCCAATGTCACAGCTGAGCTGGAGTAAGACAATTGTGATCCTTGTGCTCTACTGATCTTCTGTGGATGAGGCAGTTGTCTCTGAAGGACTGTTTCAATGTGTAAAATTTCATAGAATCATAGAACAATTAAGGTTGGAAGGGACCTTAGCAATCATCTACTCCAACCTCCCCATCATGGGCAGGGACACCTCTCCACTAGACTCAGCTGCTCAAGGCCCCAACCAGCCTGGCCATCCCTGGCCCCAGGGAGGAGGCAGCCATAACCTCCCTGGGTAACCTATTCCAGAGTCTCACCAGCCTTGTACTGAAGAACTTCTTCCTAAGATCCAGTCTAACCCTGCTCTCCCTCAGCTTCAAACCATTCCTCCTTGTCCTGTTTCTAGACACCCTGATGAAAAGCCCCTCTGCAGCCTTCCTGTAGGATCTCTTCAGGTATTAGAAGGCAGCTCTACAGTGCCCAGCAGAATCTTCTCTTCTACAGGCTGAACAGCCTCAGCTCCCTCAGCCTGTCCTAGCAGAGGTGTTGCAGCCTTTGGGTCATCTTTGTGGCCTCCTCTGGACTCACTCCAACAGCTCTGTGTCCTTCTTATGATGGAGACACCAGAGCTGGATGCTGTATTTGAGTTGGGGTCTCACAAGGGCAGAGCAACGGGGCAGTATCCCTTCTACTGTCCCTCTGGCCACACTCCTCTTGATTTTAAACTCCAACTAAAATACTCAAGAGTTGAGAAAATAGAAAAGCTTCCTTCTTAATGTTGTTCCTGGAAAGAACTCCTGCTTCCATATAACACCTCCTACTGATAATTTAATATTCATTTCTTGTGACATTTAGAAGTATGTGTTTCACATCATCATTTGTCCTGACTTAATAAACAAGTGGCAAATATTTTTACTGAACAAGTGAAAATTCCATGAGAATACATGAGAGAATTGATCAGAACTCTTTGGCTTTGCAGGAATGTCCATATACTACCCTCAAGTCCGAAAAGCTCTAGACAGCATCCTTAGGCATTTGGACAAAGAGGTTGGGAGGCCTATGTGCATGACCAGTGTGCAGATGTCCAACAAAGAGCCTGAGGACATGATTACGTATGTACTGAGTTGCAAGGTGTTCACATTGCTTTTTATGCTGGAGTATTACAGATACCATCATTCATGCAGTAGGATTATTGGCTTTTATACCTGATCAGATGAGAGCTGATTCCCTCAATGCCTAATGAAAAATGTTGTTCCTTAGTTCTGATGTCAAATCAAAAATATTTGTGGTATACTGAAGTAGATTTTTCTTGTTCTTTTGTTGGCTCCAAACCATTTTTGTAGGGGTGAGAGAAAACCTAAGATAGATTTGTTCAGAACTTGTATTGCTGCTATCCCAAGACTGATTCCAGATGGCATGAGCAGGACTGACCTCATTGAATTGCTGGCAAGGTAAGGGAAATGTCCTGCTGCTCCTCTTGTAAATGCTCTGTGTGTGAGAGTTTGTCAGTGCATTATGGAGTGAGTCCACTGCATACACAACATGTTCTTCCCATCCATGCCTGCCTTCTGCAGTTGGTCAAGTGGTACTGGCCAGGGTAGCAGGAGGCAAATTCGTCGTGAAGATCACAGAATGGCTTAGGTTGGAAGTTAGAGATCATCTACTCCAACCTCCCTGCCATGGGCAGGGATGCCTCACAACTATACTCAGCTGCTCAAGGCCTCAACCAACCTAGCCTTGAACACTCCAGGGAGAAAGCATCCACACCCTCCATGGGCAACCTGTTCCAGAGTCTCATGACCCTCATACTGAAGAACTTCTTTCTAAGATCCAGTCCAAACCTAGTTTTCCTCATCTTCAGACCATTCCCCATTGCCATATTGCTAGACACCCTTAGGAAAAGTCCCTCTGCAGCCTTCCTGGAGGATCCCTTTAGGTATTGGAAGGCAGCTCTAAGGTCCCTCCAGAGTCTTCTCTTCTCCCGACTGAACAGCCCCAGCTCCCTCAGCCTATCCTCACAGCAGAAGTACTCCAGCCCTTGGATCACCTTTGTGGCCTCCCCTGGAGTCTCTCCAACAGCTCTGTGTCCTTCTTACGCTGTTTGTCTGTGAATATGTGAAATACTTGACCGTCTCTCCTGAAAATTATTTCTTTATATTGAGTTTTATGAAGTCTTGTATTATTTTGCTCTAGTGGTAGCACCTTCTATCAATAATGCTGTAGTGACAGCACCTTGTCTCAGTAGGCAGGTTCAGATTTACATATTCAGTGAAGAAAATGCATCTGTGTGGAAGTATTGTGCAGTAAAGTGGGAAGAGTTAAACCCAGGCTTTAATTGTCAGCTAAGAATATTTCAGCGTAGGGTGATGATACTGATCTCTGTTCTAAACAGGCTGACAATTCATATGGATGAAGAACTTCGTGCCTTGGCTTTCAATACCCTCCAGGCATTGATGCTTGATTTTCCAGATTGGAGGGAAGATGTTCTTTCAGGATTTGTGTATTTCATCGTGCGGGAAGTGACCGACGTGCACCCAACTCTCCTTGACAACGCAGTAAAAATGTTAGTGCAGCTCATAAATCAGTGGAAACAAGCAGCCCAAATGCACAATAAAACCCAAGATTCTCAGGTACTTCTAAATAAGCTTCTTGGATGTGGGAAGTGTGGTTTGAATCTACAGAACAATTTCATTGGCAGACTCTCTTGGTTTCGTGAAGTTGTAAATGTTCAGCTCACTTTCTTACAGTGCTTGGAGATTTGTACACCTGTTATGTATGGCAGCATTTTGGACTCCCCCAAATCATCTTAATAGTAATTAATAATAATAGTAATCAATAATAGTAATTAATAATAATAGTAAATAATAATTATGCAACTATTAGTTATTATTATATCATATATCATGATATAATAATGATATTATATATCATGATATAATAATTTTATTTATACTGATTTATTATATAACTTGTCACTAATATATTAACATATTAATATTAATAGACTGTGTTGCATATTATATATTGATATTGTCATATATAACATTTTATATTATATCACAGTATCACAGTATCACAGTATAACTAAGGTTGGAAGAGACCCCAAGGATCATCAAGTCCAACCTGTCTCTACAGACCTCACGACTAGACCATGGCACCAAGTGCCACGTCCAATCTCCTCTTGAACACCTCCAGGGATGGTGACTCCACCACCTCCCTGGGCAGCCCATTCCAATATGTTAATATTACTGTAATATATTGTATTAGCTATTAATATTAATTAACTTATGTCATATATTATTAATAGTAATTTATATGCTGATTAGCAGATTATCATGTAATCACTATATAATGATCTTTATATAATTTAATATATTGCATATCATAGATATTATATATTAATGTAGTTTAATGATCTTTATATATGTTATATAACAATATAATAATTATATAATGATTATTATTAGGGTGGTATTGTTATTATTTTTGTTATTGTTATTATTATTACTACTATTATTTATTACCTAAACACTGAATCATGGCCACATTTTTGCTTGCCTCAAACGTCACCATGTGTAACTGGGCCTATATAAAGTAGGATTAAACAACAGAACTAGGTAAAAAAGCACCATTTTGGGGCAGCAAACAGAAACAGCTCCAATAATTTAATTTTGTAGAATCCCATACCTAAGAGTGTTAATTATTTAGTTCTATTTTCTCCCTCACTGCATCACCCTTGTGAGAAAATTAATTAATCAAGACTGTCTTGTGATATTTGTTTGGATTGAATTCAGAGATACTTAAAAACCCAAAACAAATTAGCTGATACTATGTCAACTGGTGGTCAAACAAGATCTAAATACATTACTAATGATTAAAATATAGCTTGGGTGTGGTTAATAGTTTCTTAATTTGCTTAACTTGTGTGATCCTTCCCTTAGCGTGGTGTATCCAACGGGGCTGCTCACAGCCTTCCTCTGGAGAGAAGCCTTTATTCCAGTGTCTTTCACGTGGTGGAAGGCTTTGCTTTGGTCATCCTTTGCAGCACCAGGCCTGCCACCAGGAGATTAGCTGTCAGTGTCCTCAGAGAGATAAGGGCCTTGTTCACACTTCTAGAAATCTCTAAGGTAAGGCTTGATGACTCGTGCTTGTGACTGTTTGTGGTGGGTTGAAATTTGCCCCTAACGTGAACTTTGCCAGACAGCTCAGTATGGAAGCAAATGAAATTGTTTAGAATTATCTTTGGTTTTCCTTTTTACACTCAGTAGTGATTTTTTACATTTTTCTACTTTTCTGCTCAAAATCTGTAACAAAATTTTAAAGGCATAGCCTAAAACCGGCACAGTGCTTAATGAAACTACCTTTAATTTTCTCTCCACGTCTCATGCTTTCCATTTTGGCTTTTGTAGGGCGATGATGAGTTGGCTATAGATGTAATGGACAGACTGAGTGCTACTATCCTGGAGAGTTTCATACATCTCACTGGAGCTGACCAGGTGGGACCCATTTCTGTGTTAAGTTGGTTGTGAGATGAAGTAATTCTGCAAAACTACCCCAAATAAACTGTATGTGTTTTAAATGCTTGTGTCACTGTAATGGGTTGAGGCAGACCCCCTCCCCACCACGGTCAGAAATAACGACTCAGACAAGCGGATTGCAAAAGTGATGGAAAGTTTAAATGGGAAGCGGTGAGTGTGTACAGAGAGCCAGAAGCGCAGTGACAAAAGAAATCCCAAAGCAGACCCGGAAACATCCCCTCGCCACCTCAGGGTACACCCAAGACCCCCAGGGCTCCTTCTTCTCCCCCGCTTCTCCCACTCCACTTCTAGGCTAGTCTCAGCTGGCCAGATCTGAGACTGCCCGTCCCCCTTGCCCTGGGCCTAGCCAGGCCCAAGGCCGGGAGATATCTTCCCCAGTTACCGGCTGAGGGAGGAGGAAGAAAGAGGAAGTGCTAGACCCCGCACTGGATCTTATAGTGGTGCAGAGAATTATGGTAGGAAATACCTAGTTTCCTGTGTCCACCCACTGGGGTGGACCTCTGGACACAGGAAGCACCTCATGTAGCAGAGGGCACCCAGCCCAAACTGCAGCAGTCACAATGTTCATGCCCACTTCATCAGCAGTTTATCTCTGTGAAAAAACAAACTCAAGCAAACAACAAGAAAAAACTCCTCAAAAAACTTGAGGAATGTTGTGAGAATGACACCACCATTGAAGGTTTTCTGATCAACAGTGTGTCATTATGACCAACATATACTCACAGCTGTGTCTATAGAATCATAGAATTGGAAGGGACCTCAAGGATCATCCAGTTCCACTGCCATGGGCAGGGACACCTCACACTACAGCAGGTTGCTCACAGCCACATCCAGGCTGGCCTTCAAAACCTCCAGGGATGAGGCTTCCACCAACTCCCTGGGCAACCTGTTCCAGTGTCTCACCACCCTCATGGGGAAGAACTTCTTCCTAACATCCAATCTGAAGCTACCCATTTCTAGTTTTTCTCCATTCTTCCCAGTCCTATCATCACCTGACACCCTCAAAAGTCCCTCCCCAGCTTTCTGGAAGGCCACAATAAGGTCTCCTTGGAGCCTTCTCTTCTCCAGACTGAACAGCCCCAACTTCCTCAGTCTGTCTCCATAGCAGAGCAGCTCCAACCCTCTGCTCATCCTCGTGGCCCTTCTCTGGACACCTTCCAGCACCTCCAGATCCTTCCTGTAATAGAAGCTCCAGAACTGGACACAGTACTCCAGGTGGAGTCTCACCGGAGTGGAGTAGAGGGAAGAATCATCTCCCTCACCCTGCTGGCTATGCTTCTCTTGATGCAGCCCAGGCTCTGGTTGGCTTTCTAGGCTGGAAGTGCTCACTGCTGGCTCCTGTTGAGCATCCACCAGCACCCCCAGGTCCTTTTCTTCAGGGCTGCTCTCAAGCCAGTCCCTACCCAGCCTATTATCAGTGCCTTGGATTGCCCTGACCCAGCTGCAGGCCCTTGCACTTGGTCTTGTTGAACCTCATGAGGTTGTTGTCTCATCTTGCTCATAGATTACAGTTTCTTGGAAGCAAAGACCACTGCCTTGTTCTTTGCAGTGTCTTTACAGTCGATGTGTCATTCATCCATGAGGAAAGCTATAATGTTGATCAAGGAATATCAACTGAATTCCATAGGTATACATTTATCATTGAAGTGTCAAGCAAAAGCCCTTACCATTTTAGATATAGGAAACACATTGGAATTCAGTTGTAATGCTTTTAGAGTTCACAATCTTTTGGAGGAATGAATTCATGATGAGTGAATGAACCTTCTTCTACTATTTCCTAGTATTTATATAACTCATGTAATCATTTTATGTTTCTATATATTATAATATAATTCATATAACAAGGGTGAGGCCTTGAGCAGCTGAATCTAGTTGTCTTTGCCCCTGTGTGGGGAGGTTGGAGTCATGATATCTGAGGTCCTTTCCAACCTAAGCTATTCTATGATGTTCCTAAAACTGTCCTATATAAAATACTATATTTTATATAACAAGGCCAGCTTGGCTGAGGCCTTGAGCAGCCAAGTTTAATTGAGAGATGTCCCTGCCCATGGGTAGGGAGGTTGGAGTAGATGATTTCTGAGGTCCATTCCAAGCTAAGGCATTGTGTGACTCTATGATGTTCCTAAAACTGTCCACTTCAGAAATTTCTGTAAAAAAATCTGTAATTCAAGTACTGTGTTTTATGTATTCCAGGTGTGGTTTTGACACTGCTGCTTTATTAGATGTTTAACAATGAGGAGGTTGTGACTCAGTAGACATGGATGTTAAATATTGCCTCATTCTCTGTGTTTATGCCCATAGACTACTTTACTGTACTGTCCCAGTTCAATAGATCTACAGACTCTGGCTGACTGGAATTCCTCACCAATCAGCCACCAGTTTGATGTGGTCAGCCCCTCACATATATGGATATTTGCACACGTGACTCAAGGCCTAGACCCATGGATTATAAGCCTCTCAAGTTTTATGAAGCAGGAAAATCTTCCAAAACACTGCCCCACAGCTGTAAGCTATGCTTGGACATTTGCTTATACTAGACTCCAACTGCTGTCTCCACAAGTAGATATAAAGTAAGTTAATGTCTGAAGTAAATAGAATTTATTATCTTGAGTATTCTTTCATGATTTATCATCATTGTGCTTCAGTGAGGTGACATATGGACATATGAGATAATATTTGCTATGGGCTTCATTCAGCTGTATATACCAAAAAATGAAAGCAATCCTATTTGGGAAAAAGTTACCTGCTGTAAAGATTAATTAATCCATGCCCTCAGCCATTTATTTCCACATATTTGGCTGTAAAAGCACGTTCTTGATGCACAGGTCTGTTCTGAGCAATGTGTTCAGAGTTTACCATGTCAATAATTGTGGAAGCAATGACTTACATATAACTTAAAAATAAATTCAGTAGCAAAGCAAAGTGAAACCTGGTAACTTTTATTTACTATCAGTAGAAAAACCAAAGTGAAACCTGGTGATTTGTATTTACTATCAATAGAAAACGAAGTGAAACTGTTATTTACCATCAGTGGAAAACCAAATTGAAACCTGGTAAACTTTATTTACTTTACTGAGATGCTTTTTGGTTTGTTTTTTCTTTTCTTTTTTTCCCCCCATAGCAGCCCTATCAATGCAAAGAAAGTGAATACTACTACAAGCAGTGACTCCTACATTGGGCTCTGGAGAAACTACCTGATTCTTTGCTGCAGTGCAGCTTCTTCGTCAAACTCCTCCACCTCCACAGGCTCTGTGAGATGTTCCCCTCCTGAGACGCTGGCGTCTACTCCTGACAGTGGTTATAGCATTGATTCAAGAGTAGGTTTTTGTCAGTAGAAACCTCTGAGGCTTGTAGTAACGATCATGATTCTTAGAAACTGGTGTAATTAGTCTGCAAATGTGTTTTAGGACACAATTGTCTTTCATTTGTTTAGGGTAGTAGTTCAGTTCGCTTGTCCTAATCAATATTGTAGAGGCTTCTCTTGCTAATATTCTCTTTAAGGCAAAACCTCATCCTGGTGTGAAAATGTTAACCTAATCTCTGAGTCTTACCTAGTGGTAACAAGGAAATGTTTAACACTAAGGGGTTTTTTTGCCATTCTCAGGAAATAGTCCCTCACTTTAGTAGCTGAAGCAGAATGCTGCTCAGTCATGATGTAAGTTGTTACGTTGTTCCCAACCACCGACAGCTTTCTGTCTGCCTTGCCTGCATATCACTTGCAGATTTATTTTATTTTGCTTTTTTATTTTGCTAATTTTTGTTTTTCTCCTTTTTGGCTTGCTGTAGAAGGTATAGTAGAGGTGAAGATAACTCGTGGACTCTGCAGCAGTTTTTTGGCAGAAGCAGCCTGTTCTGCTTGCTTGTTACCAAGATCCTTCTCCTGAATCTGTGAAGCTGTAGACTGAAACTTTGTCCTCTTTGAGAGAGCTGCAGTGCAGCCTAAAGAGCAGGACACCAGGAGTCTGCTTCTTGTCCCTCAGGAGGGCAGATACACTAAACATGCAAAGGAACTATTGCGTTGAGGCATTCATTGTCATCTGGCAATGAAAATTCAATTACCCAAGGAATGGAGAAGTACTTAATGCTGCTTCACTGTTTCAGAAAGCATTTTTCCACATCAATGATCAAAAATGGTATTTTTTATCATTTGAAGTCACTGATCTGTGTGAGGAGAGTATAAAATTCCAGCAGATGTTTTTTTTATGTCTCTACTGATTGATTGATAACTGCTGCATCCTATTTTATTCTGGTTTTCTCCTTAGATCATTGGCATTCCATCCCCATCCTCCCTGTTTAAGCACATAGTTCCAATGATGCGCTCTGAGAGCATGGAAATTACAGAATCCCTTGTGCTGGGACTTGGCAGGACCAACCCAGGAGCTTTTAGGTAACTGTTGTGCTTCATCTGGGGAATCAGAGCTCAGAATCAAACAGGATTTTCTCTCTGTCTTTCAGGCATTTTGAAAGAGCTGTGCCATCTGTACCATTGTCTTTCCTAGCATTTAGGGGGGTGATAAAGATTGTTAGAGCTTGAAATACTTCTATGTGGAGGTCATGTCTGCATAAAGAACAAGAAGTTAGCTGAAACAATAGGCAGCTGCCTTTTGTTGATACAAAAGCCTGTCCTTATATGAAAGAATAGACTGCATGGACTATTACCACGTGAAATGTTAATGATAATCATTTTTGTAAGAGTTACTGAGCTCTCCTTATTGGCGTTGCCAACAAACGTTGTTCTGTGGTAGGAATTTTGTGATAACTGTATTGTAGAAAGAGATTTTTTGGATGAACTTGGGGAAAAAAAATCAGTTGGAACTGATGTTCTGAGAAGAGCAATGTTTTTCCCCCCCTAATAGTATCTATTTACACCTTAAGGCTCTGTTAAACCCTTAGTGTGAAAACAAAATTAAATTATCTGTGACAGAAATATGCCTTCACACTAAGTGAATGCAAATCCGGTGCTATTTATCAAGGCACCATTTGGTAACCTCTCCTGAAATTAGGGCAAAATATCTTTCTAGGAAACATCTATTTTAACTGCTGGTTTATTTCAGAGAGCTACAGGTAAAGAAGGAAAACCTGAAGGTGTTCTGACTTCTATTGTAACATTAGTTGCTGTGAGACTTCTTTCAGCGGAAATGTTGATGTTTGTTTTTAGTCTTTTGAATGATGTTTGTTTTCATTCAGGGATCTAATAGAAGAATTACATCCTATAATTAAAGAAGCACTTGAAAGAAGGCCAGAGGTAATGAGATATTTTCCACTGTATTCAGTACACTGTTTTAACTCTCTCCTCATAAATCATAATGCTAGTTTTGTTCTTTACTTTCTGCACCTAAACCCTGTCAGTATACCAGATAAGAAGACGAGATGTTCCTTTTTGGAATGATTGTGACATGTTTACACCAGAAGGCCTACATGTTTCTTTTGAGCCCTGGATTATTCCTGTACCAAAGAGGTTTTGTTTCAAAAGATAAAAAGATTGCTGTCACCTTTTACCTAAGCATAGTTTTACACAGTTGTTACTTGGTTAGATCATCAGTAAACTGCCCACAATTAATGAGAACCTAAGACACAGAATTGAGTTCTGCTGTCTACCAACTTTACTGGATTTTAGTTGGTTTTTTAATGCTGTCAGCTCACTTGACCAACTGCTCTGACTAAACATTTTCTGATGGAGAACATCTTTTACAGCAAGATTTAGAACTCTCAGTGGGTATTCATAGAAACAGCAATCTCTGCAGACACAAACTCAGAGATGATTACTCAGTGGTTTTTATGGTAACTGCTATTCTTATTAGCAATACATTTGTAATTAAATACAGATGATGGGAAGGAACATTGCTGTTTCAAGATGGTGCTGGGCTATAGAATGTTTTGTCAGTCTTGACTGCACATCAGGGAATAGCTCGGGTTCTAAGGGATTTATAAATGTCATCCAGTCCTATCCCCTGCAATGAGCAGGGACATCTTCAACTGGATCAGAGCCTTCAGCTAAATCAGAACTTGCTCAGAGCCTTGTCCAAACTGACCTTGAATGTTTCCAGGAATGGGGCATCTATCACCTGCCTGAGCAATCTGTTCCACAGAATGTTAGGGGTTAGAAGAGACCTCCAAAGATCATCCCCCTGCCAGAGCAGGATCACCCAGGGCAGGTCACACAGGAACTCATCCAGGCAGTTTTTTAATATCCCCAGAGAGGGAGATTCCACAACTCCCCTGGGCAGCCTGTTCCAGGGCTCTGTCACCCTCACAGTGGAAAAACATTTCCCTCCTGTTTCCATGGAACTTCCTATGCCTCAGCTTCCACCACTGCCCCTTGTGCTGTCATTGGGCATCACCCAGCAGAGCCTGGCTCCATCTTCTGGGCACTGACCCTGCACAGCTTTAGCAACGTGAACAAAGTCTCATTGCTTAGCAATTTTGATAACTCATCTTAAAAGGTTGTCACTCCTAGTAAGTGATGTCAGTACAGATATAATAATGCTGTCACATACCACAGTGACTTTATATACTTAGAGTTTTTCCTCTGCTTCCTTTCACTTTGTATTTTCTCTGTTGCCTAGAACATGAAGCGGCGCAGGCGTCGAGATATTTTACGAGTACAGCTAGTACGAATATTTGAACTGTTGGCAGATGCTGGTGTCATTAGTCACAGGTAGGGGCAGCACTGATGAGAGCGTGGGGTTTGTGCTTCTGAATTCGGTCATTAGTATACTTATGACCCTGTAGAAGAAGCCTGCAGAATTCTTTAGTGAATTGTAGTACACCACAGACATGATTTCATAAAACTGGGACTTCTGCTGGCTTTCTAATCCTTCCCTCCCCCATGCTCCTTGTTACTGGGGGCTGTTTTCTGTTTAAAATGCTGCTTTTCCCTGGGACATTGCTTTGAACAGCTGTCATGGTCCTTCTTGTTTATGTGTGCTCAAAGATCACACCAGTTATGCAGATCAGAAAACGCAAGCTGCAGCTATTTTACTATCAATCTGGAGTTCTTCCTCACCTGGCCTCCTGATGCTGGTCCTATGCAAAGAAGGCTGCTGCTCAGTGCAGCTTTTTCTTCCTGAGGGAGGTAGACTGTTAACTGGGTTGGGGTTTTTTTCTCAGTTTACCCTACTTGTGTAGGGACATTTGGAAAAGAGACTTAAAATTCTGGCAAAGGTTTTACAAGTCTCTTAGATCTATGCAGGTGGAATTGTGTAAGAGCAAGCAGGCTAGGAGGTGGTTGAGCTAGCTTCCCCCATTCTGTAAGCCAATGATACTTAAACATGTATTTCTCCACCATGGCAATAAAGTCAGTGTGAAATTGTCAATCTTGAATCAAGCTGCTGCAGTATATTGCAGAATGTTGCCTCAGAAGCATTGCTAAAATGCCTTTCTTCCATTGAGCTGCTGATTTTCAGAGTGCAGCCATCAAAATCATCACTGGTGTTTAATGAGCCTGTGTAAAATACCTCCTGACTGCAGTCTGCACCCTGGAATTCTGTCAGCTTTTTTTCTCAGAGGCCAGTTTGACTCTGTGGTGAATGATAGCAAGCAATTAAGGACTACCATAAACCTCCTCATCTTGCCTTTGGGGTGCAAGGCATGCTTTTCCAGTTGTCTTCTGTACAGATGTGGAAAGGGAGCCAGGAGGACAGGAATCATAGAATCATAGAATTGTTAGGGTTGGAAGGGACCTCAAGGATCATTTAGTTCCAACCCCCTGCCATGGGCAGGGACACCTCACACAAGATCAGGTTGCTCACAGCCACATCCAGCCTGGCCTTAAAAAGCTGCAGGGATGTGGCTTCTACCACCTCCCTGGGCAACCTGTTCCAGAATCACCCTTCTAACAAAGAAGAGCAGGTTTGAATCACATGCAGTCTTTAATCTCCTTATTTAGTTTACTACAGATGTCTAGTCGGATGCTAAAGCAATTAAGATGGGAATTAATAAGTAGTTTCTAGAGTTACCATCTCAGGAACAGGCTTGGGAAGGCACCCTGGCATCAACCTCACCTCCCCCAGTTGTAGTCAGTAGGTTCCAGCATGAACAACCCAAAATGGGGGGAGGGAGGCTGGCACTGGCTGGCTCCTCATGAGGGAAATCTGTAATGAAATGAATATATAAAGGGAATAAATTGCTGTCATCTGCTATTAATCAATCAGGATGTCATGAAGTACTGAACACCTTGGGTGACTCCCAAAAATCAGGGTATAATATAGATAGCTATGGTCAAGTTGTAGTAATTCTTTCTTCTGGTTTACAAATTCCATGGATTTTGGAGGGGTGGAGGGAGAAGGTTGTTTGGGGGGTGGGTTTATTATAATTTTTAACACTTATCCTCACTATAAGAAATAATTCTATGGAAGGATGAGTGAATTGTGATAGTGAGGCTTGATGATTAATTTGCTTTCCTTAGAGCTTTTTATTTCCCCCTGGAACAGAAGCTGGGTGAAGAAATGGCTTCTAATGACATATTTGCCACGATGTGGTTATAGGCTTTAAAGAATAATCTATGTTACAAAAAACAAAAAGGGCTTGTTTTCCAAACCCATTGTATGTATTTATCATATTACTAATTTATTTTACTTTCTTTTTAAGTGCAAGTGGTGGCCTTGATAACGAAACACATTCCCTCAACAACACTTTACTTGAGTATGTCGATCTCACCAGACAACTCCTGGAAGCTGAAAATGAAAAAGATTCTGATACACTGAAAGATATCAGATGCCATTTTAGTGCCTTAGTGGCAAATATCATTCAAAATGTCCCAGGTATGTAAAAATGCTTTAAGAACTATGGTGACTATTTAATGTGCAGTACATTAAAAAAAAACCCCACCAAACAAACACACACAAACCAAACAGAATTCCACTTTTTCTCATTCTATGCCATCAGTTTTGAATCTAGCTTTAGCAGCATGAGGCTTTGTAAGAGGGACTTTTTATGCCCTTTGGAAGTGTAGAAGTAATTGTCTTATTAGCAGCAGTCTTGCTGAGTGGCAGTGCCTTTAAATTCTCTAGATTAAGTGCAGAATCATTGGGGTTGGAAAGGACCTCTAAGACTATCAAATCCAACCTAAACCCACCATGGTTGTTAAACCAGGTCCCACAGTGCCATGCCTACATGTTTCTTGAACACCTCCAGGGATGGTAAATCCACCACCTCCCTGGGCAGCCTCTTCCAATGCCTGACAATCCTTTTAGTAAAGAAAGTTTTCCTCACACCCAGTCTAAACTTCCCCTGGCACAATTCAAAGCCATTGATACCAGGGAAAAGAGACCGACCCCCTACCTCACTACAGCCTGTCCTAGCAATCACCTTGAAACATCTCTTCCATTCTTTTTCCCTCACTAGCTAGGTGTTAGTTAGCAGCAGGGTTAGGGAGGTGGTACTGAAACACCTCTAATCCATAGCAACCCAGGAGCTAGAGGCTACTCACTGTTGTTTGAAACTGTATGAAAAGCTTCACATAAATGAGACACACTGAAATTCTTGATTGCTTTATTTTTCCTGTGGTCTCTGCCATCCTCTTCTGTAAGAGACAACAAAACATGCCAAGAAGATAATACATCCCAGGCATAGGAACATGGAGACATTAACTCATGCACAGACAGTTCTTTTCCAAACCCATGCTAATATTACATGGAAAAAGTTAAAGGACAGCTTGATGAGGTGCATTGCTGTCCTAGGACCAGCCCAAACCTCCTTATCTGACAGATTAATTAAGAGCATTTCAATGTGTGTGCAGATGTTTCAGGTGTGGGGAGGCCAAGATACCTGTCACAAGGGCATTCAGGTGGCTAAGAAATGTGTTGTACGCTAGTGGCATTGAACAGGCTCACAGGATGTCAGGGGTTGGAAGGGACCCAAAGAGATCATCAAGTCCAACCCCCCTGCCAGAGCAGGACCATACAAACTAGCTCAGGTCACACAGGAACACATCCAGACAGGCCCTGAAAGTCTCCAGAGGAGACTCCACAGCCTCTCTGGGCAGCCTGTTCCAGTGCTCTGTGACCCTTACAGTAAAGAAGTTCCCCCTTGTGTTGAGGTGGAATCTACTGTCCTGCAGCTTACATCCATTGCTCCTTGTCCTATCCTAGGGAGCAAGTGAGCAGAGCCTGTCCCCTCCCTCCTGACCCCCAGGCCTCAGATATTTATAAATATTTATGAAATCCCCTCTAAATCTTCTCTTTTCCAGACTGAAAAGCCCCAGGTCCCTCAGCCTCTCCTACAGGCCAGTAGAAAACCTACATCCAGCTATTATCATGTGGAAATGTGTCTTTAAAGTGATCTTGTTTTAAATCTTTTTTATTAATGGCTTGGGTCTGTTTCAGTCTTTTGTACTTTAAAATAAAGAATGCCAAGATGATGCCTGCTCTACTGGAGGGGTTGGACCCAATGATCTCTGGTGGTCTGTGGTGGGTTGAAATTTCCTCCCCCACACCTTAAATTTGCCAGACCAGCTCAGTTGGAAGCAAATGAAAGCTGTATTTACAGGGCAAAACTGCAATCTACAATGGAATGCAATGAATATATACAAAATTCACAGGATTTACAATATTTACAGGTATTTACAATTAATAAAGAGCACAAGGACCCCCCTGGTCAAGGACCAGGGGGAAGCTACTGGCTTCTCCTTCCCTGCCTCCCCCTTACCCCGCTGTACAAAAGGGAGAAGAGACAGAGGCAAAGAAGTTAATACCAAAACAATACAGCCAAGGTCAAGCAGAAGCAAGTTAGTATCTCTCCCAGAGCAAAGAAGGGAGAAGAGAGGGAAAAGATTGTATGACTAGTTTTAGTCCCTTGTCTCTTCCAATGGGATTGTGTAGAATTACCTTTATTTTCCTTTTCACACCCAAGAGTGATTTATTTACATTTTACTGCTTTTCTGCTCAAAAGCTGTGAAAAATTTGTAAAGGCATAGCCTAAAACTGCCAGCCTCTGATGTGGTGTGATGCTGTGATTGTGTCTAACTGCGTGATTTGTTTGTTTCTTCCCAGTCCACCAGAGAAGAAGTGTCTTTCCCCAGCAGAGTCTCCGCCACAGTCTGTTTATGTTGTTCAGTCACTGGGCAGGTCCTTTCAGTATCATGTTTACTCCTCTGGACAGATACAGTGATAGGAACATGAGGATAAACAGACACCAATACTGTGCATTAAAGGTATTTCAGCACTTTCTGAATTGTGGAAATAGACTCTTTCTGTTGACTTCTCTGATACAAAATTTAGCACCTGGTCTTTGGGGATGTGGTATTCATATCCTTGTTGCCTTGTTTCTTGACTTACTTCTTTTTCTCTTCTGCCTACATCGTGTATTTATGACACTTTAGCTTTTTCTATACTGTAAACTACAGCACTTGCTATAGGAATTGCTTAAAATCATAGAACGGTTTGTGTTGGAAAGGACCTTAAAGATCATCGAATTCCAGCCCCTCTGCCATAGACAGGGGCACCTTCCGCTACACCAGGTTGCTCAAGGCCCTGCCCAGCCTAGCCTTGAACAGGTTACCCAGGGAGCAGCTTCCCTGGGTAACCTGTTCCAGTGTCTCACCACACCCTCTATGAATTGATGCAAATTCATAGATTCATGGAGTGGTTTGGGTTGGAAGATCATCCAGTTCCACCCCCACTGGCACTGGCAGGGACACCTTCCACTACCTCAGGTTGCTCAAGGCCTCATCCAACCTGGCCTTGAACACCTCCAGGCAGGGCACACTCATGACCTGCCTGGGCAACCTGTTCCAGTGTTTCACTACCCTTACTATAAAGAATTTCTTTCTAATGTCTAGTCTAAATCTACCCTCCTCAAGCTTCAGTCCATTTCCCCTTGTCCTATCACTACTAAATGTTCTCTTCCTATGACTTTAGTCCACAGCTTCTTTAAGGAGAAAGGTTTTCATGTAAAAGTACATTAGCAATCAAACTGACACATAAACTCTTATGTCTGTCAGCATTTCAGTAGTGATAATGAACAAGGTGTCAGAGTGTTTTATTAGCCTTAATCTTCCTCCCTTCATTGAGTAGAAGTTAGTGTTCTGATATTTTGACACTTCCTGTATATGAGTTATTAAAATGTAGTGTTTTTCAATTACTTTCTGAAGGCTATGTCTGCTGTACTGTGTTGTGGCCCTGTTGCAGATAACGTCGGGCTCTCATCTGATGGTTATTTATACAAGTGGCTGGATAATATTTTGGATTCACAAGACAAAAAGGTGAGACAGGCAATGTCAAACATTGGTTTGCAGCTCTTGGTGCCTTCACCATATGCTTTAAAGAGTTTTGTGGTCAGATTGGCCTAAGTGCTTTAGAGTGGCATAAGCTCAAAGGTATTCCATGCATGTTTTCATACTGTCCTAGATGTCTACATTCAGCCTGGTGGGGAAGGCAGTCCCTAGTCACAGTTTTAAGAACAGGAGAAAGAGAAGTAGAAAGGGAAGGGACTGCATTTCATTTATAAACTAATGAGCTAGGTTAAGTTGTAGAAATAAACATCTGCTTATTAAATTTAAAATACTTAAAGAGGAGGAGAGTTTGAACATGATCTCCTCTGAGACTGTAGACCCCATTGAGGGTCCTGCAGAGTTACAAAGACCAAGCTTTACATCTGTGGCAAGCATTAGATTTAAAAGATAGGGCCTCCAATGCCCTATGCTTGGACTACACAAAGATAGAGCCCCAGTGGGCTACTCTCATTCAAGAGAACATGAGAGCCTCCACACAGATCTACCCCACAGGATTTCCTGCATGTGTTGCATAAGTGCATTTATGTATCTGATGCCTTCAGGCCAGTGTACAGCTTGTAGTAAAACATCTGAAAATAGTAAATAGCTCAAAGTAATCTTGAAACTTGGGGAAAAAACCTCAGTAGAGCTATCTAGTTATTTACTTCAATAATTTATGATTCTGTAAGCTGAACATTCAACACTTTGATGAAATCAGCTGATATTTTAAGCTGTGCTGTCATTGATGTTAGCTGGAACAAATCTTGTGTATTGCAGTTGTTTGTTTTTGTCCTTTTTAATATCTATTTCCCTGTTTTATGCCATTTTTATAAATCAGTCTTTTTTTCCCTGTGTTTATAAATATATATTTGTGCTTTTCTGGGATACAGGTTCACCAGCTAGGCTGTGAGGCAGTCATGCTGCTCTTGGAACTCAACCCTGACCAGAGTAACCTCATGTACTGGGCCGTAGACCGGTGTTACACAGGTTCCAAGCGGGTAGCAGCTGGTTGTTTTAAAGCCATAGCCAGTGTGTTCCAAAACAGGTACAACAGCATTCTTCAACACTTGAAATCTTCCTCTTCCAAGTGTTCTTTCATGTGAGGATTTTCCTTCTCCCAAAGAGAATCATAGAATTGTCAGGGTTGGAAGAGACCTCAATGATCATCCAGTTCCAACCCCCCTGCCGTGGGCAGGGACACCTCGCACTAGATCAGGTTGCCCAGAGCCACACCAGCCTGGCCTTAAAAACCTCCAGGGATGAGGCTTCTACCACCTCCCTGGGCAACCTGTTCCAGTGTCTCACTACCTTCAAGATGAAGAACTTTTTCCTAATATCTAATCTGAGTTTATTTATTTACAGTTTTGCTCCTTCCCCTCAGTCTTATCACTATCTGACATCCTAAGAAGTCCCTCCCCAGCTTTCTTGTAGCCCCCTTCAGATACTGGAAGGCCACACACAATAAGGTCTCTTCAGAGCCTTCTCTTCTCCATACTGAACAGCCCCAACTCTCTCACTCTGTCTCCTGTTTGTATGGCTGTGTTACCAAAGAAACTTTTCTAAATGTTTTGTTATCCCGTACCACATCCCTGGAAATTAAAACTTCAGTGAATTCCATTTTTCAAAAGTCAAATGTAATTGTACTTATATAATGCTTCTGTTCCCACAGGGATTACCAATGTGATACAGTGACCCTCCTGAATCTGATACTATTTAAAGCAGCTGATTCTGCCAGGGCTATCTATGAAGTTGCTATGCAACTATTACAGGTTTGTAAGCTAATATTGGGGATCTTTTTTCTTTTAAAAGGAAATTTGTCATTTGCATTAAAAAATAATAGTAAAAAATTCTGATTGTCCTTTTAGAAATTAATTCCAATGCATAGAGAGTAGGGTGCATGGTTAAGCCAGATCCTTGCCTGGCACAAATAAGCTTCAGTGGCAGTGTGTCTGTTTTCATCAGCTAAGCACTCAAGACTTACATTTTGATAATATCTACTTTTTCAAGAGACAGAACCTAAATCAAGATCCTTCTGGTGTGGATCTGAAACAGAATGCTGTATAACTCCATTTGTCCAAAAGCACCTCAGAGGGAGGTCTTGTCCCTTTACTCTGTCCCCTGGGGCAGCAGTCAGTTTTCTGATTTTTACATTAATACCAGTCTTTTTCTTTTTCTTTTTTTTTGTTAACCTACCTGCATGGAGAGATGATAGTAAAAATCTTGTTAGCTATTTAATTTACTTTGGTATATTCCTTTCCAAGGTCATTTAGGGGTAAGCTCAATCTTCTAGGCAGCATTAGTATTCAAAAATAAACAAATTGGTACTGCCTGTGGCTCAAACCAGGAATCCTGAAGGTTTTTTTCTTCTCAGCTAAATTCAACAGTGAAATCCTCACTGAAGTTCTACCCCTGGTGATATGCCAGCTTTCACACCACCCTCCCTTTCACCCCCATCCTTCTTCTCAAGTGGACAGCACTGCTTAAGATCAGCCATAAGTGACTTTTAAAGTATTAAATTACTTCAGCTTCCTTTGGCATTTTGGTCACATCAGAGATGATGTTGCCTCTGCCCATGTCTCATAGATGAGCAGAAAGTGCTGTTGTTTGGAAATAGAAGTGTTCAGCAGTACTTCATGTTCTGTCACAGAGGAAATTTATATTGAATGTGGTGTTTTGCGAAAGCAGATTGATGAAATTTATTGCAGGGCACTCACCGAGAGGTAGTCGGCTACGGAATGGCCACAGTGTTGGTGAATGCTGTAGATGAGTGCAAGTCTGTAGAGATAGGAAACATTACATGAGAGTAGATCATACTGATTGTAAAGGTGATTGTGTAGAAGGATCTCCAGTTTAGCTTCTGAACGTTGCTCTTGCAGATCTTGGAGCCAAAGATGTTCCGTTATGCTCACAAACTGGAAGTTCAGCGGACAGATGGGGTTTTGGGTCAGCCTTCTCCTTTACCCCACCTCTACTCTGTGTCCTACTATCAGCTGTCAGAAGAATTAGCAAGGACTTATCCTGAATTAACACTTGCTATCTTCTCAGGTATGGTTTTAAAACAAAATGCTTTTTTGGGACAAAATCGTTGTACCAAATGTGTGCTTCCTGTTTCTCCATGATTGATTTCTGTGTGAGTCACTAAAATCAGGACAAGAAGATAAGGTCATTATAATGAATGAGGAAAATGGAATCCCTCAATGACAGCTTTATCTCTTACTTGTGTTTGAAATATATTCAAGGGGAAACAACCTGAGCCAAAGATGCTTTTACTGCATTCCTGACAGCCAAAAATCACATCAGAGAAATTATTTGCAATGGTTTTTAAAAATTATTTTTCTATTGCTCTTTCTAGTGGTTGCTTACTTACTGTAGGGGGCTTAAAAATATGATATCCTGGCAATTATCAACAATTGCAGATTAAGAACATCACTGAAGAAAACCACAACCTACTAGGACTAATATGAGGGAAAGAAATGTTGGTACATTTTTATGTGCTCTAGGTTTTCAGTTCCCTGCTCCACTTAGAGGGATATATGTGTATGGGGGTACTGAGGACCTGGGGGTGCTGGTTGACAGTAGGTGGAACATGAGCCAGCAGTGTGTCCAGGTGGCCAAGAAGGCCAATGGCATCCTGGCCTGCATCAGGAACAGTGTGGCCAGCAGGAGCAGGGAGGTCATTCTGCCCTGTACTCAGCACTGGTTAGGCCACATCTTGAGTCCTGTGTCCAGTTCTGGGCCCCACAGTTTAGGAAAGATGTTGAGTTGCTGGAAGGTGTCCAGAGAAGGCCAACAAAGCTGGGGAGGGGTCTGGAGCACAGCCCTGTGAGGAGAGGCTGAGGGAGCTGAGGTTGCTTAGCCTGGAGAAGAGGAGGCTCAGGGGACACCTTATTGCCCTCTACCTGAAGGGAGGTTGTAGCCAGGCAACCAGCATCAGAACAAGAAGACATGGTCTCAAGCTGTGCCAGGGGAGGTTTAGGCTGGATGTTAGGAAGAAATTCTTCCCAGAAAGAGAGATTGGCCATTGGAATGTGCTGCCCAGGGAGGTAGTCAAATCACCATCCCTGGAAGTGTTTAAGAAGAGACTGGATGAGGCACTTGGTGCCATGGTTTAGTTGATTACATGGTGTTGGATGATAGGTTGGACTTGGTGATTTCAAAGGTCTTTTCCAACCTGGTTAATTCCATTCTGTATTCTGTACTAGCATGGTTTCTTCAATATACTAATTGTCAGCAGTGTCTTCAATGAGCTCTGCTGAAGCCTGCAGGCTTTATCATTGTGAAATGACTGTAGTCAGCTAAAGAAAAAAAAAATGTCTGCATCAGCATTTCTTAATGATCAGTGCATTTACCGGGCTCGTGCTTGGTGATGTTGTTATCAGCTAAACAGCTCTGGTTATTGATTTGCAATTTGTGCATCTACTTCATTTTGGGCTAACAGAAGTCAGTCAGAGAATCCAAACGGCTCACCCAGCTGGGAGACAGGTGATGCTACATTATCTGCTGCCATGGATGAACAACATTGAGTTGGTAGACTTGAAACCTTTGCCAACCATTCGGCGGCCAGATGAAGATGAAGAAGAGTCTTTGAAAGACAGAGAAATAATGGTGAACAGTAGGCGGTGGCTACGAGGAGAAGGCTGGGGATCACCACAGGCTACAGCTATGGTTCTCAACAATCTGATGTATATGACTGCAAAGGTAAAGCTGCTAACAGAAGTGCTCTGTTTTGTGCTAGTCAATTGTTGCATTTGGAGTGTGAGAAAAGACAGTTCAGATGTACTGTTTGGTCTTCAAGAGTCTTTGAGAGTGTTGTTCATCTTCACTGAGTTGCTTGTGCCTACCCAGACTATACAATAAAGTTTGAGGGTGTTACCAGAAATATATTATATGTAATATAAATGCTGCAGTGATTGTTATGTATAGTAACAGGATATAGCTGTTGTGTTGGAAATATAGATGGCTAGGTGGATAGATAATGCCAAGTCACCTTTATAGCTGTCATCTCAAAGTGGAGTTTTGGAACCAGTCTTGTTGCCTAAGGCTGATAGACCCTCCTCAGTCCGCTGATAGTTACTTCCAGCACAGGAAAAGGACTGGTCACATGCAGTGCTCTTGCCAATTCTTGATATCCTACTGGTGAGAGATCATGTTTTAAGCTACAAACTAAAACATCTGTGGTCCATGGCATTCTATTCAGGATTGTCAGCAGCTGGTTCTCTGCTAAATTTAGATAGCTTTTAAATTTATCTTCATATTTATATTTATCTTCACATGATTTTAATTTATATGTTTAAAATAGAATTTAATTCAAATATAAAGTGGTTTTGTATATTTATATCACATACAAAAGTGTATATTATATGTAAACAAATCTAACATGTACAAATATCTCTAGATATATTTTTGTGCATTTATAGCTATAAATAACAATGGTTTGTTCCAGAATGAGGCAAGTTGGACTAGATGATCTCTAGAGGTCCCTTCCAACCCCTGCCATGCTATTTTTCCATGTTGGCAAGGCAACAGCTTCTTCCAGGGTTTATGTCTCCTCCTCCTAGAACCTGTCCCACTTGCTCAGTACAGATCACTTCCAAATACAGTGTTTTCTACTGGAGTTTTCAGGAGAGGTGTTTCTTTTGTTTTCTAGTATGGTGATGAAGTGGCTTGGTCAGAGATAGAAAATGTCTGGACTACTTTGGCAGACAGCTGGCCAAAAAATCTGAAAATAATCTTGCACTTCTTGATCAGTATCTGTGGAGTGAACAGTGAGCCCAGCCTCTTGCCTTATGTGAGTATGTGAAATGTCTTTCCTTAGTGTCGCTGAGGTTTTAAAAAGTGTGTGTCTAGCAGCAAAGATGGCCAAACAACAGATGTGAGGTAGGGTTTCCAGTATCAAAATCTCCAGCTTGATATTTTATGACCAGTAAATACTATGAACAAATCATACTCAGTTCCTTTGTTTGAGCTAATTTGGACATTGATGTCGAAATTTCAGTATCAGTTTTGGTTAAACCTGGAAGTTGTGGAATGGGCTTGAAAAAATAAATGAACCAGCAAGGATATTACGCCTTAAAGATAGCTGATACTTCCTTAAGACTCGATCACTGTTCATCTTTGAATTCACTCAGAAGGATGGAAATAAATCCTTGAGCAGTACTGACTCAAGAAAATGTCAGAAGGAAAAATGTGAGTTTATTGATGTCTAGAGCCATCTGCTGCTGCCTAGCAATAACCAGGATTCTTGTGCTGAAGTAGGTGTAGTAGAGAGTTCTTATTTACTACAGGCTTAATAAAACACTGCTACAGTTGAGTGTTTATTCTTATCAGTATATAAAACTTTTGAGGAATTAATTTTCCTTGCTATAACTAATTTTCTATGCTACACCTTGGTGTAGTCCTGAAAAGAAGACACGATAGTAAAACAATATAGTAAAGTAAGATAATACAGTAAAATAATATGGTAAAATAATATAGTAAAATAAGATATTACAGTAAAATAAAGTACCTGTCACTCCATGTAAGGAGACTGTGACTATTCTCACATGAACAAGTTTTTAAACAAAAAGCCCCACTCCAAGCTCCCTCAAAAGCTGCCCAGGGAGGTGGTAGAGTCACCATCACTGGAGGTATTTAGGAAGAGACTGGATGGGGTGCTTGGTGCCATGGTTTAGTTGACTAGATGGTGTCGGGTGATAGGCTGGACTTGATGATCTCAAAAGGCCTTTTCCAACCTCGTTAATTCTATTCTATTCTATTCTATTCTATTCTATTCTATTCTATTCTATTCTATTCTATTCTATTCTATTCTATTCTATTCTATTCTATTTATATGTGAGAGCACTGAAGGGGGAAGCATGAGGAAAAATGATACCTGTTGGAAAAGATAGCACAGAACACAGCTGTGAAATTATACCAGAATATATTCATTCCAGTGGTGATCCCAGACATTGATAAAACCTTTGTAAGGAACTCTTCTGCAACTTAAAGACTGCCATTGAACTCAGAAGACCTTCTTACTCTTGTGATGCATTGCTTGCTGCTTTTGACAGCTGTGAAAGCAGTTGTGATTGCTTTTAGAACCAGAGTGAGTTTCAGGTATCCTCACTTGCAGTGCAGTATTGATTCTACTAGGTTGCAGTGTTCAAATCTCTCTTCCTCTTATTTTGTAACCTGAGTCATTGCAATAAGAATTTTTATTTATCTACTTAGTACTTTATATAGATTTTTATTTTTTTTAATGCAGGTAAAGAAAGTTATTGTTTACCTGGGTAGAGATAAAACAATGCAACTACTGGAAGAGCTGGTGAGTGAACTTCAGCTTACCGATCCTGTCAGTTCAGGAGTCACCCATATGGATAATCCACCATACTACCGCATTACTTCCAGTTACAAAATCCCTTCTGTCACTTCAGGTAAGAATTTATTCACTTCAATTCTTGTTATTAGCAGTGATAAACTTGCTGTTATCGATCAGTTAGAAGATTGGAGTTCATCTCAAAATGTTCAAGAGGAGTACAGTGTTCTCTTGCTAAAAATGAATGCAAAGTTTGCCAGATCTCTAGGTTTTGGTGTAAGTAGGGTTCTTACTAAAGAACTTCTGACAGGCCTCACAAGGAACACATTTGGATTAATATGTCTTAGACTTCGTGGTCAGGTCTTGAGCTGCTTACCCTCACTGTATCACTTCTGTGTCATGTCAGACACCTGGGAAAATTGCTGTAATAAAACTGATACCATTTTAAGTCCACGTAAGCACAAGCTGCACCCATAGGAATTAAAGTACACTTTACTGAGGAGAATTTAGTTAGAAGTAATTAACAATTAACAATAAATCAGTCATCAAAAGGGAAAAAAACAACATTGAAATTACACAAAGTGCATGCCACATGCTTCAGTCCCAGAACACACTGAGAAATGTGGAGGAAAGCTGTCTGGTCTTGGTGAAGCATCTTTCCAAGTGAAGCAAAGACCTGAATGGGAGGGTACCTAAACGAGGACCTGGCTTTTGTGCTGCAAAACTCTCAGCATATGAGGCCACCTGGGACTATGTGGATGACAAGGTGGATTCACTGTCACTTGTTCCTGAAAGCGTTTAAAGGGTTGTCCTAGTTTGAGCCAGGAGCTGCTCAGGGCAAAGGGCAGAAGGCATTTACCCCAAAGGAGTAAAGAAAAACACTGCACAGAATTGGAGGTTAAATACATAAATGCTATTTGCAAAAACAAACAAAAGTACCAAAGCTATCAAAGCACAAAAGAATATATACAAATACTCAGAATCAGCCTTGACCCAGCTCTCCAGCTGGACCCCCAAAACTAGAACTCACTAGGCCTCAACCAGCCAAAAACCTCCCCCCCATATTAAACCCCAGTAGTTCCAGGACACGTCACGAGGTGGGCACACCACTGAGCCCACTAAGCCTCACTGCTCCCCCCACAAGCTGGGCACACTAAGCCCCAGCTGCACCACAAGGCTGACAAAGCCACACTCCCCCACAAACCAGAGAAAGGAGGCACAGGAAAAGGAAGAACTGCCTGTGCAGGCTGCTTATGTGGGATGGAATAACAATTTACAATGTCCCATGCCTCCCACTGGAACTGACCATTCAGCCCCATATGCTCTCTGGGGCAATTATTTCTGTGGCAGGACAGTTCCTTAACCTACAACAAGAATATGGAAAAAGCCAGGGAGCCCTTGTACTTCAGTGTAATTGAGAGTAGCAAAATCTGTGGGGATTTCCAATCATGGCCATCTCTTCAGTGTGCTGCTTTCAAGTTGGTCTTAAAAAGAAGTTAGTACCAAGTTCGCTGCAGGCTGCTGGGTTTTAATCCCTAGTCTGTTTGTGGTTTGAATTAACTGCATACCAAAGTCCAGACACATTTTACAGATTACTTTGAGGTGTGGCATGCAAGAAAGAAAGAAATAGGTCTCTTGACCCTACTTTAGAAGCAAACCTTTCTATTTAACTTGCGTTGAAGACTCAAGAGATTCCTCAGATGGATTCTTTTGGTTTTTTTCCCAGTAACTGAGATGATGCTAGCAGCTCAGAATCTTTTAGTCTAGACAACAGTTTGTATTTCTGCCAGTTGCACTAATGTGAACCTGATTAGGGCTCTTGGCATGGACAAGTAAATAAGGGTCATTGAGTAGTGCTTAAGGCTTCTTTTCTTTTTTATTGACCAATTTTCTTTGTCTACAATTCACAGGTACCACTTCTAGTAGCAATACAATGGTAGCTCCCACAGATGGCAACCCTGACAGTAAACATATGAAAGACAATATTGAAGAGAAGTAAGTATCTGCTCAAGGAGCAGTTCTTAGTTGAATTAGAGGAATGTTTGCATCTCGATGGCTGCAGGTATTGCCTACATTTCAGGAAATGCCTGACTGTAAGATTGAAGGAACATATCTGGAGTAATATTTGGGATTAACAGCAGCAACTTCAATTGTAATTTGAACTTGAAAAGTTGTAGAAGGAACTGAATACATGAAGGGACCAATCCAGGTCAGGGTTGGTATTGCTGGAGCTGAAGAAACTTGCAAAGTAACGAAGGCAGTTTTGAAGGTCCCTGCAAGTTTTGGCATATGCTGTAGGGCTGTCTGTCACCTCCCCAAGGTAGCTGCTATTTAATGAGATTTTACTAAGTATATCTTGGACTTGCCAGGAGAAAATAGTTGTATAAATTTATCTAGAAACTGCCTGGAAATTGTACTTTTAGCACTCTCACTGCTGTGGTTTCTTTGTAGTGCATCACATTAACAAAGTAGAATCTTAGACTGTGTGTGCAAATGTCTGTGCCAGATCAAGCAGACTCACAGAATGGTTTAGGTTGGAAGGGACCTTAGAGATCATCTACTCCAACCTCCCTGCCATTTGCAGGGACACCTGATTCTGTAATTCTATGAAACTGGACTCAGCTGCTCAAGGCCTCATCCAGCCTGGCTTGAGCACCCCCTGGGAGGAGGCAGCCACAACATCCCTGGGCAACCTGTTCCAGAGTCTCACAACCCTCACCCCAAAGAACTTCTTCCTCAGCTCCAGTCTAACCCTGCTCTCCCTCAGCTTCAAACCTTTCCTCCTTGTCCTGTCCCTAGGCACCCTGATGAAAAGTCTCCCTGCAGCCTTCATGTAGGATCCCTTCAGCTATTGGAAGGCAGCTCTAAGGTCACCTTGGAGTCTTCTCCAGGCTGAACACCCCCAGCTCCCTCAGCCTATCCTCACAGCAGAGGTGCTGCATCCCTTGGGTCATCTTTGTGGCCCTCCTCTGGACTCTCTCCATCAGCTCTGTGTCCTTATTTTAATAAAGACAACACAACTGGAGGTAGTATTGGAGATGGGATCTAAGCAGAGCAGAATCAAGGGACAGGATCCCCTCTCCTGCCCTACTGTCTACACTCCTCTGGATGCAGACCAGCACACAGCTGCCTTCTGGGCTACATGAGGGCACTGCTGGCTCATGGGGAGCTTCTCAGCAATCAACACCCCCAAGTATTATTTTGCCTAAGAGCGAGAATAACTTACTTATGTATAATGGTAACAAATACTTCAATCTACTTAAATGTTAATGAAAATGATCTAACAAATATAATTTAGAGTGGATTATCTCTTTGAATCTCTTTATCTGGCATTGCTACAGGAGGTGAATCTTACACAGCTGAGATGCTTTGGCATCTTATTGATTGTCCTTGTACAATGGAACGCTTTTTGCATGACAAGTCAGTTTTGTTGAGATGCAGTTTTATTGAGAGGCTTATTCATCTTTGTCACAGAGTATCAGTTCCTAGTGCTGCTTTATTTGTTTCTACAGCTATGTGCATCTAGACATCTACAGCGGGTTGAACAGTAACTTGAACCGCCAGCACCACAGACTGGAGTCTCGCTACAGCAGCAGCTCTGGAGGATCATACGAAGAGGAAAAAAGTAACATTTTGATTTTAAAGTACTTCTGAGGGTCAAAACTTTCACAGCTTCATGCTTTTGCTGAAGGTTGTGGAATGTTGAGGAAATAGGCATTATCTGTGGGGATGGCACAAACTGATTTGAAAATACGCGTTTTGTTTTGCATTCTTTGAGCTTAGTACTGAATCACAGAATCAACCAAGTTCAAGAGATCTCCAAGATCATCAAGCCCAACCAATCACTTAACCCTAACTAGACCATGGCACTAAGTGCCTCATCCAATTGCTTCTTAATCACCTCCAGGGTCGTCGACCCCACCACCTCCCTGGACAGCCCATTCCAATGGGCAATTGGAATATTGCTATTCCAGTGAATACTGCTATTGAAGTCTGGCATGGATTTGGATACAGCAGAATATACAAGGAAGATAATGAGCTTTCTTTTCTTCCCTTGTCCTCTGGAATGAGTCACAGAATCACAGATTACAGAATGGGCTGTGCTGGAAGGGACCTCCAATGGTCATTAGTCCAGCCCCCTCTGCAATCAGCAGGGACATCCTCAACTAGATCAAGCTGCCTAGAGCTCTGTTGATCCTCACCTTGAATTCATTTCCAGGAATGGGGCCTCAACTACCTCCCTGGGCAACCTGTTAAAGTGTTCCACCACCCTCATGGTGCAGAACTTGCTCCTAACATCCAATCTAAATCCACTCTTCTTTAGTTTGAGGCCATTGCCCCTCATCACTACAGGCATTTGTAGCTAGAGTAGCTACAGTACTGAGCTTCCATTCTAAATGTATACAACAATGTCAATTCAGTGAGATGAAGCTGACAATTCAATCATAATGTATAAAAACAAAGCCAAAATTACATCTGGGATGCTTGATTGTCCCATGATTTGTTGTTTACACTTTCACTTGCTTTCTGAACTTCAACAGTAATTTCAAGTATCATCAAAATGGTATTTTCTGAGGAAGACAGTCTAAAAAAAATACAACTGAGTATTTGTTTGTACAAGCATGTCAGCATCCTGCCCTAAGATATGCTTATGCAGCTCTAGACACATTTTTCTGCTTTGGAATACCAATGGTGAATTGTGAACACTTTCACAAATGAAGCAGTTTTATTCTGCTGTCTTTGCCAGTACCAACACCAAAGATAGATAGAAGGTTAAGCAGAAGAAACAGGGGAGAGATCAGCAGGGGAAAGGTGAGGTGAATGAAGAAAAGATGGTGGGAAAAGTAAAAAAGTTAGAAAAGTAGAAGTAAAGTGCTTTGAAATGATAGCACTCCTTGGCCTGGCATTTAAAAAATGAAGTACAAAACTTTATGAGAAGCCAGAGCAAAGGAAAGTGTAGCAACGACACAGGAGCTCTTTAAGCTCTTCAGTCTTGTTTTGAAAATGTGTTTTGGGTTATGTTTTTGTGATCTGTGGTGTTCTTCCTGAGGTGCAGAGATAAGGAAAGAGGTAGGAATTTGTCGTGAAATATCATATACTTTTGGAGAGTTCCTTAATACAGGCTTGTTAACTGTGGCTACTTTTGTACTAGTGCCTAAGATATTAAATCATCTTGACAATGCTAGGGAAAGCTAATAGGGTCATGTAATCAGGCAAAAAGGAGAACAGTGGTCAAAGAGTAAATGAGGCATTACATTAATGGGTATGCTTGTTTGAAACTCTTGTTTGAGTTAACAAGCTGCTGGCAATTAAAATGACTTTGTGCTTTAGCCCTGCATGGGATTATTTCATGCATTCCAGTCTGATCTGGGTCATAATAGTGCTCCCACAAACTGTCTTCTTAGCTTTCACTCAGGATTTTTTACTGACACTTGATTTGCTACCAGTTCACTTGTTTGGGTATGGTAGAGCACATGACACAGTACTGCCTTTTCCTCACTGTAAATTTCTGCATTGCCTGTCAGTATGGAACCTGGTGTGTCCCATGCTGTATTGAAGCCACAGACTCCATTAGCATCTCCTTGTGCACTCCTTAATCACAGAATGTTTCCCCATATGCCCCAGCATTATCTGACACTTAGAACAGGTGGAGTTTTGCTAGTGACACCTACGAAGAGGTGCTTCTGAGAAATACTTCCATAGCTTATAATGAAGTGCAGCTATTCAAATTTATTTCAGTACCATCACACAGAATCACAGAAACATTCAGGTTGGAAAAGACCCTTGGGATCATCAAGTCCAACCATTAACCCTACTCTACAAGGTTCACCCCTGAACCATAGCCCCAAGGACCACATCCAAATGGTCCAGGGTTGGTTGGTGGTTGAATCTTGGGCCCCAGTCTTAATTCTTTGACATGAGGTTTGAAATGCAAGGACATTATATTAGATCACTTTGCCTTGTTTTCCTTAGGTGCATCCCATGTTCCCTATGTGCATCCATTGTTATGGTGAATGAACTCAACTGTGCAGAATCATGCTTATGCAAAAAGAAATAATCACTTTTCTTTGCTGTTTTGTTTCTTTGTATAAAAACAACCACCCTGTATCCAACTGCTTGCTGTGAATTGAATTGAATTGAATTGAATTGAATTGAATTGAATTGAATTGACGAGGTTGGAAAATACCTTTGAGATCATCAAGTCCAACCCATCACCCAACACCATCTAATCAACTAAACCATGGCTTCAAGTGCCTCATCCAGTCTCTTCCTAAACACCTCCAGTGATGGTGACTCCACCACCTCCCTGGGCAGCACATCCCAATGGCCAGTCTCTCTTGCTGGGAAGAGCTTCTTCCTAACACCCAGCCTAAACCTCCCCTGGCACAGCTTGAGACTGTCCTCTTGTTCTATTGGAGGTTGGTTGTAGCTGGTACCCTCCTCTCCTAGATCTCACACAAACACAGAATGTTGAGGGTTGAAAGTCTCTGGACCTCCAGAGATCATCAAGTCCAAGCGCCCCTGACAGGGCAGGCCACACAGAAACACATCCAGGCGGGTTTTCAAAGTCTCCAGAGGAGGAGACTCCACAACCTCTCGGGGCAGCCTGCTCCAGGGCTTTCCAAGAATTTAAAAATATTTGTTTAGAAGACTCTATAATACAGAAACACACATTTTTTCATCTGGTTTCATTATCTGTTGTGTTAGGTGACTCAATGCCTCTGTATTCCAACTGGCGGTTGAAAGTGATGGAGCACAATCAAGGAGAGCCTCTACCCTTCCCACCTACTGGAGGTTGCTGGTCACCACTGGTGGATTACTTGCCTGAAACTTCTCCTCCTGGCATGTCTCTTCACAGGTAACTGTTTTAACAGCACTAGTGGCAGTTCATGATGATTTGAGCTGCACAAATACAGTAATTTAAAGCTAGGAGACTAAAAGACAGAAGGCAGAACATTTGTCTTCTGTGATTTTACTCAGGGCTAGCAGTTAAAGATTCTGATTTGGAGGTGTAAAATTTTTCTACATAATGAGCATTCATCTTTGCTTTTACAATACAACTTTGTGGATGTTTATAGACTTCCCAATACTGATTAGTAGCATATGAAGCTCTTTGCAGCTTTTAATGAAGTTCATGTTATGTTAACCTAACAAAAATGTTTGTTGTTGTGTTGTAGATGCAATATAGCAGTGATCCTTCTGACTGACTTGATAGTTGACCACAGTGTAAAGGTGGAATGGGGAGGATATTTGCATCTTTTGCTTCATGCAATTTTTATAGGTAACTAAATTCTTTCAGAAATATGTCTAATAACTTAGAAATTATAGCTATTTATCTGGCTGCTTTTTTCCACATTTAACTTAATGCTTGCCATTGCACTGAAATCTCATTAATTTGTTAATATTTACTATAACTTAAAATCCAGCTAAATATCTTTCAGCTTGATTAATGTGAATATAGTTATAAGGGGTTTAGAGTCATGGAATCATAGAATGGTTTGGGCTGGAAGGGATTTCCAAAGGTCATCTAGTCCAACCCCCTCTGCAGTGAGGAGGGACATCCTCCATTAGATCAGATTGCCCAGAGCCCTGTTGGGCCTGTCTCAAATATCTCCAAGGACTGGGATTCAACTACCTCCCTGGGCAACCTATTACAGTGTTCCAGCACCCGCATGGTGCAGAACTTGTTCCTAACATCCAGTCTACATCTCCTCTAATTCCAAACCATTGCCCCTCATCCTCTTACTGCAGGCCCTTGTAAACAGTCCCTCTTCAGCCTTCTTGTAGCCCCCTTCAGATACTGGAAAGCTGCTATTAGATCTTCCCAGAGCCTTCTCTTCTCCAGGCTGAACACCCCCAGCTCCCTCAGCCTGTCTTAGTAGCAGAGGGGTCCCAGCGCCAATAATTTTTGTGCCCTCCTCTGGACCTGTTCTTCTGTTGGAGCCAATTTCACCTCTTTCTCTTTGTAGAAGACAGGAAAATTCTGTTTTTTTTTTTCCTTTCCATTTCTCAGTGTAGTCATTTTTATACAGAGCACAGATTAAGTTGTTACTGCTGTGGGGGGAGCAAGTTGCAACAGTCAGTTCAACTATGTGTTTTTGGTTTTATATTGAAACACTGAAAAGAAATTGTTTAATGAATTACAAATCAATTATTTGGTAAAGTATAACAGACCAGTCTGAATACTGCTGGTGTTAAATTATTTAATTCAGCATGTTCTTTGGAATGTTACTAAGCTTTTCCATTTCCATTTTCTGTTAGGTTTTGACCACTGTCACCCAGAAGTCTATGAGCATTGCAAACGGCTGCTTTTGCATCTACTGATAGTGATGGGATCTGGCAGTAATGTCCAGTCTGTTGCCTCTGTCCTACTCAGAAACAGAGAGTTCAATGAGTCCAGGGTGCTTACTGTCAAGCAAGCTACACATTTAGATTACACTTTCACAGGTAGGCTTTAGATGTGTTGAGTGTTGCTTGGTAAAATGCCATGGAAAATTATCTTTTCTTCCAGAAATTTTTTAAATGTCTGTTATTTGTCATTTTTTCCTAAGCCCTTGGCTTTAAAATTTGTTTATTGAGGTTGTAATTAAGTCAAAATTCACAGAATCATAGACCTCAGAGATCATCAAGTCCAACCTCTAATACCTAACACCTCATGACAACTAAACCATGGCTCCAAGTGCCACATCCAATCCTTTTGTGAACACCTCCAGGGACAGTGACTCCACCACGTCCCTGGGCAGCACATCCCAATGGCAAATTACTCTTTCTGGGAAGAACTTTCTCCTCACCCCCAGCCTAAACCTCCCCTGGCACAGCTTGAGACTGTGTCTCCTTGTTCTGGTGCTGCTTGCCTGGGAGAAGAGACCAACCCCCACCTGGCTAAAACCTCCCTTGAGGTAGTTGTGGAGAGAAATTAGTATGATTCATGTTAGCACTTTCTGCTCAGTCATAGGAGTTGAATGATTAAAAGGTAGTGAAAACCATAGAGAGGGCTCATTCGTTTTGATCTGTAATATGGAAGTTTTTATGATGCCCATGGCAATGAAACCCTGTAAGATATATCTTACTTGTTTATAACAATTTTAAAACTCCTGACTCTTTTCAGCTGCAATTGCATTATTCAACAGGTTATCAGAATACTCTTTTGAGATACTAACTTGTAATGTTCACCTTAACAATATTGTAACATACAGGAAATGCTATTTTCCATGTATGTCTTTATCAAAGGGATATTTAGAGGGTAGGAGCCTTAGTTTCTAAATGTGAAATAGTTGATTTTTCAGTATTTCATAGTATTTCAGTAGGTGGCAGCCTGATGCTATAAAATCTGTTCTGTTTTGTTCACATCAGAAGTGGTTCTGTCAGTAACTAAACATATTCATCTGTTTTGTTAATTTGATATTCATAGCAATCAGAGATTTAAAAATGGGCATAGTGAATAAATTATGTATAAAGCCTATTCACAGAACTTCACTGTTGCACCTTTATGGTGATTTACACAACCCACTCCATCCCTAATTCTTCCAGCTGTGGGTAAAACACAATATTTTGTTGTTACTAAGATAAAAATGTCTGATAGAACCTAGAATAAGATCAGAATCAAACATTTCCAGATGATGCCTAAAATAAGTTGATGATGAGTATGCACAGAATCATAGAATTATAAGATGGTCTGGGTTGTAAGAGACCTCCAAAAGTCATCCAGGCTAATCCCCTCGGCAGTCAGCAGGGACATCCTCCACTAGATCAGGTTGCCCAGAGCCCTGTCAAGCCTCACCATGAATATCTCCAGGGATGGGGCCCCAACCTTCTCCCTAGGCAACCTGTTCCAGTGTTCCACTACCCTCTTGGTGCAAAACTTGTTCCTAACATCCATCCTAACATCCTGTTGTGCCTAGCACAAGGTGAGACAAGCTGGTGTTCCATTTTCTTTGAACCAGTCCAACTCTGTGACTCTGTAGAGTGAAAATTTGTGGTGGCTGTCAGAGAATCTCAAGTTTACTTTGTCCCAGCACCTCTTAGACAGAAGAGTAGTGTGTGGTGTTAGTGCTTTTGTATTTGATTGCCTGATGATTCTTTGCACAGAGACAAAATTCTTAGAGGAGCAAGACTGAGCTAACTTCAGAGGAACTTCGTACAGCCAGAGAAGCTCTGCTTAGATTTGCCCTGACTAGCTAATACTTAGTGTTTATTGATTTAAAGTGCTGTCATTTACACTGAAACTGAGTTCTAACCAAGAAAGAAACATCTGCACATTATTAGGAAGTAGTTTGTGTAATTTTCCTCAGCTTATTAAGGTGAGATGCCTCAGAAGCCAGTGAGCTGTTGTGTTACCACTACAAACTCAAGCATAATACAGTGGATTTATAAAGGGATCCAGCAGTTCCTTACTGAGGAAGACTTTTCCTGTATCAGATTGCATTGAAATTATTGCATCCATTACATTATTCTCAATACATTTATTAAGTTACGGGGGGGATTAAGGGCTATTTTTCCTTTTTATGTACTTAACTGTCAACCTAAGAGCACAATAATCATCTTGGTTTTATTCCAGCAGGTGTTCATGATTTTATACCTGACTACCAGCCCTCCCCAATGACAGACTCAGGGCTTAGTTCAAGTTCTACCTCTTCTAGCATCAGTTTAGGAAATACAAGTGCTGCCATTTCTCATCTGCAAACCACAATCCTCAATGAGGTTGACATTTCAGTAGAGCAGGATGAAAAAGTGAAAACTCTCATAGAATTTATTACCTCAAGGTAAGATTTCAGTTCTCATTTTTTCTCAAGACATGTATTTTGTGGAAATATGTTTGTTTGGCATCCATTTTTCTCCCTTTGCCTCTGTTTTATCACCAGAAAGAGACAGTTTACATCTGAAGTGGGTTTATGTTTCACAGTCTATCAACAGCTCTAACTTACCAATAATTTCAAATAATTTCATCTACCCTTTCATATCCTAAGTGTTTAAAAGTCTTTTGCCATGCGGTGTCACAGAACATTCACAGAATGTTAGGAGTTGGAAAGGGTCATGAAAGATCATTGAGACCAACCCCCCTGCTGGAGCAGGATCACCTGGGGCAGGTCACACAGGAACACATCCAACTGGGTTTTGAATACCTCCAGTGAAAGAGACTCCACAGCCTCTCTGGGCAGCCTGCTCCAGGGCTGTGGTACCACAGGGAAAAAGTTTTTCTTTATGTTCCCATGGCACCTCCTCTGCTCCAGCTTGCCCCCATTGCCCCTTGTCCTGTTATTGGACATCCCTGAGCAGAGCCTGCCTCTGTCCTCCTGACACTGCCCTGCACATCTTTATCAACAGGACTGAGATCACCCCTCAGTCTCCTCCAAGCTAAAGAGCCCCCAGCTCCTGCAGCCTTTCCTCATAAGGGAGATGTTCCACTCCTTTCAGCATTTTTGTGGCTTTAGACTGGACTATTTCAGGCAGTGTCCTGAGGTCCTTTTTGACCTGAGGGGCCCAGAACTGGACACAATATTCCAGGTGGGGACTTACCAGGCTATCCAAAAACTAGGAGTTTGTGGCAAAGAACATTTGTAAAGTTACAAACAGTTGTGGAGTTTTGTGACGGTGCATATAATGCTTTCAAGACTGTGCAAATCTGAAATGCCACCTGTTTCCCAAAGCTTTTGGTTGTTATTACTAATGCTTTACATCAGCCTAAATTTAGAATGGCATGGTGGATTGAAGGGAAGCAAGTGGCTAGAAAGGAGATGTTTTAAGAAGTCTGTAGTGGTGTTAGTTGTACTAAATATTCTCTAACAGAGGACATCACTTCCTAAACTTATTTCAGTTGGATCTGATATATTCCTTGTCACTTCTTCTGATATTCTATTATACAACATTGGGCAGTTGACAAACCTCATTCCAGTTTATGTTTGCAGTTCTAAATGCTATATTTTATTCTTTTGCAATTAACCTTGGGGTTAAAATGGCACTTTATGGAATTGTCAGGGTTGGAAAGGACCTCAAGGATCATCCAGTTCCAGCCCCCTTGCAATGGGCACAGACCCCTCACATTACATCAGGTTGCTCACAGCCACATCCTTAAAAACCTCCAGGCATGAGGCTTCCACCACCTCCCTGGGCAACCTGTGACAGCGTCTCACCACTCTCATGGGGAAGAACTTCTTCCTAACATCCAATCTGAATCTACCCATTTCTAGTCTTGCTCCATTCCCCACAGTCCTATCACTCCCTGACACCCTCAAAAGTCCCTCCCCAGCTTTCTTGTAGCCCCCTTCAGATACTGGAATAAAAATGCTGTGACAAAGGCTGTGGTTTATATTCTGTTTATTTTTTATATTTCTAGGAAAAGAGGCCCACTTTGGAATCATGAAGATGTTTCAGCAAAGAATCCTAACATCAAGAGTGCTGAACAGTTAACTGTGTTTTTGAAGCATGTGGTGTCTATATTTAAACAGTCCAGCTCAGGTATGTTGGAAAACAGTTGATCCAGGATACAGTATCCAAGTCTGCAAATGAAATGAACATTTTTTGAATGCCTGTAAATTTACAGATTAGCTATGAAATCACTCTGAATGATTGCTTGCTGCAACTAAATAATAGATTTTTCTTATCTATTGCATACTTGAACTAAAATTATGGAATCATAGAACGGCTTAGGTTTGAAGGGACCTCATAGATCATCTACTCCACCTTCCCCACCATGGGCAAAGATACCTCTCAACTAGACTCAGCTGCTCAAGGCCTCATCCAGCCTGGCCTTGATCACCCCCTGGGAGAAGGCAGCCACAACGTCCCTGGGCAACCTGTTCCAGAGTCTCACAAACCTCATACTGCAGAACTTTTTCCTCAGCTCCACTCTAACCCTGCTCTGCCTCAGCTTCAAACCATTCCCCCTTGTCCTGTCTCTAGACACCCTGATGAAAAGTCCCTCTGTAGCCTTCAGGTATTGGAAGGCAGCTCTAAGGTCCTTTAAGAGTCTTCTCCTCTCCAGCATGAATACCCCCAGCTCCCTCAGCTTATCCTCCTAGCAGATGTTCTCCAGCCCTTGAATTGTCTTTGTGGCCCTCCCCTGGATTCTCTCCAACATCTGTGTCCTTATTGTGGGGACACCAGAACTGTACACAGTATTACTGAAATAGAATAAGATATTAAGAATATTATTTTATCTCATTCTCTTAAGGATGAGATCAAATACCTTAATAATTTTTGGTGTCCATTTAATGTTCAGATGATAAAGATTTTGTTCTCTGCAAGCCTCTCCAGTGTTAAGTGTTAGGAGATGCAAGTCTATATGCCTGGAAAGGTTTTTGAGAGTAATATTGCTTGAGAAGAACAGGGAAGATGACAGTGTTAGGCATGGCTTTGGTAATTTACTCTTCACTAAATTCTGATGGTTTGGGGTTTCATAAATCATTGTGTGGCTCCTGTCTTTGCTTTGGTAGGAGGATTTCAGCTGGAGCACCGCCTCAGTGAAGTTGCTTTGCAAACTGCGCTTTCCTGCTCCTCTCGACATTATGCTGGGAGGTCCTTTCAGATTTTCAGGGCTCTGAAGCAGCCTCTTACTGCATCTACACTTTCTGACGTTCTCTCCAGGCTAGTAGAAACTGTTGGAGATGCAGGAGAAGAAGCTCAGGTATTGAAAATGTTTCCCCTACTTTATCAGAATGCTGTCTACCTAAATGACCTACCTGGGTTATTATTTTGAGAACACTGGAAAGCATTTTTTTATTGAGTTGCTTCTTGGTTTTAAATGAAGATTGTTTCAAATATCAGAACAGTTTTGATTGTGACACTTTCTGGTTAAATGATGGAAAAAAGGAGCTGCACACATTCTCTTCTGCAGCAGTAAGAACATCCAGAGTTTGATACAGATTTCCTGAAAACACCTTCTCTTTTGTAGCAAAAGCAAATCTTGAGGTCATAGAATCATAGAATCAACCAGGTTGGAAGAGACCTCCAAGATCATCCAGTCCAACCTATCATCCAGCCCTGTCCAGTCAACTAGAGCATGGCACTACATGCCTCACCCAGGCTTTTCTTGAAGATCTCCAGGGACTCCACCACCTCCCTGGGCAGCACATTCCAATGGCAAATCAAAATAATTTAGGTTTTCCTTCATTAAGAACTTAACCTGATAAAGTGTTTAAAAGCCTCCAGCTTACTGTTACCGTACACTTAAAGAAGTGGATCTAATCTTCTGATAGTGCAAAATGAGAGTCTAAGTGGCTCTATCAACTCCATTCTGAAAAAGAATGCAAACCAGACCGAGTTTTTCCCTGTCTTGGAGCTATGTGGCTTCTTGGAGCTCTCTGATCACGATTATGTTCTAATTGAAGCATGAAACAACTATTTAGTTACTGATACTGCTTTTACATTTTTTATATCACTACTTAGTAAATGTTTTGTGGTGTTGCATAATTTGTAATGACCTGTGGCTCTCCTCAGGGTTTTGTCATAGAACTGCTTCTGACCTTAGAGTCTGCTATTGATACCTTGGCTGAAACCATGAAGCATTATGATCTACTTTCTGCCCTTTCTCAGTAAGTTCTTTTATTTACACATTTTTTTTATTACACATTTTTACCCATGTGAATTGCTAAAGATCTCTGTTACAAAGGTATGAAATAATTTTATCTTGTCCTTGCAGAATAGTTGTATCCCTACAGCAAAATTGCTTGCTCTCTTGTGTTTTTTTTATCTGCCTCAAGCAAACTCCTAACAATGTAGATTTTCTGTAAAGGATTTCTGCTACCATTCCAACATCACAGAATCACAGAATTTCGGGGGCTGGAAGGGACCTCGGAAGCTCATCCACTCCACCCCCCCCCCGCCAGAGCAGGATCACCTACACCAGGTTACACAGGAATGTATCCAGGAGAGTCTTGAATAGCTCCAGAGAGGGAGACTCCACAAGCCCCCTGAGCAGCCTGTTCCAGGGCTCTGTCACCCTCACAGTGAAAATTTTTTTCCTCTTATTTACATTCAACTTCCTATACCTCAACTTCCACCATTGCCTCTTATGCTGTCACTGGGCATCACCCAGCAGAGCCTGGCTCTAGCCTCTCAGGACTCACCTTTATATATTTATAAACATTGATGAGGTCACCTCTCAGTCTCTTCTTCTCCAAGCTGAAGAGACTTCAGCTCCCTCAGTCTCTCCTCATACAGAAGATGTTCCACTCCCTTAATCATCCTCATGGCTCTGTGCTGGACTTTTTCAAGCAGTTCCCTGAGCTCTTTCTTGAACTGAGGGGCCCAGAACTGGACACAATATTCCAGGTGTAGCCTCACCAGTACAGAGTAGAGGGAGAGGAGAACCTCTCTTGACCTAATGGTCACAGCCCTTTGAATCTACCCCAGAATGGCGTTGGCCTTCCTGGCCACAAGAGCACATTGCTGGCTCATGGTCATCCTTCCATCCACCAGGATCCCTAGGTCCCTGTCGCCTTCACTGCTCCCCAGCAGGTCCATCCCCAACCTATACTGGTGCATGGAGTTGTTCATTCCCAGATGCAAGACTCTACACTTGCCCTTGTTGAACTTCATCAAATTTCTCCACTCAGCTCTCCAGCCTGTCCAAGTCTTGCTGAATGGCAGCACAACCTTCCGGTGTGGCAGCCACTACACCCAGCTTGGTGTCGTCAGCAAGCTTGCTGACAGAGGGCAGAATCTCACCACCTTCCTACTGAGGAACTTCTTCCTAATCTCCAGTCTAAGCCTACTCTTCCCTCAGCTGCAAATCATTCCCCCTTGGCCTATGCTAGACACCCTGATGAGAAGTCCTTCTCCAGCCCTCCTGTAATTCTTCTGGTATTCTGTGATTGTAACAAATAGATTTGGTAGCAGAGCTAACAGGATGCTCCAGTCTTGTCCTTGTGCCAGAAGGATGTAAATACTCTGTACTTTCATATATGATAATCCTCTTACAGTGATGAAGCTCAGCACTCACTGTGTGCCTCTATATGTGATTAGTGTAACATCTTCTTCTCTCCCTTTTTTCTAGGCTGTGTGCTATTAAAATATTTTGCATGGAATAATGTGTAACGTTGAGTTTTTATTTTAGAACCTCATACCATGATTCTGTGATGGGAAACAAGTATGCAGCTAATAGGAAAAGCACTGGACAGATCAATCTAAGCACAAGTCCCATGAATAGTGGCAGTTGTTTGGGATACTACAGCAATACAAGGAGTAATTCTCTGAGGCTGAATTTAATCAGCGAGCGGAGAGGTGACCGGCGACGGAGCAACACACTGGATATAATGGATGGAAGGATAAATCACGGTGGAAGCTTGGCCAGGACTAGAAGCCTTTCCTCCCTGAGAGAGGGAGGCATGTATGATGTGCAGCCCACTACTGACCCTGTCAACTTGATGGCCACCATATTTTGGATTGCAGCTTCGTTGCTGGAGTCAGACTATGAGTATGAATACCTGTTGGCTCTCAAGCTGCTGAACAAGCTTCTCATCCATTTGCCTTTGGATAAGCCAGAGAGTCGGGAAAAGATAGAAAAGGTGCAGAGTAAACTGAAATGGAATAACTTTCCAGGCCTTCAGCAGCTCTTCCTCAAAGGCTTTACTTCAGCATCCACACAAGAAATGACAGTTCATCTCCTCAGTAAACTCATCACAATCTCCAGGCATGCTTTGGTGGATCCTTCTCAGTTAGCAGGTATCTTCAGTAAATGCATGGGTAATGAAGAGACATCTTTCCATCAAATTAAGTATAATCAATCAACATCAGTAGAAATTCTGTATTGGCTTTAAAAAAGCCCCACCTTGAGTTAAATGTTTTTTGCACTTGTCAATATTGCACTGCTAGATAGTGGGAATACACTGCAGACTATGAATATCTGCCCAGAAATACTGCCCTTAAACTTTCTGTGTTGACTATGAAGTTACTTACAAGTGAGTTTTAAGAGCACCTGTATTATTTTGCGTATCTTGTGATAACTATTTGAAGCCTTTACAGATTTTAGAAACAATCTGACTCTTCTGCCTAAACCTATCCAGTTTCATTAGATTTTTGCTTAATTGGTCTTGTAATGATTATATTTTCATCTTGTGCAAACACACTCTGTATGCATGCACACTTAGATACATGTATGTGTATTTATCATGTATATATCTGTGTCATGCTGTGTCTTAAATACCAGATAACTCCACATTGTACTGTCATATTAAGCATCTTTAGGGATCATATAACTGTGTTTATGTATGTCTTTAGGATTTCCCCTAAACATCTTGTGCCTACTTCCTCATCTGATCCAACATTTTGATAACCCAACTCAGTTTTGTAAAGAAACAGCTGACAGGATAGCAAAGGTATGTAAAACAATGAACCTAAAATGAACCTCATTCATGATCCAGGAGTTTATGCCAGCATTGTTTCTGTAGTTTTCTGCTCCCTTATGTAGCACTCCTGTGTGATTCTAATAGGAATATAGCAATAACATTGGAAGGTGGTATTTTAAAGATGTGGTCCAGTCCTAATTTCTATGGTTGGACCTCGTTTTCCACCTCTGAGTTTCGCTTTGTTAACAAAAAACTCACATTTAGTTTATTCTATAAAATTTAAAGAGCAAATCTCCTTCTTTGTGACATCAATTACTTTTCCTTACTTGTCTGTGATTTTAAGTGTGCTTTTTAAGCACCCTTCCTAGTTTGCTTAGGAGGAGGAAGTGATCTTTATCTTTTGGACTGATAGGTAAAGAAGAAAAGGCAGTGTGTTCTTTGCATTACTTGTATACAGTTGATTAACTTTAGACTATTTCTGAACTCTAGTGTCTGGTCGAGAAATTACATGTTAGACACCAACAATTTCCAGCCAGGCTGATGGTGCCCTGGCCTAACAAGCTGTGTTTTAAGTCAGAACATGGAAAGTGGAATAAGAAAGTGCTGTTTGTCATTGGATGCAGTCTCTGGGTGCCCAAACTGTGCTCTGTATGTCACTGACCTGCGTGCAGGCTGTCTCAGAGGAGCACATGCCTGATGCAAATCCAGAAATCACTGCTGCCCTTCCAATACTTGCACAACTAGCTAGGGACATTAGACTATAAGTGTAGTAAGACTAGTAGATAAATTTGGAGCATGGATAAGTACCAAAATTCAGTGGAGGTGCTGCTTGTGTGATGAGTCCCATTTCAGCTATTGGAAAATAGAGTGCACTGGGGAAAGTGCATCATGCCGTGTCAATGCTTAAGCTAAAAATGTGTCATTTCTGATGACATTGAATATTCTTATTGCTTTTCAGGTTTGTGCAGAGGAGAAGTCACCAACTCTTGCCAATCTGGCTCATATGATGAGTTTATACAGCACACACAGTTACTCCAGAGACTGTTCTAACTGGATTAATGTAGTGTGTCGATACTTGCATGACTCTTTCTCAGATGCCACGTTTAACCTCGTAACTTACCTCGCAGAGGTAAATTTTTGATAGAAGGGGATCTCCCATTGACAATCTGTGCACAGCCTTACATTTACTCATTGCCAATTCCTTATTATTCATGATTTTGAATATTGGGGGCAGGGGGGGAAGAGGGAAGCCCATCTTACACAATGAGAGAATCATATTTAAATGTTCTAGGGGTTAGAGAAGGAATCAGCACTCAAGAGTTTGGAGTGCAGCAATTTAAATGTACCTTGAAATTATAATCCCTCTAATGATAGACCCCTTTTTTTATGATAATAGTGTTTTGTAGTAGATGCCTTCTGTACTGCATGAATACAGTGCCCTCACTGTCATGGTATTTAGTAAAATACACTTATAAATACAAGTGTAAATAAATACAATACAAGTGTATTTAGTCAAATACATTTAGTGCAAGTCTTAAGAGACCTTTCTGGTTTTTTAAGCCAGGTGCACATTTAAAGATGGACTTGTCACAGCTTTTAAAAAATCATTTCCAAGTTCAATTTTAAGTATTGCATATCATCAAAGATCATTTACATTATAGAATACCCTCTGTGATTCTGCCAGCCATTCATACAAGAAAATTGGTATTACCTTTTGAAAAGTAGCTTGTGTGAGAAGCTTGAAGAGCTTCAAATTGATGAGGGTTTTTATTCTCATTAAGGACTTGTTATGTACATACTTTGTTCATAAGACTGTACTTTAAAGCATAGATGTAATTAGTTTTGATGCAGCATTCAGGCTCCTCAGTTTGTATGAACCCTTCTGTGTACTTAGAAGTGTTTTACTGCCATGTGCTAATAAATACGCCAGAATTCAGGGTAGAAAAAGTGAATTAGGGCAGAGAACATTGTTCTGTTGTATTTTTTAATCCTAAAGCAAAGTTCTGAAAACAAGAAGTCATACACTTAAGTTTCTCACAGGGGAAAATCAGTATGTATGGAAGTTAACTATTCACTGTTTGCTACTATTAAAAGCCATAATTAAATTCTGTATTTTTAACCCTTTTTTGTTTGTTTGCTTTTCTTAGCTATTAGAGAAAGGGTTATCCAGTATGCAACAATCCTTACTGCAAATTATTTACAGTCTTCTGAGTCATATTGACCTATCCACAGCACCAGTGAAGCAGTTTAATTTGGAAATCATAAAAGTAATTGGCAAATATGTTCAGGTAGGTCCCCTGAAAAATCACAAAAGCTTTTCTGCTTCTTGTCACAGTGGTAGTGAAATTACACTTGAATTTGGGGGGGGGGGGGAGAGATAATTTATTTCAGATACAAAAACAGTTGTTTGAAGTCAGATTTGTAATTTAATTTGTATTGTAATTTAATTCACCATGTGCTTATGTATTTGTCCAGTTTGGGTTACATCTTGTGGAATAAGTTACCAGGGTGAATGTAAACCTAGTTACAGATACGGGCTACTCTCCAGATGTAGTTGGAGGAGATGATCCTTCAACTGTTAAAACATTAGGAAATGCTTACTGCTAAATAGTGCACAGATGTTTTATTTAAGTGTATGAGTTTTCAAAATGAAGTTTCACAGTTAAATACACCTTTAAATCACTTTAATGTACCTGTGAGGAACATTAAGGTGCACCTTAAACGGGTTTGAGTGCATTTTGTATTAAAGAAAGTCCCTGAAAGATAACCACTGTATTTTGCCCTAGGTAGTTTAATCTTTTGTACTCTGAACACAATTCACTGCAAAACCATTTCACAGAAGAAGGTCTAGCATCTTGCTGAACGTTGGTTTTATTTTAAATGCCTGGAGCATAAGACCATTTCAGTGCACAACATTCTCTGGTTTGGGGTTTTTTATTCTCCTTCTCTTTTTAACCCTCCTTTTTTTTTTTTTTCTCCTGAATTCCATTATTGCCAAATGTATTTCAATCAAATGGTTTAATCATAATTAACCAAGAAAGGTGGTGTTCCCTGGATGTCTTATTATGGATAGACATGTGCTTTAGATATTGTGCTGCTGTCAGAGTGCGTTAGTCAAAATGGAGTGATTAGCGTAACCGTCATTGTGAGCCGACAGCTACTTGCTTTGCCTCCAGCCTTTCTATGCAAGCCCACACTACCATGGAATCTAATCTCAATTAGAAGATGTTAGCTATCAAAATAATGGTACTAGCAAAAAAAATATTCCAGGGAAGCCTGTGTATTTTTGATAGAAATGAAGGCTCTGGGGAGACCTTACAGCAGCCTTCCAGTACCTGGAAAGGGACTATGAGAATGCTGGGAAGGGTCTTCTTACAAGGGCTTGTGGTGATAGGATGGGAGGGAATGGATTGAAGCTGGAAGAGAGCAGCTTTAGACTGGAGATTAGGAAGAAATTTTTTACAGTGAGGGTGGGGAGACACTGGAACAGGCTGCCCAGGGAGGGCATGGATGCCCCACCCTGGAAGTATTGAAGGCCAGGCTGGATGAGGCCTTGATCAGCCTGGGCTAGTGGAAGGTGTCCCTGCCAGTGCCAGGGGGGGTTGGAACTGGATGATCTCTAAGGTCCCTTCCAACCCAAACCACTCTAAGAATCTATGAATTATGTGAATTTGCATCAAATCATAGTGAGGGTCATGAGACCCTGGAACAGGTTACCCAGGAAAGCTGCTCCCTGGAGGTGTTCAAGCTAGGCTGGACCTGGTGTAGCAGAAGGTGTCCCTGTCTATGGCAGGAGGGCTGGAACTGGATGATCTTTAAGGTCCCTTCCAACCAGAACCATTCTGTGACTCTATGGAAAAGATCACAAGTAAACTTGTCTTGTGTAAATGTGGTGCTACTAAGCTGATTTATTTTAGTCCTCTGCAGTCACAAGGCATCTTAATCAATTTAAGTTGCTGCAGGATGGTTCAAGTTTGAAACTACTTCTATTCATGTTTATGATGCACAGAAATTCATAGAGATTGTTGAAGATTGTAATTATTTTTAAAAAGCATTATACTAACTAGACCCTTGAAAGTGATATTTATATTTTAATGAACAAAATAACAAACATGTCATCCTAATTAAAGAAAAGGGGAAAAAAACAGCCAATATCCTGATAACTCACAAAATTGAAAGGTTTAAGCTTCAAGTACAATCCTAACATTTTTAGGAGTGTAAATCTTAACCCTCCCAAGTATAAGTTTCTTCTTCTCCTTCAGTCTCTGTAGTTGAAACTGATGAACTATTTACATTACCTTTTGAGGAGAGTGCACTTAACTCAGGGTCTGCTCCGAGTATGAGTATGTTCTCATACTTTTGCCTTGCCTTTTTTAAGCAGTCCATTGGTTTGATACTGTGTAAAAAAACAACCCTTGCAAGTGTTTTTGCCTTCCCCTCCCCACACCCCTTTTTTTTAATGTATGAGGATATATAAGGAACAAAATGTTTTTGTCTGTTTAGTATTCAGTTTACTTTGTCCACAAGTGTAGGACAATTAAAGCTTCCAAGAGCTGGAAGTTGTTTTGCTTTTAAATGAGGAATGGGGAAAAAAAAAATAGAAATGGGTAGATTCAGACTGGATGTTAGGAAAAAGTTCTTCCCCATGAAGGTGGTGAGACACTGGAACAGGTTGCCCAGGGAGGTGGTGGAGGCCCCGTTCCTGGAGGCTTTTAAGGCCAGGCTGGATGTGGCTCTGGGCAACCTGCTGTAGTGTGAGGTGTCCCTGCCCATGGCAGGGGGGTTGGAACTGGATGATCCTTGAGGTCCCTTCCAAGCCTAGCAATTCTATGATTCTCTGTTTCTAAATGCTATCAGTTTTTATCTTCTGGGGCATGAATTGCAGATACTTCAGACACAAGAAAAAGATAGTGTAAATAAAGGGAGCAAGACATTTGGTGCTGCTGATGCTGTGACCTAGAGCTAGTGAGCCCGATGGCTTTGTACCTTTCCACTGCCTTTTTGGCACTTCAGGGTCTAAAGACATGCACCTGTGGTAGCACCTGGCAGCCACATCTAGAAGATCAGCACTTTTGCTTTGGGGAATGTTGCAATGAATCAATGTAAAATCCTCCTGTGCCTTGAAAATGTCTGCCTTGTTTGAAGTGACTATTTGGTGATTTTGTTTGTTGTCACTTAGAGTCCATATTGGAAGGAAGCCCTGAACATTTTGAAACTGGTGGTGTCTCGCTCAGCAAGTCTTGTTGTACCTAATGATATTCCAAAGTCTTATGGAGGAGATGCAGGTTCTCCTGAAATCTCTTTCACAAAGATTTTTAATAATGTCTCCAAGGAGCTACCTGGGAAGACTTTGGATTTCCATTTTGACATCTCAGAGGTAATTGTGACATTTCAGTTACAATGCAATAATGACTTTCCATGGCCAGCTTGGACTTGTTTTCTCATAGTTTTATAGGTTTATCTATTTATTATTTTTTTTGACATACATGTAACTAGAGTTACACTGAAAGAGAAGCTTGGAATTTATTTATGTTGTGGCTTTGCCTTTTTCCCCTCTTTGAATGTCAGGACAGTTAATTACTAAAAGTCAGGAGGATTATTTTCAAGGGTATTTTCAGCTGTCAGAGAGCAGGCTGATGCAGCTGGCTGTTGCTTACAGCATTCTAGGCTTTCATCAAATGAAGGGTTGTGTATTCAAGGGCTGAGAGGATTAAAACCCTGTACTGCAGTTTTGATGTGACTTAGGAAGAGACAATTTAGAGGGGAGAGAAGGATACAGAATGTAGGAACCTCAGTGTGAAATAGACGTAACTGGAGAAAAACCTCCTGTAGTTAAAAAGCACAGCCCTGCCCCCAGTTTAGAACTGAAAGGAATATACTAATAAAGCTAATAGGCTGAGGGAGCTGGGGTTGTTCAGCCTAGAGCAGAGAAGACTCTGGGGCAACCTTAGAGCTGCCTTCCGATACCTGAAGGGATCCTACAGGAACGCTGCAGAGGGACTTTTCCTAAGTGTGTCTAGCAACAAGTCAAGGGGGAATGGTTTGAACCTGAGAGGGAGAGTAGGTTTAGGCTGGATCTTCGGGAAGAAGTTCTTCACTATGAGGGTGGTGAGACTCTGGAATAGGCTGCCCAGGGAGATTGTGGCTGCTTCCTCCCTGGGAGTGTTCAAGGCTGGTTTGGATGGTCTAGTTGAGAGGCATCCCTGCCCTTTTTAGGGAGATTGGAGTAGATGATCTGTGAGGTCTCTTCCAGCCTAAAACATCCTGTGATTCTGTGTCTGAAAAGAGGAATGTAGCCAGATGATTGCAATGTAAGACAGGGATGTGAAAATTGTACAAACTTTAGAAATAATCAAAAGGGCTCCTGGCTGAAGCTGACCCCGGATAATAAAGGGAGATCTAGATATTTTGGGAGAATTACTTAAATTGGTTCCTCAAGGGAGTTTCAGGGGCAAGATGAATTCCCACAGCATTTATTGGGCTAGGATTTGCTGTCAGCAGAGCTGAACTTGATCTTGGGGTTTTGGAATTGTGCATGTGTTAGTGAAGCTGCTGATCTGTGGAAACAGTCTGTTCGTGTCTCTGAATGATTCTACAGAGCAGCTTTGCCTCCACTTAGAATACAGTTGTTTTAAAAATGTGTTTAAAAATGTAACTGGATTGTCAGCATAAAACTTGCATAATTCCAAGAAAACCACAAGTGGGCTGAATGGCAGCCTGCTGTGTAGGGCAGAAGTATGCAGCTTTGTATTTCCCAGTGTGCTCAGTGGGTTAGGCATGAGCTTCACAGAATGCTTAAAACCAGACAGTCTCTCCTATATTTTATATGATACTGCATCCTGAAATCAAATGTGTAGCCTTTGGTACTGTAGATTTGAATTTTAACTAACTATTTATTGTCTTTGATAGACACCAATTATTGGGAACAAGTATGGTGACCAACACAGTGCAGCTGGTAGAAATGGGAAACCAAAAGTCATTGCTGTCACCAGGAGCACATCTTCAACTTCATCAGGCTCCAATTCAAATGCATTAGTTCCTGTCAGCTGGAAGAGACCACAGCTCTCTCAGGTACATTGTGTCTCAAACACATTATACCATCTGTTGTAGACAGTCTTTATGAATGTATATAAAAAAATATCTGCTGAAGTGCAATTTGAAGTCAGTGTTGTGTCTGGCAGAAAAATGAACATAGCATAAACTAAAAGCTAATACTGGTGACAAATAAGAATGGCCAGAATCTTTCTAGAGGCTCTCAGCCTGTGAGATGACTACTTAAAAATGCACAAGTTGGACATTTTGACCTGGATCTCCAGCAGTTATGTTCTTTGTGATGTTCTCTGTGTTCTATGTGATGTTCTTTGGTCTATTTTTCAGAGAAGAACCAGGGAGAAGCTAATGAATGTGCTTTCTCTGTGTGGTCCAGAATCTGGTCTTCCCAAGAATCCTTCAGTAAGTGTCGGTGGGGATTTGGGTTGGATTTTAGGTTCCAGTAGTGACTAATGTGGTTACATTAAGGAGAGAATGATATCGCTGGTTTAAAGAGGTAGTTTAAAATCCAGCTAGCCTTGAAACAAGTTGCAGTCTTCACTTGCCCAACTATTATTATAGTGGTTCACTAACTGCCACTAGTGCCACCAAACTGGGGGAAGCAGGAGGGCTGACTCCTGGAGTCAGACTTCTTGAGCTTTCCGGGAGTTTAGAAGGTTTTCTTTCTATTTTTACCCATATCTGCAGGTTGTATTTTCTTCTAATGAAGACTTAGAAGTTGGAGATCAACAGACCAGTCTTATTTCAACAACAGAAGAAGTGATTCAAGAGGAGGAAGTGGCTGTAGAAGACAATACCAGTGAACAACAGTTTGGAGTTTTTAAAGACTTTGACTTTTTAGATGTTGAATTGGAAGATGCAGAGGTGAGACCTTGGAATTTCTTCTGTGTATTTCCATTTGAGAACATTTTGAAAATTAGGCTGTGTTGGTGCAATTCTGAGGAGTTGGCAGCTCTTCTAACTCATCCAGTTGGGAAGAATTTATGACATGGCTGAGCTTACCTTGTCACAAACTTTACAGTGTGAAGTTGTTGCAGACTGGGTGGTTTGGGGATGAGAGAATTGGGGATTTAGGGAGGGGAGTCAAATTACTTACTCTGATAGTAATCTGGACAGTATAAGCCAATGACAGGATGAACAGCTGAGTGTCATGCAATGGAAAACTTAATTGTGGAACAATATGTGAAGAAAATGGCATAATCTTTGTTCCTGATATGTTTCTGCATTTTGAGAACATGAAGAGTAGCTTTCAGAGTTACAAAATGTATGATATTCTATCTTACTATATATGATTGACTTGGTCACCATTACTGCTTGCATTGACTTCTCTATTACATCTGCTTTGTTGCAGTTCTATTATGTTTCCTCTACTTCTCCTTCTGTCAAAAAAGAGAGAGGGGAGGTAAACCAAAATGAAGTATTGAGAAATAGTGAGGCTTCAATTAACAGTTGTTACTTGTTTGGGATAAATAAAAGGCTGTAGAATTTGCTGAAGCTTGGAAGTAAGGCTGACTATAAAAGGACTGGGGAGAAGAAGTCAAATGCTTTGTAGTTTCTTTCAGTGCTTTTGTTACAGTCTGTACAAAATACTGAATTATTAATGGAGACCCTTGCAGGTCAAGAGTCAACAAGCTACCAAGAATATCTGCCTGTCTAAGCACTGAGATTGTTCTTCTCCTGCTCAGTCTATCTCTTTTCACAAAATTTTGCCTTTTTTTCCCCTTAGCCTTTTTTCCCCTTTTTAGCTTTATCTCACTTTTTCCATGCTTCCTGTGTATTGCTTCACTTCAGCCAATATTTGCATCTTCTAGGAAAAGGACAGGCTTATTATGGTCTATGACTACACACTATCTATAAAAATACAATTTCCTATATGGAATGCAAGTAGCCAAACAGCTCAGCAGTAGTAAAATGTTACTCTAGATGGGGCCTTGCAGGTAGGATGCCTAAAGCTGCAGGCTTTGCCAAACTAAGTTAAACTTAAATCTTCTGTATTATTTTAATAGATCATGATGAAGAAAAGACAGTTCCTTTCTCATTACTTGCCTCTATGCAACATGTAGTGTTGTACTTGAAAAGAAAAAAAGCACAGATGCTACAAATTTATGGCCTTACATATAGATCATGCATTTGATGGGAGAGTTTTGATATACCTAGTTTTGCACCAAAAATGTAGGATGCTAAGAATTAAACATCAGCAGTGGGAAGTGAGGCTATTACTTTAAAGTCTGAGTACTGGATCAAATTTTAGTGCTTCCACCCGCAGTAGCAGCACTGTGGAGATGGGATTCTTTAGCTTTGCTGTATAACCTTTCACCTTGTTTGGAGCAAGAAGACTACAAAATGTTTAGCCTCTTTTCATCCTTAATGAATCATGATGATCTCTTACTTTGCTACAAGAGATACTCTGTTAGAGCTGTTTTGGCAACCCCTACTTGCACATTTGGGGCTAGATGTGGTGTTTCAGTAACTGTAGATTGGCAAAATGAACTGATTAGGTTTCCCAGCAGAGGCAAATTGTTGAAGGTTGACAAAGTGCTTGAGAAAATCTAAGTTCATTATTGTACTTGTGAATGAAAACAACTGGGTTTCAAGATGGGGATTTCACTTAGGATGTTGGATGTTTGAAACCCAAGTATCCCAGCTTTAAAATGTGCAAAGGGAAAGCATCCATTGGTTTTTAAGATACGGATTTCCCTTAGTGTGTTGGGTGTTTGAAACCCCAGTTTCAGAGCTTTAAAATGTGCAAAGAGAAAGGGTTCAGCTCTTGGTGTTGAGGGTACATCTCACTGAAAAGCTGCCACAAAGGAGCTGGTGAAACAGTTAATGAAGACATCCATTTTTCCTACGTCCTGTATACAGTTAATGTTGATGGTGCTTTGTCAGTTGGATGTGGTCAGTTTAGATTCATGTGTGTTAGTTAAAGAATTTCATCTAATGTTTGTTGAAACAGTTGTTTTCCATGTTCTGCTAGAGCAAATGTATCATGAGCATGCTGGTTTTAGTGTTTTTGTCCTCACTTTGTTTATTTATTTTTCTTACTCAGTCTCCCATTAGAAAGATAAAATTATGTTCAATACTAGCTTTTTGACAAAAGCCTTTTTTTTTTTCCCAGAGCTTGAATCAGTCTTTTACTGTTGGCAAATCTTACATAATAAAACATTTTTCCCCTGGTTCTAGAGTATCTTTAAGTGTTTGTCCTCGTTCTTTCTAATTATATGTGTTTTCCTTTTTGCTAACCAGGAGCTGCAGGTAAGTTGCAGCCTGGTGCCCTGGCTTTGTTCATCTCTTGTTGTCTGTGCTGTGTTTGTACTTCCTAGTCAGATGTAGAAAACTGATAACTGCTATAGTTCTAGATGATAGCTTGAGTTACTTTCCAAGAAGATATTCAAAAGATTTTCTGCTTCATTTGCCATCTATTTTAATTTATCTGCAAAGGTCATTTAACAAGGTACTTAAAATTTCAATGAAATTAAAGGGCTGATTGAAACTCTGTTCATAAAGCATTCAGTACTTGTGTCTTCTGTGTTGCATTTGTGTGTTTATTTTCTTCTGTTGATATTTGTGCATACATAAGTGTGTGAACTTGTTTTGTTACAGGGTGAAAGTATGGACAACTTCAACTGGGGTGTTCGTAGGCGCTCTCTTGACAGCATTGACAAAGGAGACACACCGTCTCTCCAGGAGTGTCAGTACTCTGGCAGCACACCCAGCTTGAACTTGACAAACCAGGAAGATACTGATGAGTCTTCAGAAGAGGAAGCAGCCCTGACTGCAAGTCAGATATTGTCTCGTTCCCAGATGGTAAGTTTGGAGCCTGAGAACTTGAGCTCTCACTTGGGTTTTTAATGGATAAGTATGGCTCACACTTTCAGCCTAAGTGAACTAGAGAGGAACTAAAGTAATATGGCTAAACTTCTTTTTCATCACAACATCAGTGAAGGGGAAAAGGTACTTTTCCTGCTGCTGGTACATAACAGCCTTAGAATTCTCTTAAACCACGTTTTTTTTCCAGTGTCTCTGTACTTACTGTATTTCACAGAAGGCTTGAGTTGAAAGGAACCTTAAAGATCATCTAGTCCTGAACACCCTGCCATAAGCAGAGACACCTCTCACTAAACCAGGTTGCTCAAAGCCTTGTTCAGCCTGGTCTTAAACACTTTGAGAGATGAGGCATCCACAACTTCTCTGGGCAGCCTGTTCCAATGTCTCACCACCCTCACGCTAAAGAACTTCTTCCCAATGTCAGTAATCTAAATGTACCCTGCTCTCGTTTAAAACCATTACCCCTTGTCCTGTCACCATGTGCCCTATAAAAAGTCCATCTCCAGGCCCTCTTCAAGTACTGGAAAGCTCCTACAAGGTCTCTGTAAAGCCATGTCTGCTTCAGGCAGGAGAGGTGCTGCAGCCCTCTGATCTTTGTGGCCCTCCCCTGGACCATCTCCATGTGCTTCTGGTGTAGGGGCTTCAGAGCTGGATGCAGTACTCCAGATGGGGTCTCCCAAGAGTAGAGTAGAGGGGCAGAATCACCTTCTTTGACCTGCTGGCCATGTATCTACATTTAAATAGAAGCAGAAAATTGCATGTGTTCTGTAAGAATGTGTGCCTTTATGAATTCCTAGTTTCAAAAAAACCCCAAACACTAAATGAGAACAAGACACTAAGTGATCCCATGGGAGCCTCAGTTGTGTTTAGCCACTGAAATTGCTAATTTAGTTATAGATTTTGAAGCATAACTGAGGAAAATCAAGAATGTTGGCCACTCAGATCTCTCTCTGCATTAGATAAATCAAATTAGGAAAGAAATTACTGGAGAGGAGCAGCAAAGACAGTCTGCTGCTTTTCAGACCTAGGCGAAGTTTGTGTTAATGTTGTGTAACAAAGAGCTCTGCTCTTCAGTGTTTTCCATTTAGCATTCCACCAGTGCCAAAACCCTTTAAGAACAAGAAAGGAAATACTTTTCTGGATACCAAAGATACCTTCAAACTTGATGGACTTGATGATCTTTGAGGTCTTTTCCAACCTTGGTGATACTGTGATCATAGAATGGCTTAGATTGGAAGGGACCTCAGAGATCATCTACTCCAACCTCCCCACCATGGGCAGGGATTCCTCTCAACTAGACTCAAGACCTCATCCAACCTAGCCTTGAATACCTCCAGGGAGGAGGCATCCACAACCTCCCTTGGCAACCTGTTCCAGAGTCCCACCACATTTGTACTGAAGAATTTCTTCCTAAGATCCAGTCTAAACATACGCTCCCTCAGCTTCAAACCATTCCCCCCTGTCCAGTCTCTAGACACCCTGATGAAAAGTCCTTCTGCAGCCTTCCTGTAGGATCCCTTCAAGGTGTTGGAAGGCAGCTCTAAGGTCCCCCTGTAGTCTTCACTAGGCTGAACACCCCCAGCTCCCTCAGCCTATCCTCCTAGCAGAGGTGTTGCAGCCCTTGGACCATTTTTGTGGCCCTCCTCTGGACTCACTCAAGCACCTCTATGTCCTTATGACTGGGACACCAGAACTGGATGCAGTGTTTAAGCTGGGATGTCCCAAGAGCAGATGCTTGTAATGGTTTTATTGTAAGACTGTTAAACTCACAATATGCAAATAAATTCAACTAGCTAACCATGTTGAAACCACCCATATCAAAACTGTTTTTTGCCTGTGATTTATGTGTTCAATAAACTATGAAGACTTTAATCTTTTTTCTCTTTTCTGTCTTAGTTAAACAGTGATTGTGCCATAGATGAAGCAATATCAGACCATGCTGGTTTATCACTTCAGTCTCAAGATTCCACTAGCAGTGTGGGAACAGAAGAGGTGCTTCAAATCAGAACTGAGACCCCAAGTTTGGAGGCTTCTCCTCTAGATAACTCTAGCAACCAGCTGCCTGAGGTGGGGAGAAATGTGGGCTGGTGCATGGCTGATTTGGGCTCTTTCTAGTGTTCAGTAGATACCCTGGCTTTCTTTTCAACTGAATTTTCATCTGTTACACTGATGATTTGATTTGCTTTTAATATTTCTAACCTGTTGGAATGTTCTTACACAATGTTCCCTCAGTGTGAAAACGACTTGAGAGGGACAGAGGGAACTTATCCCCAGGTTAAAAATATTCTTGAAGGGCTGATGATGATCATTTCATGGTGCAGAATGAAAGCAGGCTAATATTGAAGAGGCTTTTATTTGATATGGTTGAAATCCTTCCTGAGCAACATTTTCTTTCAAATACTTTTTTATTTCCCTTTTGGTTTTTGTTTTCTTGGTTTTCCTTTCCTTGGGGTAATGTGATTGGTGCTATTTGGGAAATAAAACCTCAGGCCAGCTGTGTTAGCAGTTGACTCCACTAAGTAATCCTTTGAAAAGGACCACAGATCCTAGTGGTCTAAGCTTTTTTTGGAAAGGCCTGTGTGGACTGAGACAGATTTCCAGCTAATGGCCGCCTGCACATCTGTGAGTACTTCAGTTTCTTGTTTTTTTCCAACAATTTAGATTTTTTTAAAACCCATTTAAAAAACCCAAACAACTCTATCTGCTACCATTCCTATGTGCTTAGCTGGAGCTAAAGCCTCAATATTATTTTTTTTTTCCCTCCTTGAATTGGAAGTGGCTTTGTTCAGGTGGACTTTTTTCAGTTAAAATTATTGATGCTACTGGTGCAATTGATGCCTGTTTCTGTTTGGATAGGCATTACTGGTCCCATCTTTAGCAGAACACACAGTTTGATTGAGTTTTCCAGAAAAATAAGCTATTCTTACATGTATTTGAATAATCTGTGCACTTAACCTTGAATAATCTTACACTTAAGAATGAGTCTTCAGCCAGCTTGGTGTAAAGAGCTGACTGACTCAGGTTCATAGGATCACAGGATGTTAGGGGTTGGAAGAGACCTCTGGAGATCTTAGTGTCTGACCCCCCTGCCAGAACAGCACCAGCACAGGTCACACAGGAATGGATCCAGATGGATCTGGAAAGTCTCTAGAGAAGGAGACTACACAACCTCTCTGGGGAGCCTGTTCCAGTGTTCTGTGACCCTTACAGTAAAGAAGTTCTTCCTCATGTTGAGGTGGAACCTCCAGTGCTGCAGTTGACATCCGATGCCCCTTGTCCCATCACAGGGTGCAACTGAGCAGAGGCTGTTCCTTCCTTCCTCAGTAGGGCAGAGGAGAGGAGAGGAGAACCTCCCTGGATCTGCTGGACACCCTCCTTTTAATGCACCCCAGCATCCCATTGGCCTTCTTGGCCACAAGAGCAAATTGCTGTCCATGGAGAACTTGCTGCCCACCAGGACTCCCAGGTCCTTCTCCACAGGGCTGCTCTCTAGCAGATCACTTCCTAACCTGTACTGGTGCAGTTTATTATTCCTTCCCAGGTGCAGGAGGCTGCACTTACCCTGTGTGATTGGTTAAGTGACTAGTTAAGTGACTAATTAAGTGACTGGTGTTGCTGAACAAAGATTCTACCTACTTGTTACCTAGAAATCACTCTTGAATAACAGGTAAACCACCCACCTGGCTAACATTTAATAAATCATAGAATGGCTTAGGTTGGATGGGGCCTTAGAGATCCTCTACTGTAGCTGTAAGAACAAAAGAACAGAGTCCAACAAACAGGAAAATGTGGATGGCTTGTTTCCTGTGATAAAATCCTCACCTTCTGAAAGTGTAATACTGAGACAGCAGCTTTCTCCCACAATTTTTCACGTTCTTCTATTATGATTATCTATATACTTTATACTGTTCAGTTACATTGGTCTCAGCTCTTGTAGAGTGCCTCTGCTTAGAATTGTTCTCTTAGTGCTTCAGCTGCTTATCTACAACATCCATTTTTCTTCCAACAGAATTTTGGGTGAGGAAGACTACTTAATCTGGATGATTTTTTTTTTTCAACACAGGATAGATGCTTTATGTTAAGATGTCAAAAGAGAGAAGCAGTAGATAAACTGGGATTATACAGAATTAAATTCACCACAATACAGTGTCTGTCCTCTCTGTGCTTCACTTGTGCTGTGTGCTCAGCTGGAACCCACTGTTATGTTTTCATTGTTCTTTTCCAACTCCCTTTATAAACTCACTGTACTTCTGATAACCCAGGTGAAAGCATTCACATAAACTAGCACCAATGCCATTTAAAACATCAAAAACACTTAAAACTGGGCTATAAATAATAATTTCATGACTAAGCAGCATCCAGAAAGGAAAAGCTCTGTCAAAAGAGATAAAAAAGACATAAAAAGGCATATAAATGCAATTGATATCCCATGTTTATGTTGTGATAGAATGTTTATATATTATGTTTATTATATAATTTTATAATTATGTATTACAAATATATAATTATATATACTAGAATAATTTGGATAATAATTATAGTATATAATTATATATAAATTAGAATTTATTTACTATATTGTTTATATTATTTATATTAATAGATTCATTATTTTATTTAGTCTATTTAACTGTATTCTATTTAACTATATTTATTATGCTTAGAAATGCATGATTTATTATTAGATTTAACTGTATTTATTCTGTTTAGAAATGCATGTTTATTTTGTGTTGGAATACAAGATTCAAGCACTCAAAGCTCTCTCTCCATAGCTGTTAGCTGTCTAGATAGATTTTACTGCTAAAGCAAAAGCTTGGCTGTAAATTTATCAGCTAGTGATTAGAAAGAATAGAATAGAATAGAATAGAATAGAATAGAATAGAATAGAATAGAATAGAATAGACCAGACCAGTTTGGAAAAGACCTTTGATACCATCAAGTTCACCCAACACCATCTAATCAACTAAACCATTGCACTAAGTGGCTGCTAAGAGGCTCTTCATCACCTCCCTGGGCAGCACATTCCAATGGCCAATTACTCTTTCTGTAAAGAACTTCTTCCTAACATCCAGCTTTCTCTTCTCCAGGCTAAACACGCCCAGCTCCCTCAGCCTCTCCTCACAGGGCTGTGCTCCAGACCCCTCCCCAGCTTTGTTGCCCTTCTCTGGACACCTTCCAGCAACTCAACATCTTTCCTAAACTGAGGGGCCCAAATCTGGACATAGTACTCAAGGTGTGGTTTAACCAGTGCTGAGTACAGGGCAGAATGACTTCCCTGCTCCTGCTGGCCACACTATTCTTGATCCAGGCCAGGATGCATGCCTTCATATTGGCACTTAAACATTTTCTACAAATGTATCCCATGACAGCTTAGGTTGGAAAGGAACTCAGAGATCATCTACTCCAACCTCTCTGCCATGGGCAGGGATGCCTTTCAACTAGACTCAAGGCCTCACCCAACCTGGCCTTGAACACCCCCTGGGAGGAGGCAGCCACAACCTCCCTGGGCAACCTATTCCACAGTTTCACTACCATCATACTAAAGAACTTCTTCCTCAGTGCAGCTCTGTAGTATATATTAGCATCTATACTGCTTCAGTACAAGTTAGGACTTGCCATTAGGCAAGTACAAGAAAGTAATCTTTTTATTCCCCTGAAAAATCCAGTAAAAGTTTTCAAAGTGATTGATTGTGAATTAACCAAGTCTGAATTCCTCTGTTCAGTGTAGTGCTGTTAATAATACTGCTGCTGGAGGAAGAGGGAAGGGAGAAAGGGTCATTCTAATGTTACCTACCTGACTTCAATCGTTGTCTCTTTATAATTGCTAGTGATTGAAAGCCTACATTTAGAGATTTGTGGTTAAGCCCTTAAAGCTCCCCATATTAACAGGAATGGCAACATAATAAAAGTCCTTTTTCCACTGTTCATCTATTACGTTACTGCTCAGTTATGCTTTAGAAACTTCTTAAAATGGAGAGTGGAAAGGAGAAGAAAGGTTCTGTGCTGATTCCAGTCCCTGAAGGCAAGCATGAGGCAGTCACTTCGGTCCTTACCTAGAAAAGGTTCAAGTCTTGAATGTGTCATGTGTTTGAGCCTATTTGCAGATATTCTTCTGGTAGTGTTCTCTTAATAGTTTTGATTGAGTGCATCTGAGAAATCTGAGTCCTATTCTGGGAGACATTAACACATTAATGTTAACCAGAAGTTATAAACACTACAAATAAACTGCCTGTCTTTGCTCAAGTACAACTGTGTGAACAGTCCAAAGAGCTGAGTGATTAAAGTATAAAAGGTTACTTGTAAACCATTTTTAAATGTTACCTGACTGATAAGAATATATAAACCATGACAATAGAAGTAATAAAAGTGTGTTTGCTTCACAGGAAGGCAGTTCAGCAGTAAGGGATGAACAGGTTAGCACTGCTAGTGAAGACACTGGGTCCTATCTACTCCAAGAACAACAAGACTGTCTGGTCTGTCATGAGTCTCTTGAATTGGAAGAGACCCCAGAACTGGCAGAGGGAGCAGCTCCTGAGAGCTATGCTGAATCTGTCTGTGAAGAGGATGTTACTCTTGCCTTGAAAGAGCTAGATGAGAGATGTGAAGAAGAAGAAGCTGACTTCTCTGGTTTGTCTAGGTAAGATTAATGTTGGCTCTCGGTAATAGAAATTGCATGTAACCAGGGCATGAATCCAACAAAGTAGACTTTCTTATGATGGGTTTTCCATGAATCCCAGGATACAAGTACCTGAAGTGCTGCTTTGCATATCTGAAGTAATGGTTGATTGGTTTTGCCTGTTACAGCAAAAAAAAAAAAAAAAAAAAAGAGTCATTACTTTGCTCAGCAATTGTGTCTGGAACAGGGAAAAGAGCCATGCAGGAAAAGATGAATGAAAGAAATTTAGCACTTCTCATCACCATCAGCCAGAGAAATGCGCAAAGGGGTCAGAGGGCATTTTGGAGAGTTTTCTTGGCAGCTACCAGCTGCAAGCAGTATAAAACACGGCAAAGCTCATGCTGCAGGACTTTCAGAACTGCTCTGAGTTATGGCAGAGCCTGTTTTGGCACCCAAAGACAAGATTGGGGCTTTTTAAGCACAGCTCCTGTAGGAATTAGGCCAGATTGTCATTATATTTGCCCAAAGGTTATTTTTAGACTTAGGGTTACTCAGTCTTTTGTATATTTCTAAGACATTTTAAAGTAAAGTAACATCTTCTTTTCCACTTTTTAATATGGAGAGCAAAAAGAACTATTGAGAGAAGAAGTTCTAGTTAGTCCTAGCTGGTTGAGTTACAATTAAAGTGAAGGCCTAAGACCCTTGCAGTCTAAGAAGGATGGAAAATAAACCAAAAAAAAACCAAACCAAAAAAATCCTATATTAATAAACAACACTAACAAAAGAAACCAGACCAAAACAGAAAACCCAAAAGAACCCAAACACACACACACACAAATTCAACCAAAACAAACAAAAATCAAACCAAACAACTCCAAGAAGTAAAATTTGTTCAGGAGTTCAGGGTTGAAAAATATATGGACTGGGTGTATATAGGAAAGCCAACTTAGGGTATGTTCTGTCAGAGAGAACATTTAAGGATCCTTTTACAGTCACAACAGGAACTGTAAAATACCAAATCATTTGAGAAGGTTCTACTGGGACAGAGACAGAGAAATGAACCTTGTAATCTCCTGTGCAACCTATCTTGCAAGAATTAAGGACTGGGACAGCCCTCCTAATATGCAACTGAAAAATCCTTTAAGGTTTTATTTACACTAATCAAATGAAGGAAAAAACAACCCTAGCTCCAGTTTGAAGAGCATCAGAGGTGATTATTTACAGGCTTGATACAGTATTTATACAGAATCATAGAATTGTCAGGGTTGGAAGATCATCCAGTTCCAATCTCTCTGTCATGTGCAGGGACACCTCGAACTAGATCAGGTAAAATATCAGAGAATCTTTTTGAAGCTTTGCTTACAGACACTGTTCTAAAGGATTGCAATTTAGCTTTTCAGTTTTTGTGCTGCTGAAAAACGTACAACTAAAAACTCTACACATGCTTCTTGTTTAAGACATGGGTTAAGGCATGCTTGGTGCTGCTGTGAATGGGGTAGTTGTTAGGGAGAAAACCACTGTGTGTTAAAAAAATACATGAATTAACTATCTGTACCTTGAATCCTCCCACACATTTTTGCTGCCCATGTACAATTATGGAAGAACTACCAAAATGTATCATTCATAGAATCATAGAATCAATAAGGTTGGAAAAGACCTCAGAGATCATCAAGTCCAACCTATCACCCAGCACCTCATGACTAACTAAACCATGGCTTCAAGTGCCACATCCAATCCTTTTTTGAACATCTCAAGGGATGGTGACTCTACCACCTCCCTGGGCAGCACATTCCAATGCCTAATTCCTCTTTCTGAGAGGAACTTTCTCCTCACCTCCAGCCTAAACCTCCCCTGGCACAGCTTGAGACTGTGTCCTCTTGTTCTGGTGCTGGTTGCCTGGGAGAAGAGACCAACCCTCACCTGGCTACAACCTCCCTTCAGGTAGTTGTAGAGAGCAAGAAGGTCTCCCCTGAGCCTCCTCTTCTCCAGGCTAAGCAACCCCAGCTCCCTCAGCCTCTCCTCACAGGGCTGTGCTCCAGACCTCTCCCCAGCCTCATTGCCCTTCTCTGGACACCTTCAAGTGTCTCAATATTCTTCTTAAATTGAGGGACCCAGAACTGGACACAGGACTCAAGGTGTGTCCTAACCAGTGCTGATTACAGGGGCAGAATGACTTCCCTGCTCCTGCTTCCTTGTAATACAAATCATTTTAACAATTAACTTAATGGTTGTAAGTGGTAGCATGGATTAATTTATAGCTTTGTGTCTTTATTGGCTGTATGGTGCCTAATGGAAAGTATGACTGCAGAATGCTCTTTGAACAAAGATCTGTTAAATTGATTGCCTGTAAAGATGAAATTGTTGTGATCTATCTCCAGTCACTTCTGGTGTTACTTAAAACACTTAGAAAATAGTATTCTACTGCTAAATGAGCTCCTGTGTTTCTCTTAAAGCTGAAAGTTTTTTGTAGATATTGGTGGGCCATATGTTGAGATTCATTAGATGCTAATTCAGTTATTTGGGGCAAGGGAAAAATAGAATCACAAAATGGCTTAGGTTGGAAGGGATCTCAGAGGTCATCTACTCCAGCCTCACCGCCATGGGCAGGGATGCATCTCAACTGCACTCAAAAGCCTCATGCAACCTATCCTTGAACATTCCCAGGGAGGAAGCATCCACAACATCCCTTGGCAACTTATTCCAGTCCCTCCCCCTATACTGAAGAACTGCTCCCTAAAATCCTGTCTAAACCTACTCTCCCTCAGCTTCAAACCATTCCCCCTTGTCCTATTGCTAGACACCCTGATGAAAATTCCCTCTGCTGCCTTCCTGTAGGATCTGTTCAGGTATTGGAAGGCAGCTATAAGGTCCTCCTGGGGTCTTCTGCAGGCTGAACACCCTCAGCTCCCTCATCCTATCCTCCTAGCAGAGGTGTTTCAGCCCTTGGATTATCTTTGTGACCCTCCTAAACATAACCTGTAGATAGCCCTTTGTCTGTAGCTCTGTGTAGAAGTAACAAGTTTTAATACATATCTGAGAGTATTTTCATATATTGCAGTAGCAAAAATTTCTGCTTGTTTACTCTTTTCTTGGTTCATGGTCACCTCAGTTGATTGCAGTGATTTTGCAAAACACTGTTCTGGATTCCAAATTCTTATTGTTATTTTCTTCTTAACAAAATGCAGGGGTGGGGCTTTTTTCCAGGAAAAAAAAACATTACTAAGGAGCTCATTTCTTTTGTTATCTGTAGCCAAGACGAAGAGGAACAGGATGGTTTCCCAGAAGTACAAACTTCCCCACCTCCTTCACCTTTCCTCTCTGCCATATTGGCAGCTTTCCAACCAGTAGCATACGATGATGAGGAGCAAGCCTGGCGCTGCCACGTCAACCAAATGCTGTCGGACACGGATGGCTCTTGTGCTGTGTATACATTTCATGTCTTCTCAAGATTGTTTCAGGTCAGTGGACAGCCAGCGTGGGATTGGTTGCCTGAAATCCTCTCCTCCTGCTTTCAAAGCTATTCTTGCCCTCTGTAACTGCAAACCCCACAAGATTATGGTAGCAAGAAGCCTGAGGAAGCAAATCAAGAGCAGACGAAACCCTCACGCTGCTAAAAGAGTATTAAGTGGTTGTACGTTGTTTTTCCATGGGATGTGTGCTGTATTCATTGGCTAGGAGTGATTCTACTCAGAAATAAAAAAGCTCAACCCTCCCCCAGTTCAGTGGGTTTTGTAAGCTCTTGGTTCAGGTCGTGTCCCTTCTGTAGTGTTCTGAATATCACCCAGGTTCTGTGCTGATTACAGAAGTAATGTCTTCCTCCTGGGTTTTCTGGGGGATTAATTATTTTGAGAGCACAGCATGACAGACATTAGTGAACTTACCTTACATCTGTCTCATGAGACAAAGGTGGGGCTTTTTCTGCAGAGAAGTCATTAAAACACCAGGAGATCCACTAAAGCTGGAAGTTTCAAATGCCTGGGGCTATATTTACCTGACAGAAATACCCAACACAAAATGCCTATGGCTTAATTTTTATGGCTTCCTCCTTCCTATATATAGGGGATGAGTTTTTTACATTTTCAAAGTGGTACCACTTGGATGTACATTATTCTTTGCAGCTTATTATGGGATAGAAGAACAATGAATCCATTCTACAGGCCACAAGCCAAGTGAGCCAAGAGCAGGTTCAATATGCAAACAAAGACCTTATGACTCCAACCCTTTCTCGTATCTCCAGGGTTAATTTTGCCTGCTGTTTGGTGTACTATAATAAAGCCTCACTGTGTTTTACCACACTAGCACACATTTTACCCCATAGGTACAGGCAGGAGGCAGGTTTAAGATTAGGGCCCTGAATTAACTTACGTCTGAAGAATTCATACTCTACTTCATCCATGCACTAACTTGTGTCTGCATCTCTAGCCATTTTCCATTTTTAGTTGAAGTATTTTGCCACAACACTGTGAAATTCCTGTTTCTGATTTTTGTCATTTTGCTTCACCTAGACATCAGGGGTTTAGCTTCTCTCCATTATACCAAAGCTTAGCTGCAGTTGCTCTTCACCCATTCATTCATTTCCTGGAAGTATTAAAACTGGAGTTTCTCTCGTGTTCATTAAAGAGGGAGCTAGAGAGAATGATGTGATTTTCTGTGGCTTGACAGGATAGCCCTCATCTGGAAAGATGGATAGTCTGGGAAAAGTGACAATAGCAATCCAGGGCTTGAGTCTGGGCAAAGAACTGTTCCTGAGGAGTTGTTACTGGATACAAAGAAAGGTTCAAATGACTGCAGGAGACCCAGGAAGCCTTGTTTGAGTGCACCTTTCCATTTTGCTTCTGGCTCATACACTGTGTAAATGTCATCTGTGTATAGTTTTATCCTACATGGAACTTGATAGGATTTAGGAAATAATATATAGCAAAGCACAATGTTTTATTAGGCTAAGCTGATAATCTATGTAATTAAACATGATGTACATAGGACTGATGTTAAAAGAAGGTAGAAGTCCTGCAGGTGGCGGTTTTGGGCACAGATTGTGTTACACAGGTTATATTCTGACTCAAAACTGAAAATAAATTCTGACTCAAAATTGAAAATGATTGGAACTGGTCCTGTCTGTACTGCATAAAGACAAATTGTTTGTCCAGCTACCCTGATTTTCAAGGCCTACCCATGAAAGGAGCAATTGTCTTTAGAGATGTATTAGTTTGTCATTTAATGACAAAAATGCATGATGGAAATTTGCCCTGAAATTCTTCATCTTCATACAATGGAAAATGATTGGGGATTTTTTCTGATTTGCTTTCCAGACCATCCAAAGGAGGTTTGTGTCTATAACAAATGACTCAGTCAGCTTTCTTGGTGAGAGTCTGCAGCGCATTGGGAAGAAGTTTCAGAGCTCTCTGGAGGTGATGATGTTGTGTTCAGAATGCCCAACAGTCTTTGTGGATGCAGAAACGGTAAACATCCCCTGCACTTCCATGCTGAAACAGCTGGCTGCTTAAACTTCTTGATGTGACATACAGAAGTGTGGGTTTAGCATTTGGAAAACAGGGATGCTTGGGAAGACTTTGGGAGGTTTGAATCAAATGTGTTAGTTGTATTTTTGCCTTTCAAATGAGATTTATAGATGCACAGAATGGTTTGGGTTGGAAGAGACCTTTAAGATCATCCAGTTCCCACCCCCTGCCATGAGCTGGGACACCTTCCACTAGCCCAGGTTGCTCAAGGCCTCATCTAGCCTGGCCTTGAATACCTCCAGGGAAAGGGGGCATTCGTGACCTCCCTGGGCAACCTGTTCCAGTGTCTCACCACCCTCCCTAGGAATTTCTTCCTAAATCTCCAGTCTACATCTCCTCTCTTCCAACTCAGACCCATTGTTCCTCCTCCTGTCTCTACAAGCCCTTGTAAAAAGTCCTTCTCCACCTTTCTTGTAGGCCCCCTTCAGGTACCAGAAGGTCACTATAAGGTCTCCCCAGAGCCTTCTTTTCTCTATTGTCACTAATTGAAACATTTGAATAATTTTGGCATGTAAAAGTAAAAGATGTTTTTTATAGGTTTTTGGATGTGCAGAACAACACATTGACAAAGGCTAAGAAAGCATTCTGGAGCAAGTGGATTATTACCACATGCTTGTCCTATTTTGCCCTTCCGTAAACAATTGCTATTAGACATAGTCAGATGGAGGACTGGGATGGATGGATCTTTGACCTTGACCCAGTATCACCTTCAACAAGGCCAAGTTCTGGATCCTGCACTTGGATCACACAACCTTATGCAGTGCTACAGGCTTGGGGCACAGAGGCTGGAAAAGCTATCCAGCAGAATAAGACCCCTGGATAGGGAAGGGGTCAGCCCCAGCCATGAGCCAGCATTGTGCCCAAGAAGGACACCAGCATCCAGGCCTGCATCAGGAACAGTGTGGCCAGCAGGAGTAGGGAAGTGATTGTGCTCCTGTACTTGGCACTGGTGAGGCTGCACCTCAAATACTGTGTTTAGTTCTGGGTCTGTTGCTAAAAGAAGGACATAGAGGTGCTGGAGTGTGTCCAGAGGAGGGCAATGAAGCTGTCAAACTGTCTGAAAAGCAAATCTTGTGAGGAACAGCTAAGAGAACTGGGGTTGTGTAGCCTGGAGGCTCAGGGGAGACCTGAAAGGGGGGGTGTAGCAAGGTGGGGGTGAGACTCTTCTCCCAATTAACAAGTGATAGGACAAGAGGGAATAGCCTCAAGTTGTGCTGGGATGGGGTTAGATTGGATATTAGGAAAAATCATTAAGCACTGGTACAGGCTGCCCAGGGGAAGCAGTAAGGTCACCACCCCTGAAGGGGTATAAAAGGCATACAGATGTGGTGCTGAGGGCATGATTTAGTGGTAACTTGGTTATGCTAGGTTAACAGTTGGACTTGATGATCTGAAAGGTCTCTTCCAACCAAAATGATTCTGTGTTACAAGTGACAGGAAAAGAATTAGCAAGAAAAACTGAAATGGAAGTAAAATGACAGGGAGAAATGGTGTGGAGCAAAGCTGAGGTAGCAGCTCCTGAGGGAAAAAGGTACTTTGAAACTGTGTTGGGAAAGGCAAAGTCATTAATGGTAGAGCATTCTTCAAACATCCAACAGTTCCTGTTCCTGCAGACTGAAGCTTTTGGTGGTGGTTTGTATATTGAGAGTAACCCTCCCTGGGCACTCCTCTGGACTGCTACAGAAGCAGTTCTGTAGTGCCTTTTTTTCCTGCCCATTTACACTAACTGTGTGCTTATCAAATTTTGTTCTTGACTTTGAAAGATATAAAAATCCTTTTGAAATGTATTTATTTTAAAATCAGAACTGTTGTTCACTGACTTAACTGATCCAGCTACAAAGGTATCATGAGTGATCTGCAGGTTACTCATTCTAATTGGATTGTTTTTCCAAATGGGGACTGGGAAATTTCATATTAAATAATTTAGATGATACACTACATGGATTACAGTCAGATGTTACATGACTGCGGTGGTGATTGCTTTTATCTTCCAGCTAATGTCTTGTGGTCTGCTAGAGACATTGAAGTTCAGTGTTCTAGAGCTCCAAGAGCATTTGGATACCTATAATGTCAAAAGAGAGGCAGCAGAACAGGTGAGTCTCTTATATTTTAAACCAAAAATACCTCACAGTAGAACCTACTCATCAAGAACATGTTGCAGGTCTCAATACAGATATCCAGAAGTAAACTGGGCAGGGGGGGAAACTGAAATAAGATTCTGTTTCCTTTTCTTACTCCTTTTCTACCTGGACAATCTGAACCTGAGTGTTTTTTCTCATGTGTCATTTGTTTTTGTGGTATGGATTTCTGCAGTGGAAATGTCTAACACAGCACAAATGCACTGGGAAGAGCTCAGCTCATGCCTAAGTTAAAAATCCTCTTCTAAAAATACTCATATCAATAAACCAGGGAGGTTGGGTGGGGTGTTTTTCTTCTTTTTTAACATTTTGGCTTATTTTAGGATGGGATTCACATTCCGATTAAAGCATGCACAGATATATATATAAAAAAGATATATATGCATAGATATTTATCATGTGCACATATATATATGACATATATATGCACAGATATATCTATATAGATACATATATATATAGGAATTAAGTGTCTTAACACCAATAGTATTTAAGGATGAAGTCAATGCAATTAAAAACAATAATCTCAGAATGGTTTGGGTTGGACGGGACCTTTAAAGGTCATCTAGTCCAACCCTCCTGCAGTAAGCAGAGACTTCTTCCACTGGATAAGGTTGCTCACAGCCCTGTCCAACCTGACCTGGAATGTTTCCAGGGATCAGGTATCTACCACCTATCTGGGCAACCTGGGCCAGTATTTCACCACCCTCAGTCTGAAAAAATTCTTCCTTATATTTAGCCTAAATCTACTCTTCTTTAGCTTAAAACCATCACCCCTTGCCCTGTCACAACAGCCCTTGCCAGCTTCCTGACCATCCCCTTAAAGTACTCAAAGGTCACAATAAGATTCCCCACAGCAGCCTTCTCTTCTCCTAAATCAAAATAATCAAAGCAATGTATTTTATCCTGCTGTAGATACTGACTTGTAGCTTAGCTGAATAGGACTTTAGACTCTTTTGTTGACCAGATCTCTGCTGAGGGGCTTCCACAGCTGTGGCCTGCATAGACACATAAATTTAGGTCTCTCATCCCCTGATTTTTATGTCAGTTATTTTAGAAGCATGCAGTTTAGTTTTCAAAGTATATGTTACTGGTTTTGTCCTTGTGCAGAGAAGCCCAAAGGATGCCATACAGCAAAACTGTTTCTAGGAGCCAAGGCAATATTTCTGCTAAAGAACTGCAGGCTTTTTTTGCCCTGGTCTGTGGTAGTAACAATTTGCTTGTAAACTAACTCATGAAGTCTAATATAATGAGCTGCATTCTGGCATTTGGGATTAATTAGAAATAAAGTGCTCATCTAATGACTAAAACTGCCTTACTCAATGGAATAGTTAAGGCCTGACCATCTCCAATGTGTAATGCTGTCATCACTTCTATGAGTCCTCATTTTCAAGAGCAACACTGAGGCATAGAGAGGCTAACTGATTTGTCCCAGGGTTATGTGTGTGTGATTTGAATAGTAACTATCCAAACATAAAGGGGTTCTCCATATCTAAACTCCTCATAGCAACAACAAATGGTGGTGTTTGGCTGGTCAAAGTATGAGTTGAAATGATGTCCCTTTCAGATGGCCATCAGTCACTTGAATTGTAGCTAATTTTGCACTGCCACTTACCAAGATAAATCCATGCTGAATACTAAGAGCTTAGGTTTTTGCAATTTATTATACTTGATAAAGGGTTGCAGATATCAATCTGATGGCCTGTCATTGTATCACAGTGAAAGACTCTTGTTTTGATGTGGTGCAGCTGTCAAAACAGTGTCCAATAACATGTTTCTGTGGTCAGCCTGTCTTCTGGCGCAGGATTTTTGAGTGGCTGGAACAGGAAAAAGGTTTAGAGGATGAAATGAATTATTCTGAAATAACTGAGAACACTTTGCTAGGGTTTTATTTTTTATTTAATAATTTATAAATAAAAAGAAGCAGTACTGATCAGGAAGAAATGCCATAGCTTTCACCAATCGTTTGTGACTCTTGCTGGCCTGTCATTTAGCTGACTTGGTGCATTATTTAAGTGTTCATTTAGCACATTAATTTAGAAGCAGTGAGTAACTAGCTCAGATAATGAAATTTCCTAAAACATTTGTTAAAAGCATTTATTCATCTGTTTGCCCTCAATTTTTTGGGGGGTGTATTATATCTGTAGACTAAGAATCTTTCAAAGCTGCTTCTCAGATATGGAATGGAATGGAATGGAATGGAATGGAATGGAATAGAATAGAATTAACTAGGTTGGAAAAGACCTTTGGGATCACCAAGTCCAACCTATCGCCCAACACCATCTAATCAACTAAACCATGGCACCAAGTGGCACATCCAGTCTCTTTTTAAACACCTCCAGTGATGGTGACTCCTCCATCTCCACCACATTCCAGTGGCCAATCTCTCTTTCTGAGAAGAATTTCTTCCTAACATCCAGCCGGAACCTCCCCTTTAAGAAATGCTTTGCACCCTGTGTCTTTGTGGAAGAGAAACATAAATTGATGTGAAGCAAACATTTAAAGATTCTTTTGTCACACAACCTATTGCTCTTCCCAAAGGTCTTTCTACCAACATATTCTGTAAAAAAACATTAACAAATTGATTTTGTCACCTCTTTGGAGCTTCTGTTCTTTTTCCTTGCAAGGAAGCTTCCTGTGTATATTGGAGCCAAAGATAATCAGATGGAAAATATAAGGTTATATGTATATCATAACATTGTAGGCACACCCTTTATTCAGGCTGCTTTTAAGATTAAAAAAAAAAAAGGTAAATCTTAAAAGGGCAGTGTGTGAAAATAAATATTAGCTCCCTAAGTGCTGATGCTGCTTGTTGCAGTACAAAGCTATTCCATTGTTACCAATGGATGCTGTCAGATAAAAAGAAAAATGAGATTTGCTGTGTACATTGGTATCCATGTCACTAATTGAAACTGACACTGCAGTGCTTAGAGAATTCCATTTCTCCTCTTGATAAGCATACAGGCCTAGTTAATTCACTAAGTAACCTTTATTAAATTGAGCAGATGGGAAATCACATTTTTCTTTTCCTTGCATCAGACAAAGGTTAGAGAAAGGTCACCGAGATTTCCTGTGAGACTCAAGATACCAAGCACACAGTATGCTAAAATTATTCTTCCTTGGACATATAGAGCCTGTTTATTTCAGAAGATGATCTGCACTTTATCTCAGCATGATGCATTCTCATTTCAGTAATGCCTAAATTACCTCATGCTTGCAGTTTGCACTGCACACTGTGTCAAGGAGATGATCAAATCAGGTTGTCCAGTGAGGGCATCTTTGATTCTGCAAATGCTTTATGCTAACACTTTCTGCATGGTTGGTTCAAGCTAGAATAAGAAAATACCCACTGAAATTAATAAACTTGTGGTCTGCTCTAGGAACTGGGGTTAAACAGAGCCCTCTATTCAGTGGAACCTGTGTTTGCATTGTGTATTGAGTGAGTACTTCATCTCCCCAGTTTCTGTGAACTGGAGGTAATGCTAAACTCCCACTGAAGGATTTATGGTTTTTTGCTTTGGTTACACAGGAGAACTCTGTTTCCTTCTGATTCTAAAGTAGTCCCAAGAAATGTAACAGACTTACTCTGTAATCTGAAATCATTCTGAAAAATCATGTTGGTGTAAACTTAGTGCATCAGGTAAAGAGAAAATGTAATTTAATTTCATGGAAGGAGTAAAGTGTCTAAATCTGACTGAAATCTAATGGTAAATGGATATTTAGTTACTTTGCATCCTCTGGAAATTCCTAGCTAGAAATTTGTCAGCTTTCTCAGTTTTTGTTACACATAAATACAGCTGCAAGTGCTGTGTTAGGGACATGGGTTAGTGCTGACCCTTCAGTGTTGGGTTGAGGCTTGGACTGGATGATCTTTGATGTCTCTTCCGACTGGATGTATTCTGTGATTCTGTATTTTGCAGCCTCCACCCTCCCACACATCTCACTGCATAATGGTACCCAGATTCAATCACAGAGTAAGGTTTATGCTGAAGAGTACAATCCCCATCTGGGGTAATGAAGGCTACAGGACATTTACAATGGAAGCAACACAGTGATGGCTATGAAGTGATCCATCAGAGTGGGAATTGTTGGTGGGGGCAGCGGTGGTAAACAGTGGATTTCATCTTGCAATTTCTTGCAGAATCTCAGGATGTACAAGACTTGATGAAGTATCTCGGGCAGTTTAGCACAGTCTTTAAGCATCTTTCAGAAGATGTTTAATTTTGTTTCTGTTTCTTTTGCAGTGGCTAGAAGACTGCAAAAGAACATTTGGTACTGATGATGGCATTCATGGCACTAACACAGATGCCCAGGTAGGTCTCTGTCATTTGTGATGATCTGGATATGAGGTTAAAATAAAAAAGCCCCAAACATCTTTATGTCTGTTGCAGAAAACCTCCAATATTTGCAGAGAGATTAAAAATGTATGAAAAGCTTTTCATTTCAGTTATCATCCCATCTTCTGGAAACTCAGCTTCTTATGAAGCAGTGGTCTAATAAAAAAGAGCTCTTTTTAATAAAAGTTGCCAACCCATCTTGGGTTCTAGACCTAATAACACTGAGTAGATAAGCAGAGCAGATACCATCTGTGTACCAGCAAGTTTGCCTTTCTGCAGCTGTTTCTACAAGAGAAAGAAAAAAAAAGATTAGCATTCTGCTTATGTGCTCAAATAAACTGTCTGGCCACAAACCTCTACTGAATTTAATGTAATTAGTGCTATAGAAATGCATCTGACCTTTCAGGAGTCATTATTTGGGTGGGAGCAAAGTAGCATTATCACAAAAACCTCATGAAACCCTTCTGTCAAAATAGCATCTAACAATAGGTGAAGTAACCTATTAATAGTAGTAGTAGTTCAATATTTTCTATGTATTTGCATGGCAGTCATCCATGTTTAATATTACTAATTGCTGTAGGAAGTGATGGCTTTACCCCAAGCAGACTAGGAGTTTAGGGTTTTTTTTAATAGCTGCATAATATTTGCACAGTAAGAAAAGTGTCATCCATAACTACAAGGAATCTGCCACCTGGAGTCCTGTAATAAGAGCAGTGAAAGCAGAATTGCAGTAGAACTTCCCTTTTCTCCATGACATTTTGACAGAAATCCCAAATCCAAGCTGAAAAAGGAGGAATTTTGCTCCTTTTATTCAATCAAACTCTCTGTATTGATGCACTCCATCATCTTTCTGCTGCTGAAGATGTAGTGTTCAGAAACAGAAACGTGCCCTGTGTGCGGTTTTCATTTGGTCTCCTATATTTGGGTTGTTGTTTTTTTTCATTCAATCACAAAATGCACCTGAATTTTTAGAGCAGTGAATTGTGTGTGCTTATATATGCTGTGGATTTTTATAGTGCAGCAAAGTTGCATGTTTTAAAACCAAATTTCATCTGGATAAGCATAGGTAGGATGCAAAATAGTTTGCCATTTCCAGGGCTTTTTGCTTTGCCTATGAACACATTCAGTACAATTTACACTCAGTTTTTACCTTTCCATATACTGACTGGTGCCTGTTGTTACATACTCCTAAACATTTACTATTACAATGCAGTAAATGTTATATATATATGTAAATAAAAAAAGCAGCATTTATGTATTATATAAGAGGTTTATGAACACATCAAGGAATTATTTTACTTATTCTATCAGATTAATGAAACATGGCCCTCCTGTCATTATTCTTGTTTTCAAAGATCCTATAATGGTTTAGTGGTCGTGGTTGGACTCAGTGATCTTCCAGGTCTTCTCCAACCTTAGTGATTCTATGATTTCAGTCCATTATTTAGAATGTTGTATATTATGCTGACACTTAGCAGTTAGACCGTAACTGTTCTTAACATGAAGATAAATGTTACTGTCCCCACTGTATGGCTAGGAAAACAGAGATGGAGGAAGAGACATCTGCAGGCTTTCATTTCATGTGTCCAGAGGGAATCCAGGATTCTGAGTGAGGCTGTTTTGTCTGTTCTTCTGCAGGGTTTGATGACAGCCTCTGAAAAGGAGTTGTCTGGCCAATCACACTGATTATTCGTAGGGACCTGTTTTGATTGTGGGTTAGCCTGCAAGGTTGCCTCATCCCTGGAGGTTTTGAAGGCCGGGTTGGATGTGGCTCTGAGCAACCTGATGTAGTGTGAGGTGTCCCTGCCCATGGCAGAGGGGTTGGAACTGGCTGATCCTTGAGGTCCCTTCCAACCCTAACAGTTCTATGATTCTATAAGGCATGATGGCAATTTTTAGTTTATGTGCTCCTTGCACTTGCAGGTCCTGGCAAAATTATTTGAGTATCTATTGAGAAGGCAGAGTCCTGTTACCCTGCTTCACAAATACACACAATTTAAAGAAGCTCTACATTTATTCACAGATTATAGTGACTCAAAGGAGTGTAACATCAGTGTTTCAAAAGGCCTTGTAGATAGAGTGTGGAGCTGATAAGCCTACACAGTCAACCAGTTAATGCTAAAAATAACTAAGTGTTGTCTTGCTCAGGGAAACAGGGCTGCTTCATTCAACAGATATTTTTCATTCACTAACACAAATGAGATTTTCTTGCTAATTTTTAGCACTGTGGTCGATACAGCTAAGGAATAGTGAGATGAATTCTGTTCTGGCTCATGCAGTGCCAGCAGACTTGCAAGCAAATCTCATTGTTATTGGATTTTTGCTATTTGTACTTACATGCAAGCCTGAAAGAATGCATTTGGACCCTGGCTGGACTGCACAGGGCTGGCAGGTAGAAGGAACAGATTCTTTCTCAAGTCAGCAAGTATATGAAAGACACTGAAGCAGAACAAAGCCATTTTTAAAAGAAAACCTCCCTTGAAGTTTGAGAATAGCTATCAAGAGGTGATTTATGGCTTACAATAATAATGAGGCTTTGCTTAAGAAAGACTGGAACCTAATAACTAAAATTATCAAGTAAGTGACCCTGCCATTCTTCCAAGTCTATGCTTTGTTACAGCAAATCATAGAATTCTTGTTGACTCTGACAGCTCAAGATCTCCTCTCTGCACATTGTTTCGTGCACGAGAAGGTTCTGCTTACATAGTAGTTGTGCTGTGTATGATAGCACAGAGTACAGAACAAAACCATGCAATGTCAGTTAAGCACATTGCAAGGCATTCATTATACACATTGTGTCTGCCTGTGTGCTTAGTGAAGCCCAAATGCCTTCTGCCTGTTGGAATCAGACATTGGTTACATCTTCATATGTTTACTATGACTACAGTACTTGCTTGAATGCCATCAATATGCTTAGCACTGTCCAAAGCACCCAAGTGAAGCTCCTGTCCCTAGTCTGGCAAGGAGCTTTCTGACAATTTCTCTCCCTGCCCCTCTTTCCCAAATGGCTTTCTGAAATAGCTTGTAAAAAGCAAGTGCAATTAAACAGCAGAAAACTCACAATAAGGTGCTGAGATCTGAGAACTCCCTAAGCTGATTCAGAATCCAAATTATAACCCAGATTTAAAAAGGCATTCTACTTACTTAAACTGTAATGGTACAGAACAAGAAATGTTGTACAGATATCCAGACCTAAGTGTCCTTGGGTTTGATTTCCTTCAATTTGCATACCTTTAAGACTATAAAATGTATGAAGACCACTAAGGGTCGTAAGTGGAGTATGTTACTCATGTTGTGGGACAACAAAGCCAGTGCTGTTTATCCTTAGCTCTAGCAGCAAGTAATATCACTTCAAATTCAGCTTGTTGATGTTTTTTTTCCATTCAGTGTATAGTTGGAGCATGTTACTTATATTTCTTCCTCTGTTTTACCTGGGACATCTTTTACCCTAATTAAAATTATTTCCTACACTAATTCTTGATCTCTCTTTTTTTTTTTCTTTCTGTGTATTTTTGTGACCTGCTCATCTTCTTGCTTAGCAAATGGAAATTCTAGCAGTAAGTGACAGTTCTTGATTTATCAAATACTTAACCATGCCAGTCACCAAACTGGTCTCCATTTGTTTTGTCCATTTGTGAAACAGTCATGTCTTGTCATTGGCCATTACAAATATGCTTGTGTGGTTCAGTTTTGCGTCATCTAACACATTGAACTGTTGGTGCTTTGTAGATAACAGGATGCTGTACTTAGTAGAACATTATAGAGGATGATCCCACTAGCACTAGCTTTTGTGTGTGTATGCAAAGCAATATTAACACTGTCTGCACTTTGACTTGGTGTTTTAGATGCATAACAATGAAAGCAGGGCAGCACATAAGTCAGTGCTGCTGTTTCATTTCCTTAAGACTATATCATGTGGTATTTCCTGAAATAGAGTCTGAGCTACGTTTTGTAAAGGAAACATCCTTGCCTTCAAGATGGAATTACTCTCCTCTCCCTCCATCAGGCAGTTGTAAGCTAAGGCCCAGGTTGTGTACTGTGCTTATGTATTTACAGTAATGGTTAGGAAAGATTCCATGCTTACTGACTACAGCTGCTGCTTTTGCATATTAGATCTTCAATTTAAAACAGTAAAATATCTACAACGAAAGTTAAGTGATCTGTGCAACTCTGTCTTGGGACATGACATTTCAAAATGCCTCACATCCACCCCACTGCCCTTTGTGCAAATGTAACTTCTTATTAAAAAGCAAAACTTTAAACCTGTGTGAGAGAGAGGCTGGTTGTAAATTTAGACCTCAGTGAAGCTTTCCTCTGCTTTTCAAACTTCCTGCTACATTGCCTTCTAAATCCTTTTGGTGTTTCCTTCAGTAACCAAGTAACCACTTTTTTGATTTTGCACACTCTATACTGAAGAAGTTGTCATTGGTTGTCTCTTGTAGTGGACAGCAGATGTTTTGCACTTCCTGAACATAACAAAGTTGGGGTTTTTTTGTAGGAGCTGGAGTTGTGTCGGAGACTGTACAAGTTGCATTTCCAGCTGCTGCTTCTGTTCCAAGCCTACTGCAAACTCATCAGCCAAGTAAAAACAATCAGAAAAGAAGCAGAGGTAATGAAAGCCTTGCCATTTAGCTCCTAATTGTTGACATTTTAAAACCAAACCCTTGAAAATACATTTTGATAACATTTTCACCATTTTAGAAGCTGAAGGAGGGTGGCATCTGGTTTACAGCCAATTAATAAAAGAGTTAAGTAGAGCTCACAAGATTTTTATGGGATCTTCAATTACCTGTGTTGATTTTTGTACAGCTTGAAAGCTCTTAAAACAGACAGGAGTGTAGAGAGTCCAGTGATGAGTATTTCAGTAGTGTTCCTGGTGTAATCAAGCTACAATCAAGGCACATTAACTCCAATCAAGAGAGCTCTGTGGTGAAGCCCCTTTCCATCACCCCAGTGTGATGGAAACACCATCACTTGCTACCATCTGACATGTAACTGTCACTTCAGCCACTGCACAACTGCTCTGCAACCTTAGTTCCCATCCTGTGTGCAGTTAGTAATGCAGTCTGCACATACTGTGCCTGTGGTACATAGGGATTGTTAGCTGAGGTAATCTGAATGCATTAGGCTGCCTCTCCGTGGAGAAAGACCTCGGAGTCGTAGTGGACAGTAAGTTCTCCATGGGACAGCAATGTGCCCTTGAGGCCAAGAGAGCCAATGGGATCCTGGGGTGCATGAAGAAAACTGTGGCCAGCAGGTCTAGGGAGGTTCTCCTCCCACTCTACTCTGCCCTGCTGAGACCACACCTGCAATACTGTGTCCAGTTTGGGGCTCCCCAATTCAAAAGAGGCAGAGACCTGCTGGAGAGAGTCCAACAGAAAGCCACAAGGATGATTAGGGCACTTGAACATCTCTGCTATGAAAAAAGACTGAGAGACCTGGGGCTGTTAAGTCTGGAGAAGAGAAGGCTAAGAGGGGATCTGATCAGTGCCTTTAAATATCTGAGGGGTGGGTGTCAAGATGAAGGTGCCAGGCTCTTTTTGGTGGTGCCCAATGATAGGAGAAGGAACAACAGGTACAAGCTGGAACACAGAAGGTTCCACCTCAGCATGAGGAGACACTTCTGCATGGTGAGAGTGACAGAGCACTGGAACAGGCTGCCCAGAGAGGATGTGGAGTCTCCTTCTCTGGAGAACTTTCAAAACACACCTGAATGTGTTCCTGTGTGATCTGCCCTAGGTGATCCTGCTTTGGCAGGGTGGTTTGATGATCCCTGGAGGTCCCTTCCAACCCCCAGACATTCTATGGTTCTGTGATTAATACTGTCCTCTGAAAGTTCTCCCTTGGGTACAAATAGAGGTAGCAGGTAAAAAAAAAAATAGGCCTGGTCTTGCTTGATATCGTAGGGAAGAAAATGAAAAAGCAGGGTGAAAGTTTTGGGGCTTTGAGTAACTTAGGACAAAGTGCTGCATGTTCCTCACTTGGATGTCCAGATTTTTGTAGAGGCCACAAATGACTCAGTGCATTTCTGTCTGGAGTGTTGTGGAAGGTCAGCATCACCTATCCCACTTTGTGCCTAAGTTAGTCAGATGCAAAATCATACCCTGAGCAGTGGCCTTGTATTTTCCTCCTGTGTTGGAGGTGAAGCTGAAGATAGTATTAGATACACTGGCTGCACTACAGGTGTTCTGCTGGGTTACCAGGCTGCCAGACGTTTCTTCATATTTCATTTGACCCTGTACTAACACAGTCACTGCTGTACTTGTCCAAAGTGTTTAATTCTCGTCATTTTGTTATTCAGTGATGTGGGGAGAAATGAAATGTGGTTTTGAAGTTTTAAAAGAGCTGCAAAGGATGAAAACTTTCATCAGGGGAAAGCCCAAATAACTGCCATGCACACTGAGGCCTTTAACTGTATGCTTGAGCATCTGCAGCAAATATTTAGATATATGCTTTTTCTACCTCTCAGTAATCACAGAATCAGTCAGGTTGGAAAAGACCCTTGGGATCATCAAGTCCAACCATTAACTCTACCCTGCAAAGCTCACCCCTAAACCACATCCCTGAGCACCACATCTGAACAACCTTTAAACAAATCCAGGGTTGTGACTCAAGCACTTTCCTGGGCAGCCTTTCCAATGTCTGACCACACTTGCTGTGAAAAAAATTTTCCTTGTGTCCAGTCTAAACCTACCCTGTTGCAGTTTGAGGCCACTCCTTCTTGTTCTGTGACTGCAAAGAGGATGATAAATGTATCTGATAAATCTGATCTCCTGAAAATACATTTAAACCAGAAAAGGGAACTCTGCCATTCTTTTTAGGTCATAAACATGTCTGAAGAGCTTGCTCTTCTGGAGAGCTGCCTGAAGGAGGCTGAGGCTGCATCTGACAGTGGTATTGAAGAAATTGAAATTGCAGAGGCTTCTCAAGCTAGCACAGAAACAGCCATTCACTCTCTTATTGAAACCCTGAGGAACAAGGAGTTTGTGTCAGCTGTAGCACAGGTCAAGGCTTTCAGGTAAGTGCTTAAGGATTGCTTTCAGACCCGAGTTTGCTAATGGGCCTTTTTAATCTAAAGATGAGGGGTAGGCACTAGTCCAAATGATTTTAAGTTCTTTCTAGGTGTCCCTATTGAAAAGGACAGACACTGTTGCTTCATTACAGCTTGTTCATATGCATTTTGTCATTAAAAAAAGGGCAATTCTAGTAGCTCTCTGGAATTCCTCTGAGAGGAGATGATACTATTAAGTGCCAGGATGCTACAGCAGCAACTTTTCTCTGGCCTTTTCCTCTGAGTTCTGTTCACATCTGTTTAAAGACCAAGACTACTGTGGCAGTTTAGGCTGGCTGCCTCCTGTTGCTGCCACACAAGTTACACCTCCAGTGTCCTGAGGGTCCAGCCCAGTAGGTGGACACAGGAAGCTGCATATTTCATACCCATAATATCCTGCACCCTATAAATGCAGCTGTAAAGTCTTTCATTTCCTCTTCCTTCTCTCTACTCCCGTGGGAGATGCTCCCTATTGGGTAATGGTGGGGGAGTTATCTTAAGGCCTCTTAGGCCTGGCTAGGCCTAATGCCAGGAGGAGAAGGGGGAGGGGCAGTCTCTGACCTGGCCAGCTGAGACTAGCCTAGCAGGGCGGTGGGGGGGGGAGTGTAGAAAGAGAGAACCCTGGGGTGTTTGGGTATACCCTCAGGTGGGGAGAAGGGAAGTGTTGGGAGGCTTTTGGGTATGCTGTTGGGGATTCTGTATGCTTTGGGATTCTTATGCTTGTAGTTTCTGTACAACACTTACTGCTTTTCCATTTCAACTTTCCATCGCTTCTGCAATTCACTTGTGTGATGAGGGTCATTCTTTCACCCCTCTCAGGGGCAAGAGAGGATCTGCTTGGCCTCAAACCAGGGCAGCTATTGAAGCAGCTGATCGTTGCCTGCGTGTTTGACCGTTTCACTCCCGATTGTGTTCACAGATCAATTTGGCCCCACGACATCTTTGGCAGTTCTGAGGACGACCCGGTTCAAACCTTGCTGCACATCTATTTCCGCCACCAGACGCTGGGGCAGACCGGCAGCTTCGCAGTAGTGGGCTCCAACCAGGATATGTCCGAGGCCAGCTGCAAGCTGATGGAACTCAACCTAGAAATTCGAGAGTCTCTCCGCATGGTGCAATCCTATCAGCTTCTAGGGAGAATCAAATCAGGAATAAATCTTGTCAGCACTGGATTCTGAACAGCTGTCATTGAGAAAAGAACTGATGACAAAGACACTTCAGATCATTATTATTATTATTAATTATTGAGCACCTTTCATTAGAAACAAACCAACCTCCAGCAACCCTGACAACCAACACAGTTTCATCATAGCAAGGAATTGTTTCATCAACAGTTAAAACAAAACAAAACTGAAAATGGAAGTGAACAGCTTACTTGACTGCTCTTTCTACACAGCAGCTGTGTGGCAGTAGTATTTTTTTATTACACTTCTCTATAAAAAGACAAAAGGAAAAAGGGCTTCAACATAATGCACACACTCTGCATTATTCTCTCCTATGTAACACAACTCTAAAATGGTGTTTGCAGTTAACAGCCCCCAAAAGGCTGAATGGGTATTGCAGGTGGGATGAGGCTGGTTTATTTTGGCTGAAGACCTGCAAGGCTTCCTGGCTTTTCCAGCAGCAGTAGATCCCATCAGCTGATCCCTAAGGAGACACTGTGTGGTCAAACCCTGAGCAGAATGACTTGCTGGCTGCAGAACCCCATTGACTTCTCAATGTTCTCTTTGCTTTTCACTGTCTGTGAGGAGGCAATGGATGTGTGAGAGTTTAGAATGTATGGCTATGTGACAGTTGCCTCTTTTTTTTTTTTTTTTGGGGTGTTTTTGGTTTGTTGTTGGTTGTTTTTTTTTTTGAAGGTATGGATGATTGATAAAGGAGGTCTGCAAGAGCATGCTTTTTAAAAACAAAACAAAAAAAAAAGGAAAAAAAAAAAAAAAAAGAGCTGCCAGATTATTTTTGAAGAAATTTTTATTTTATTAGATCTAATCCTCCTAGTGTGTAAATGTTAGGACATTTAATAATATTTTAAAACTGGATTTCCCAGTGTTTCTAAAAGAAATAATATATCTGTTAACTTTATTGGAATGCTGCTCAGTTCTCTGATCAGTGCTTATGTTACAAATATTGATAACAACTAACCAAAAAAAAAAACAAAAACAAAACTAGCTGCCTGCAGAGACTTTAAAAATGTATATTAAAGATATATGCTGCCCATCAGCAATCCTCTCATTAGAAGTTAACTTATTTTATTCTGTATATATTCTAGAAACTGTATAGTGCAAAAAAACAGTATTTTTGGGTGGTTGGTTTTTTTTTCCCTTGTAAATTTGTGCAATGCACTGTTAAAAGACAGTAGGTGTATAAAGTTAGGAGGGGAAGGGGGAGGCTTCTCCCCCTCTCAGTAGTCACATTACATTACTTGCAGTCCAGGTAGTCTGCAGGGTTCAAAGAGTTTGAATGCAACATAGATGCAGCTTCATGCAACTTAAGCCTAAGGAATTGGGACTATAGAGAGGAAAAAAAAAAAAAAAAAAAAAAAAAAAAAAAGTAATAAAAAGACTGGCTACCAAACCATGCAAACAGGCAATATACTCCTAAGTCCAGTGTCTGAAAGTCTGTAGCATAAAACAAACTGGATTCTGTGGAAAACAATAGCATTTTGTAAAAAAAAAAAAGAGAAATATTAAAAACTTTAAAAAAAAAATAAAAACAAAAGCAGGAAAAAAAAAGAAAGAATGTAGTCCCATGATTCCTGTGATTTGAAAGGAACACCCAAGTATTTTTATATACATCTCTTACCCACTGTGATTTTTTTTAATGGGCTCTTAATTCCAGAGTTTAGAATGTAGAATTGAAATTCTTAGCTCTGCCTTTTTAGGTTGGGTTTGGGGGTTTGTTTTGGGTTTTTTTTTTTTTCCTCTTTAGATGGGGGGGGGGAGGGGGAGGGACTTGGACCCCACCAGAAATGTATTTATGCTGAAATGCATTAATTGAAGGCACTGTGCACGCTGTTGGACTGCTGACAGTAGTTATGTTATCCTAACAAGCTCTGTAACTGGTCAAGGCACATCCATAATCACTGTACTTTTTCTTTGGGTTTGGTTCCCCCCCCCCCCCCCCCCCCCCCCGCCCTCCTTTCCCCTGTCCCTGATAAAATGGAATTGTTTTTGATGGTTTTGTGGTACTGTAGATGGTGTTCTTAATTATTTAATAGATATTTACTGGGGGATGAGTAGTTTTATTTAGTGGTGCATTACACTTTTATTTACATCATCTTTTACCAGCTTCTTTTGTAAAAATAAAAAGACATTGTATCTGTCCTTTGGTGTATTTTTACAAGGTAAGACTTCAGAAGCTTTAGTTGGACAGCCTAGACACCGACTACAGAGGCCTGGCTGTCCTGGAATTATGGGGAATTATGTCCTGTCAGTGCAACAGCGTTTTCCTAGGCATCTTTTAAAGTTGCTAAATGATTGCTCTTGCAACTCAAAGCTGAATTTCTGTACATAATTCTTTACCTCTTCCTCCATTGATAATGACTACTGGAACCTGCCCTGTGGGGCAGAATCATGCTGGCTGACTCTGATACTGCTTGAACTTTGTGAAGCTTTTCCAAAATTACTCATTCTCAACTACTCAAGCTGTCACTGTCTCACCTGGTGGCAGGTCTGTGCCAAACCTGAAGCTGTGGTGAAGCTGCCTAGAAACAAGTGAAGCATCAGACATCTGCAAGATGCAGCACAGACTGAGCTAACAGACACAAAAGAATCTCTTCAGGAAAATGCTGGACAGGGCAAGTTCAAAATGTCTCTGCAGAATTAGCAGCATGAAGGCTGTTTCTTTCCCCTTTGCATTATCACATGGGTCATGAGTAGCGCTCCTTTCTGCTGAGTCTAGGAACCAGTGCCCATCACACTCTGGCAAGGGCATGACAGAACACTGAGCTACAAAGAACTGGCAGCTGGCAGTGAAAGCACTCAATATATGCAAGAGGAACAACACACAGAGCTACAGTAAGACTGAGGGATGCTACAGGATGAAGGAAAGCTTGTTTCATACTGCAGCCCACTGCAGCCCACTCCAAGCCTCAAAACCTTGCAGCAGCTGATGAAAGCAGGGGCAGCTCATTGCCAGAAGCTGCCATTTGGAGCCCATCATCAACTTGCTTGGACCTCTTGCTGTTGAGGCATACCATACAGGCCAGTTCTGCATCATCTCAGATGGAAGCAGCAGCTGCTTTGACTGTGGTTAGTGGGGATGGCAGTCAGTTGTTCTAACTTCAGGCTATTGCCTATCATCATCACCTAAGTTACCATACTTACAGCAAATAATCCTCAAAGCAATGCTTACAAGGATACCTGTGTGAATGGGAAGCACTCAGCCGCTCATTTTGCTGCAAGCTGCTCTATAACTTCACACTAACATGGCCCAGAGCTGAAGTTCTCATTACCAAGGTTCACAGACTGTCTCCCACACCACATCCACTGGGAACAGACTACGGCTGTCAGGGGCAGGCAAACAGGAAAGCATACTGAAGAACATCCACAGAGGGAAATACACTTGGAAATAAAAAGCCATCCCAGATCAATGTTGCAGCTGCAAGCAGAGGCAGCCTAGGGGGGGATGGCTGCAGAGAGGGCCTCAACTGTGTTCTTTCAGCTGAAGATTACTATCGCTCATTACTGTAACTACAGGTGAGGGCAAGGCACATCTACAACTGAAGGCCATCCAGCTGCAGGTTGTACTTTGCAAGCTGAGCAAGGCAAGGATGGAATTTAATGTGAAAGTCTGTGATAGAGGAGGAAATGCTTCAGATAAAATAAAGCAGTACTTCATTCCATGGGTGCTAGGCCTACTTGTTCCCAGAATTCCTCATCCTGCTTAACAATGAATGGAGCCCTAGTTACTGCAGCACATTGAAGGATCCTGTTAAAGCAGGAGTCTACAGCAAGATGAGTTAAACCTACAAAAATAACACTCAGGGGCCCTCTAAGTGGACATTTGTTGCTGCAAAGGACAATGTTTGCTTACCCTGCCATATGGCTTCTATTTAGAGATGCAAGGCCAGCTGCCAGGGAAGCTGTTAGCATGGGCTCAGCCTGGTTCCCCCTTCAGTCTTTAACAGAGTGGTCTCAAGTAAGCTGGGTACAGGTGTAGGTGATCAAGATGAATCAGTCTTTACAAAGAAAAGTTCTGTCAAAAAGGCTCATGCATTACTATGCTCAGCTTCAAAATGAACACCTTTATTAGCTTTCCCAGAAGAATACATTATCTTCCAAGTTTACCCAACTCCTTGGCTACAGGGTAGAGTAAGGGGTGTAGCTTTCACTAGCTTGTGACTCTCGGGTGGTGCTGCAATCCCAGAATTGGTTTGTAACTCTTTGCTGAAGCATGGTGCCCCTACCAAGACCATTATCGCCAACAGCACCAAAAGGCCTCTGAGTATCACCTGGGAGTAATCATGCTGGTTCTGCCATTACAACCAAACACCTTAAGTGCAATTCCTAGCTGCAAACCCAACCCCAGAAGGATGTAGGAATGTGATCCTTCTCCAACAGACACCTAACTGAAGTAGGTCAAACTCCTGAAGTGTAAGCCACCAAGTGCAGAGCTCTTGTGCATCATCTGCAGGTACAAGATGAAACCAGGCACATGCAGTGTCATACCCTGAGCCTCTGAAGTATCACTTGATAATCTCATGGAAGATGGGAAATTCATTTGTCAGGACACCATAACAACAGTGACTCCCTTCCCCAGCAGTAAGAACTGTCCCTAAAGATGCAGTAACCACAAGCTGTCTTTGGCCATGGTCTGCAAGAGAAGAGCACCAACTTAGCTAAATGCAGACTAGCTGTGCCAGCAGAAGTGACCTTTCTACACAGCATTTCCCAATCATTTGCTGATGATGAACAGGTGCAGGAAGACTTTCCACATGGAAGAGAAGTGTGCACTGTAAGTGAATACTATCAGCTTATGAATGATGCTCTATTACCTACTTTACATGTCTTGATGCAAACTTCAGCTGCAGGGCAGTAACAGACATTCTTTCCCACCCCTGATTCTACAAGGTCCTGAGCCATCTGCTACCAAGAGCATCAATTTACTAAACATTATTCATAGGCTTTTCCCCTATGCAAGTTACACAATTTGCCACATGTGCCCTCTGAGCCACCCTATGAGTATGCTTTGCAATTCTTTCCTTGGCATGCTCTCCTAGTTACACCTCACTAAGAGCCTTCAACAATTCCAACCAAAAAACCACCCTAATCTGCTCTACTCGCAGTTTTCTAGGAGAGCCCTAAACAAACAAAAACAAAACAGAAAAGCCCCATTCCCCTCAGATGATGTATTTGAAACTAAAGGTGCTATCGCAGGAGAGGCGTTTCCCTTTGCATCTCCCGCAGAGGTCCTGGCGGTGTGGCCTCTTGGGATCCACGTGGCGCAGCTTCACGGGGCAGGTGCACCTCGTCTGCTTGCAGCTCTGCGGGGGGGAGGCGGCGGTCAGCGGGCTCGGGCCGAGCACGGACCGGACCCCGCCGGGGCACGAGGTCCCTTACCTGGCAGGTGATGTCCTCCACGCGGTACGGGTTGTAGGACTTCTGGCAAGTTCGGCAGAACTGCCGAAAATAGACCTAGGGGGAGGCCGAGGGTCAGCGGCGGGGTTAGGCCCGGCCGATCCGGCTCGATCCTGATCTGCCCGATGCGGGCCTGCCCTACCTTGTTGGTGCCCTGGACGCACCAGACGTAGGCGCTCTCCCAGCGGATGTTGCAGTCCTTGCAGTGGTAGTAGCCGTACTTCTGCTCCAGGAACTGCAGGGCACAACCGTTACTCGATGGGACAGGCACCTCCGGGGCCAGCCCGGTCCCCCTCCTCTCGGCCCTGGCCGCCCCTTACCTGAAAGCGCAGGCGGGTCTTACTCGCCGCCGGCTCGCGCTTCTGAGGGGTGGCCAACGGCTCCACCTGCGCTCCCGTCGCCGCCGCCGCCTCCTTCTCCTCTTTGCTTTCCTCCGGCCCCGCCGCCGGTGGCTCCGGGGTGACGACCGGGCGCTGCTCCTGTGGCTCGGCCGAGCGCTGCTCCAAAGGCTCGGCGCCGGCCTCGGTGGGCTTCTCCCAGCTGTCCCGCACGGCAGCCGCCTCTGCCTCCCGCTGCTCCCGCACCGCGGCCGGCTCTTCCTCGACGGCCGGTGACACTGTCTGCTCCTCCTCCTTCTGCAGCCGCCGCTCCGGCTCCTCCAGGAAAGCGGTGAGTCTGCGGGACGCCAAGGGCGAGTAGACGGCGATGGTGCGAGGGAAACGCACGGCGCGGGTGCTGGTGGTGGCGGGGCTGCCCTGCTCCTGCTCCTGCTCCGCCTCACGGGGCCGCGGCACGCTGAGGGGCCCTGGGCGGCGCCGTAGGAGTGTGCGGGGCCCGAGGGAGCACTGCACTGAGGCGTCCTGCCGCGGGTTCACCTGCACGCCCACCTCCTTGGTGTTGGCCTTGCGGAGCCGCGGCGTCAGGTTGGGGTTGACCTGGGAGAGAATGGCTTTCAGCTGCGCCCGCTGGTAGTTGTCGATGTATTCAGCGGAGGCCGCCGCCTCTCCGTAGCCCGAGAAGTAGCCGCTGCCCCGCGGCCGCCAACCGCCCGCCAACCCGCTCTTGCCCTTTGGCGGCGGGTAGCGGTAGTAGGGATGGTAAGCGGCATAGAGGTAGCTGTCCATCGCGTCCCCAGACATCACTCCGGACCCACAGGAAGGGACGGGCGGGGGTACGGTTTTAAATACCCCCAGGTGGGGCGGGACCGGAGTCGCGGCCGGGCTGACCCCGCCCCTGCCGGGAGCCCACCTTGGTGGCCCATTCCCATCCCCCCCCCGGTGCGCGGCTTCGGGCAGGGAATCCCCTACCTCCCTTCAGAACAGCTCCCCTGGGGAACCAGAGAACGCGGCCCTTAGCGGCCCCCCACGGGATTAATCAGCGGGGAACACAGGTTTGGTTCAGCTTTGCCGTGTATTTGTGGTGAGAACAAGGAGCACGAAGCTTTTATAGCGGGTGGGAGGGATGGAGATACACACACAAGGTGGTTTGCCCGTTCGTCCCAGTTGGCTTCGCTTGTGCAACACTGCTGTCCCCTTCCTCCTTGCCCACTCCTGCTGCGCTCAGGCAGGCAGGAACCTCCATGCCTGAAGATGTACAGTTACTGGATTGCATCACAGATTTTTTTTTCCCTTCTGTTTTAATTTATTATAATTTTTTTTTCATATTTATTTTCCTGGGAATACAACTGTCACAGTAATAAACACACATCACCTTGGACAATGGGAGCAGCTGGAGAAAAAGGATGGAGGCCAGGCAGCGCCACTTGTGTGCGGGCCCGGCCAGGTTGCAAGCACAACACACATCACACGTCCCTGGGTGCCACCTCCTTGCCTCGCCTAAAGCGCCGTCCGTGTCGGCTCCATGGGGATGGAGTTGTGCTCCTCCGCAGTCACTGTGCCGTAGGAAGTGTCGGCCACCTCCTCTTCCTTCAGCTTCCTGTAGGAAATATCCGTGTCGTCCTCTTCCCCCAGCGCGTCCTGCTTGTGGCCGTCCCTGCCGTACATCTTGTACAGCAGCACAAAGAGTCCGGCTTCCGCCGACTGGAAAAGGGCATAGAGCAAGGGGAACATGTACATGCCCCCGATCAGCTCTGGGGGAAAGGTGAGCTTCAGGATGGCGGTGCAGAGCTGGACGTTTTGGCACCCTGTTTCCAACGACACTGTTCTCCTGCAGTGCGGGGGCATCTTAAAGAGCGTGGCCAAGCCGTATCCCAGGGCGTACCCGGCCAGAGGCATCAGCACCGCAATGGCGTAGACGGAGGCGGGAATGTGTGCCATCAGGTCTGGGCCCAGCATGGTCCCGGTCAGGATGAACAGGATCACCAGAGTCACCAAGAGAGACCACAGGGAAATCTGGCGACAGACAGAGACAATGATAAATGCCACAGGGGTTACTAGTTTAAAAGGATAAGCAGGGCACATAAAGGCTTGAAACTAAACTGCAAACCGTGGTTGTGCTGCCCTTCCTGGGCCTGCTCTTGGCTCAGGGCTTTGGCAGCGTTTGTTTACATCCTGGGAGAGGAAGGAGCTGAGATCACCTGCCATGATTTTGCTTTAGGGTGACTTGCTGGGGAACTGGAAAGCTAGGGCTTGTGCTTCGCTTTTCCTTTCATATGAGGCTCTTTTGTTTGCGTGTTTTAAGCGAGTGTCGCCGTGCCTGTGGTTGGTTTAGTGAGCCCTTGGTGCAGTGGGAGCAGGGAGAGAGCGGGAGGCCAGGGAATGCGTCTGCTTTGGGGCCCAGGGTGTCTCCTGAGGAGCAATGCTCTGCCACCCTCCTTCTCATGTGCTGAGGGGAGTGGTGTGGGGGGTGGTGTAACCTGCACTTCCCTTTGCCTTCTGTCTCTGTCCCACCGTTCTATTCCAAGATTGAAAGTCCTTCTATTCCACTCAAGTAGCAGAATATGCCAGTGTGAAGCTACCATCGGTTCAGAGGAACCAGGAAGGTTACTGCCTAGGCCAGGAAGGTTACTTTTGTCAGACACCCGCCCCGTGCCCCGTCCCCGGGCATCCCGCACTGCGCCACCACTACCCGTCCGGGGGCCGTGCCTACCTTAACCAGGAGGTCGGCGGCGCGGGGGTGCCGGTATCGGATGAGCACCCCGAGGCCGATGGGCAGCAGGGTGCTGCCCAGCGTCAGGCTCACTGCTCCCAGGGGCAGCAGCTGCACCATGGCCGTGTTGATCCAGGGGCGGCTGTAGATCCAGAGGCAGAGGGGCATCAGGAAGAGGGCCAGCAGCGTGGAGGAGGCCGTCATGATAATGCTGCGCCGGGGAAACCAAAGAGACACCGGATCAGCAGCCGCCCGGCCGCGGGGCAGCCCCGGGAAGCCCTAACCCCAGCGTGAAAGGGGCTTTGCAGCCTGCCTGGGTGCTTCTCGCAGCAAGAACCGTCCCCTTTCCCGGGTAGACTTTTTATGGAAGGGGACAGTGGGCGTGTGTGGGGGTCCATGTGAGACAGGAGAGCAAGCACTGGGGGTTTCCAGCCTCTCCATGCCCGTCCATCCCGGCCCCACCGCCGCCGCCCGCGGCTGCCGAGAGACGAAGGGGAGAGGGACTCCTACCTGAGGTTCATGTCCCCGTCGACGAGCACCGACATGAGGTTGGAGAGGTTGCCACCGGGGCAGCAGCCGCACAGCAGCACAGCCACGGCCGCCACCTCGTCCAGGGCGAAGATGAGGGCGAGGAGGAAGGCCAGCAGCGGCATGGCCACGAACTGCCCCAGCAGCGCCAGCAGCAGCCCCACGGGCCGCCGCAGCTGCTGCCCCAGCTGCCCCAGCTCCACGGCACAGCCCAGCCCCAGCATGGTCACGCACAGCGCCAGTCCCACCAGCACACTCAAGCCCTGGCTGAGGGACCGGTCCGCAAAAACCTCACCGCCGTCGGGGCCGCCACCTCCCGGCGTCACCGGGGGCTGCGCGGAGCCATCCATGGGCTGCGCGGAGCCATCCATGGACTGCACGGCCCCCAGGAGCTGTCGGCTCCCCACCGAGCACCGGAGAAGGGAGCAGGCGGCGGAGGGGGCGTCAGTGCCGGGTGCAGCGGCGGTTGGCCCCGGCGGCCCGCGGAGCCCTCATCCCGGCTCGGCTCGACCCGGCCGGCGCTCTGATGCGCTGCGGCCGCTTGCTATCCGCCGTCTGTGTGCCTCGGGCGCTGCTCGCCTGTCCCCCGCACCCGCGCGGGGCCACCCCCGGCGTGGGCGGTGTCTCGTCGCCGCCTCGACGGCGGCAGCGCCCGGCCCCCAGCGCCGCCTGGCTCCGGAGGGAAGCGCAGACGGCTGCGGGGGGCTCCCGGCCGGCTCCTCCCCTCCCCGGTGCGATTCTCAGCAGCCCGCTTCTGGAGCTGGCACAGCTGCCCGCATCCTCCCAGGGGCCGCGGCAGCGTCGCAGTGTCACCCTTCTGCTGAGGGATGGCCATGCTGCTGTGAAAGCTGCAGCAGTGGGTGGGGTTGGATGGAAAGCCCTTTTAGGAGGTCGAGGAGGTACCGCTTTCTGCTGGTGGGGCCCCAGGAGAGGGCCTGTAAGGAGAGGGGATGCTTTTATAGAACAGTCTATGCAGGTGGAGGAGGCAGACAAGCTCAGAGGCACACAAGGATTCAGGGTAAGAAATGAGTCCATTGCCCAGAAATCACATCTGAGGGTGATTCTTGTGTTGTCTGTCATCTAACTCTGCTTACAGCATTTCTGTTCCCCTTGTTTCATACTTCTCATTTAATGCCTGTGTGCCACCCTGTTCCTTCTAAAGGGAAATGCTGTGTGCCAGCCAGGCTGGGCTTACAAGGGCAGGAGATCCCGAGAGGTGACTCTTACTCTCTGTGCTTGGCACACAGACTGTTTTCTGTTACCCAGGGGATCTGAAGAGGTCACAGCCACCACTTGCCTGGAGAAGAGAACGATCAGGGGTGACCTCATTGCCCTCGACAACTACCTGAAAGGTGGTTGTAGCCAGGAAGGGGTTGGTCTCTTCTCCCAGGCAACCAGCACCAGAACAAGGGGACACAGTCTCAAGCTGCGCCAGGGGAGGTTTAGACTCGAAGTGAGGAAAAAGTTCTTCACCAAGCGAGTCGTTCGCCATTGGAATGTGCTGCCCAGGGAGGTGGTGGAGTCACCATCCCTGGAGGTGTTCAAGGGGAGATTGGACATGGCACTTGGTGCCATGGTCTAGTCGTGAGGTCTGTTGGGACAGGTTGGACTTGATGATCCTTGGGGTCTCTTCCAACCTTAGTTATACTGTGATACTGTGATACACTTCACATCACTGCTTCTGGGTGGGAGTAGCTGGCTTGGCATGTAGCATCCCCAGGTTGCCCCTTGGCTCCTGCACTGACCTCTGATCACTGTGGAACACCTCAGGTCCCAACTCAAGTTGTGCTAGGGAAGGTTTAGGTCGGACGTGAGGACCAATTTCTTCCCTGAAGGAGGGTTGTCAAGCCCTAGGACAGGCTGCCCAGGGTGGTGGAGTGCCCATCTCTGGAAGGGCTTTGCAGCTGTGTAGATGTAGTGCTGTGGGACATGGCTTAGTGATGACCAGACAGTGCTGTGTTAGTGGCTGGACTCTCATAGGAGAGATGGAGGTCTTATAGGTCTCTTGCAACCAGAACAATTCTATGGTTATATGACTCAAGGAGGAGGCACCAAATTTAAGGAGGAAGCCTGTGGGAGCCACCCTGAGCAGCTGCTTAAGCTTCATCAGAGAGCAGGTTTCTCAAAAATCTATTAGGGTTGAATTTTAGGCTGTTCCAGGGTTTGAGTAGAAATTATTGGTGACTGAAGACAAAACCAAACTGTCTGGGACTATTTGCTTATTAAAACTTGTCGCTTGCACTTCTTGTGTCACTTGTGCCCCAATACCTAGGGACAAAATCCCAGGCACAGCAACTTTGCCAGAATGGTGCCAGGCTCAGTATTGTTCTGCCTGTGTTTGTTTCCTTGTCATTAGCCTAAGGAAAGATGAGTCATCAGAGCTGAACAGCCAAATAAGATCCAGATTGCTTTCGTTCATTCATATTTGGGGGCTCTGTGTGCTGCTAGAGGAGAGGAGAGCAAGGTCTGGTTGGCTTTGTGAGCCAGCAGCGTGCTCTGGACTGAATTTTCAGATCTGTATAGGCAGGAAAGTGCTTGAAGTATGTTTATTGTGCTTCTCGAAGTCTTAGCCCTGCTGCATCTCACCCCATCCTTCACGCAGCCGGTATCTGGCCTCACGACACGCAGCCCATTTGCTTATCACACCCTCCCCAGTGCGGGAGCAACGCTCGGGCAGTTTCCCTGCATCACGACCAAGCTGGCATCACCACGGGCAAGCCCCACTTGTGCAGAGCACAAGGCAGCTGGTTATCATAGAATCATTTCTGTTGGAAAAGACCTTTAAGATCAAGTCCAACCATTCTCTAACTTTACCAGGTCTGGTGCTAAGCCAGACACATCTCTGTGTCTTTTTGTCTCCTTCAGGAGTGGTGATTCAACCACCTTCCTGGGGAGCCTATCAAGCAGGGGTGAAAGGTGCAGGCCAGGCCTCCTGTTTTGTCTCTGTCACTCCCCAAACTCCCCCCTGAAGCAGGGCTGGGTGTGAGAAGATATTTTGGTGTCCTAATATTTGATGTAGAATCTGTCCTGTAGGCAGCTATAGGAGGAGGGCGGTAAACCTAGGTGCATCATCTCTCAGAGCCCACTCAGCCATCACAGACTTCAGTTTCAAGGGACACTGAATGACAGTGGGGAAATGTGGTGGCTGCATTGTAACAAACCAAGAAGTCATGAGATTTTTCTTAAAACCTGTCAGCTGAAATTCAAACTTAACTCTTGGTTTAGGCAAGAGCAGTACTGCTGACTTCAGGGAAAGCCAAGTCTGAACCCAGCTGATGTGCTTTGAATCAGAGAATTGTCAGGGTTGGAAGGGACCTCAAGGATCAGCCAGTTCCAACCCCTCTGCCATGGGCAGGGACACCTCACACTAGATTAGGTTGCTCAGAGCCACATCCAGTCTGGCCTTAAAAACCTCCAGGGATGAGGCTTCCACCACCTCCCTGGGCAACCTGTGCCAGAGTCTCACCACCCTCATGGGGAAGAACTTCTTCCTAACATCCAATCTGAATCTACTTATTTCTATTTTTCTTCCATTCCCCCCAGTCCTATCACTCCCTGACACCCTCAGAAGTCCCTCCCCAGCTTTCCTGTAGCCCCCTTCAGATACTGAAAGGCCACAATTAGGTCTCCTCAGAGCCTTCTCTTCTCCAGACTGAACAGCCTCAACTCTTGCAGTCTGTCTTCATAGGAGAGGAGCTCCAGCCCTCTGCTCATCCTCATGGCTCTTCTCTGGACACCTTCCAGCACCTATGCCATGTGTACTGTTACCCTGGGCAGCACCCAGCATTGTCTTCACATCCACTGTGAAGAGTGAAACATTTTGTCTGCTGCTGAGCATGATTTGTGTCTCTGACTTGCTGCAGTCGTTCCTGATGTCATCACTGAAGTGCAGCCTGGAGCTGGGGTGATGCTCAGGGGTTTTGCAGCTGTGAGCGTGCAGGCTCACACGTAAGCATGCACCACGGTGTACCTAAATCAATGCCTAATTGCTTCTGTGTTTTCCTGCATGGTGGGCAGGAGAAAGCCTGCTGCCTACCCTGCTGTTACTGGAAGCAACAGATTGGCTATTAAGAGTATGAAAGGACTTGGCAAATAAACCTGGTCATATATCATTCTTAAATTATTCCTCATTAGTCCTGCTGTTGAAAAATGGATGAGAGGATAAGAGACAGCAAGAGCAAGGAGAGAGAGGGAAAGGACTGACTGAAGTAGGGGCTTGTGGTGGTTCGTAACCTGTGTAAATAACATTGCTTTGCATTATTCTTAGGAGAAGGTTGATTTCCATAGCAGAGCACCTGTGCCATCAACTGCTCTGGGGCAGCAGAAGTCCTTCACACACTAGGAATTCTGTTGTGCTCTTTTACAAGAGGAGTTTTTTTGGTGCCTTTCGTTTATTTCACTGGAACAGAGGGCGGAAAATAGAAGCCTGGTCTGTGAGGAATTTTAGCAGTGCTGTAAGAAAGGAGCAGAGCGACCTCGCTGGTGGCTCAGCTCCTGGCTGCTCCAGCACCTTGTGTGGAGACGTTGCTTCTGCCAGAGATTAAAGGCACCTGGTATAGCTCAGGATCATTGGATAATTGCAGTCGTGTGTGTGCAAAGAGGTCCCTTCAATATGCCCAAGGGAAGCTGCTGCGGGTGTTGTGCACTGTGCTGGATTTGGTGTGTTCAGCTTTCATGCTCCTTACTCCGTGTGCTCGGGAGCTCCGGGCAGGGAGGGCTGATTTGCAAATCCCGAGCTAGCTCTGCGTGAATCGCAGTCCTGGTCTTGGAAGCCTAAATCCCAACCACACCGCAGTTCAGGTGCGTGCCTGCCCTTGTGAGGAGCACTTTAAAAGCAGGACGATGAGGTGGGGTGAGAGAGCAAAGCGTGGTCTCCTCCTGTTCTCCTGCTGTTCCGGTTGGTGTCCCGTTCAGCTCCCCCGGCTCGTTTCGGGCTGAGCCGCCGGTGTGCGGGAAGCGGTGGAGCCCAGCCGCTGTGGGATGGCGTCAGCCGCCCCTAAGTCCCTCTGTGTCTCTCGGTATGTCCTTGCTGGCTGATTTGCGGAGCTGTGCCGGGCATTTGCAGAGGAAGAGAGGCCTCCGGAGGACTGTCCTGCAGGATGGAGAGCTTTTCATACAGCCCCATACAGCACAGGTGGTAGTGCTGCTAAAGAGGCTGGGACAAAACACTGCTGTGAAAGTCATGTTCAGGTGAGACCTAGCAGGAATAGTTTCTGATTTCAAGGGGTTGTACAATCCCTTTGTTTCTACCTTGCTTGCTATTCACCTAAGTTATGGATAGAAACAAAGGAAATTTTAGATTTTCTTGTTTTTCCATGGGGAAAAAAAAACCCTCTTTGATGTTACTGTTTTGGAGTAAAATGTTCTTGAGGGTATGTTGTGTGATCCCCCCCACAGAGCTTAGGGTAAACTTGTGATAAACTCCATGAAATGCTTATGCTTGCTTTTCTTTGCAACTTAGATCTGGACCAGTTATGTTTGTGGCTCAGGAGAGTTAGGAACTGGAGGACAGTTGTGCAAAGACAGTGAGTGGTGGTTTTGCTGCTGCTTCTTCCACAGTTACCTCTATGCTAGGAAGAATGTCAGCTGGTCCTCTGCTGAAGCATATCCCTCTCTGATACCTGGCTCCTGCTCCCTCTCTAGAGTAGCAGTACAGAGAAGACTTCGCACCTTTTGTCCTCTCCACCCATAGCTCGCCTTCAGTGACTGTAAGACCTTAGCAGACCTGTGGCTTTTTTCCTTCTTAGTTATTTTCTTATTTGTTATTGTTTGGGGGCTGGTTCACTAAAGAGGTGAGAAAATATGTTTGAAGTAAGATGAAGCACCGAGATCTGTGCCATTAAGTTGTTTCTAAGAAACCTTCCCAGGCAGACACAGACAGAAACTGCTTTGCTGAGGGTGTGCTGATTGATTGATGTTGTAGCTGTCCCAAGCCACTTTTGTTTCACACAAAGGCAGAGAGCAGCTGGAGGACACACAAGAGTCATGGGCTTCCTGTCAGTACATTGCTCCTACAGCTGTCTGTAGTGCAGAAAGGCTGGGACTGAACTGCCATGACTGCCTCCTAGGTTTCTCTGCTACCCTTCACCATGACCCCTGGCCCCATCACAGCCCTGTCACTATCCTGTCCTTAGCGTGGTGCTATGGCTCAGTCCTGCTCAGTAAATCTCCACAATAATCAGCACTCCATGGCCAGTGTCCTCAACCAGACCCAGGGTTTGAATTTCAGGGTGAGGAAAATTAGATTTGGGTCCCTTCCTCCCCTCCTTGTTGGGAGCCATCACTGTGTCTCTCTTTTCTCTACAGGCAGGATCCCACCAAACCACCTTTCCCTTCCCTTTGGCCCAAATGACAAAGGCACTCAGCCACCCTCCTCCACTGCGTTGCGTCTGCCTCCCCTCTTCCCCTGTGATTTCTGCATTCATGGGAGTCCTGTCCCCTTCTCCTTACAATTCCTTTTCCAAACGATGCCAGTCAGTATCGTTTTGCACGTGATGCTTTCAGTCTGGCTCTGCTCCATATTTAAGGCTCCCTTGGCAGCAGCACTCTGCAACTCACAGCCTCTGAGATGTTATTAAACTGGTGTGGAAGGGAAACAGCAGAAACCTCGTTGCTGGGCTGCACTGGCTCCTTTGTGTCCCAGCTGCCTGCTCAGTCTCTCTGAGCAGCTGGGGACAGATCCTTTCGCCCAAGCTCTGGGTTAGCAGTAAAGGGCAGAAATCATTATAATAACCCCTCCATGTATACTTGGTGTTCCCCCCTGTTCATTTTTAAGCTGCCTGATGACCATAAATCAACAAGTAAGTGCATGACAGCTCAGGTTGCAGTGTTCCAATAATTCATAATTAGAACTAAGTGCTTAAGGCTGCGTGTGCTGACTTTTAAAAACAGGATGAAGAGATCTTTTGCCAACCATCCCATTAGGAAACGGCTTCTGGTCCATGAAAGGAGGTGAAAGCAGGGGGGTGTTGGAGAGTAATTTTGTAAATTGATTGCAGGCTGTCGTACCCCTAACAACTGTAAAGCAATTGCTAGCAGCAAGGTTTGCTTTAAGCAACCAAATGCCTTTGTGTGAGATTCCTTTACCCAAATTCAAGTAAGAATTCTGCTTCAGAACAATTCTGTTGCCCTTTGTCGCCATTTGATCTTTTCCTGGAGCTGGAGCATTGTCAGGATTCAGAGAAAAGTCGTAGTAAAATACATGACCTGATGACTAATGCATGCCTTGGTCCAGGAGAGCCCAAATTAGCATCCTGTCCAGGCAGGCAAGGACAGGAGGTGAGCTGGGGCTGCCTCTGCAGGCACTGGGTTCAGCTTTAAAAGGTGTCTCAGTCTGGAGGGGGAAGGAGACTTGGTTCTTTTTGAACGTTCCTGTGTTATGAAATTAAGAGGCACAAACATCAACAGCCAGGCTATTTCTTGACAGAATAAAGTGGATGGAACAGAAGAAGGGAGAGACAGAGAGAGGGGGGAAATAGAGAGAGAGAGAAGGAAATGCATTATATTACCACCCTCCCCCCAGTCCCATGATGATTTGGGTCTGTGGAAGAGTGCTGCTGCATCCTTGTTGGCTTGTGCTGCCCACCCTGGAGGAGGGGAGGGAGAGATCCCGATGTCCAAGTCCTTCTCTGAGCAGCCTCCAACCTGTGGTATCTTCAGTAAAGATGTGTTTTGTCTATGAGTTACAGCAGGCAGAACTTAGGGCATGGCTTTGCTGGTGGTGGTGACGAGAGGTTCCTGGACTGCTTCCAGGGTGTCTTCTCCATTTGTCTCCTCCCAAGCAGGATTGTTCAAGTCCTTTATAGAGTTGTTGTTTTTTTAGGTATGTGTCCAGGTATTGTCCCCAGGGAATCTTCCTGTGTATTCCTTGTGTGCTCCTCCTTTGCCTTTTGTGTACACACAATGCACAACATGGGCTTATCATGCCAGCTGGTGAATTCATTCTATAGAGTAGTACCAGTGGCTTCTGCCCATTACACATTTCTCTTGCCTGGGTGTGTTTTTCACCATCCCTGCCCTGGGCAGCTGTGTCTGGGCAAGGAGCAAAGGTGATTTTTATCTTTGTTGATTCACATCAAGAGAGGCAAGACTTAGTCCCTTACAAAAGGCAAATAGCACTTGAAAGCACACAGGCTCTCAGGGGTGATGGTCACAGACAGGCTTTAGAGACTGGCATGTCCTGGGTGGTGCTTCCCTGGTTTGCCTCCCTGACAGAGCCACAAACAGCCTGTTTGGCATCTGCAAGGGTGGGTGGGTGGGCTCTGGTGGCTGTGAATGGACAGGGGTGTCACTGAGGCCAGAGAGCACCTTGAAGATGGGATGTGTACAACGTGGTAAATGGAGGGGGTTCAGCATGCACCACATCCAGCTGGGCTTATTGGCTTCCATCTCCCATTGAGGATCCCAGCCCCCTCTTAATTTCCTATGCAGGAACCTGGTTGGGTTTAGGGACATAAATCAAAGGAGGTAGAGCATGTAAATGTGGGTTTGTGCCTGTAAAAACCTCTGCTTGAGGTTTTTGCAAAAGAATGGCAGAGTAAATGGCACCAAGGCTGTGGTGTCCCACAGAAGAGTTTGAATGCCAAAAAGCCACAGAAGTAAATTTAATGCCAGTCAACAGCAGTTGCCTCATAGAATTTATTTAATTGAAGAAAGACACCCCAAAGACAAATTACATCCCTCCTCCCAGCAAAGCTTTCTCCATATTAAAAGGGATGTTAGCGGTGAGCCCCCTGGGAAGGATCAGAGTTAATAGCATCAATATTCTATCTTTGCACTCAGCTGCCATTTACAGGTGCCTGGATGTGGAATAGGACCATCTTGTGTTAGAAACCATAGAAAGAATAAAAATGCTTCTTGTCCTGCTGCCAAATTTTTACCAAATAGTAAAAATGAGTAGCAGTAGTGCTGATCAAGCAAGCACCAAGCCCCTCAGAACAGGGGCACTATTACTTAAATTAAATCTCAAGCTAGCTAGAAGAAATATCAAGCAGATGGGAAGAAATAAATCTCACACTGGATGGGCATCTCTGAATACCTGTCTTGGATAATGCTGTGCCATGAATCCTATGGAAACAGCATCAACACTGCTAGAGGGTAGGGAGGCTTTTCAACAGGATCTGGGCAGGTCAGACCCGTGAGCCAAGGCTCATTGTATGAAGTTCAACAAGGCCAACTGCCAGCTCCTGCACCTCAGTTGCAACCACCCCAGGGTAAGCTACAGATTGGGGGATGTGTGGTTGGAAAGCTGTGGAGAGGGACCTGGGGGGTTGGTAGCTGACTGAATGTGAGTCATCAGTGCCCAGGTGGCCAAGATAAGCCAAAGGCATCCTGGCTTGGGTTAGAAACAGGGTGGCCATCAGGGACAGGGAGGTGATCATCCCCCTGTGCTCAGCACTGGTGAGGCCACATCTTGAGTATTGTGTTTAGTTCTAGGCCCCTCACTCCAGGAAAGACATTGAGGGGCTGGAGCCTGTCCAGAGAAGGGCAATGAGGTTGGAGAAGGGCCTGGAGCCCCTGGGCTACAAGGAGGAGCTGAGGGAGCTGGGGGTGTTCAGTCTGGAGAAGAGGAGGTTGAGGGGAGACCTCATTGCTGTCTACAACTATCTGAATGGAAGCTGGAGCAAGGAGGGGGCAGCCTCTTCTCCTTGGTGTCAAGCAACAGGACCAGAGGAAATTGTTCCAAGCTGTACCATTGGAGGTTCAGGCTGGATGCTAGGAAATATTCTTCATGGAGAGGGTTCTCAAATGTTGGAATGCTCTGCCTGGGGCAGTGCTGGAGTCACCATCCCTGGAGGTGTTGAAGCTGTGTGTGGATGTGGTGCTTAGGGACATGGTTTAGGATTGACCCTAAAGTGGGTCAAGGGATGGACTGGATGACCTCGGAGGTCTCTTCCAACTGGGTGTTTGCTGTGATTCTGTGACATGTTGTTCTCTGGGCACATTTAACCCCGTGATGAAGTAGGATATTTTTTCATAACCAAAGGAATCTATTGGATTTCAAACCTGTGGCATCAGTAGAACTTATACCTTGCTGCAGCTGAGGAAGGTGTTCCCTGGGTTTTGCACACCTCTCCATTTTCCAGGAAGATGGAAGTGTGGATGTCTTTGTCAGCAGGATCTTGTATTTCCTTTCTGGGGTACATGAGCAGAATTGCCGAGTGAGAAGCCAGGGAGATGTTTCTTTCTGCCTGAGATGTCCACTTGACCAGGGCAACAAAGTTGGTGAGGGGTTTGGAACACAAGCCCTATGAGGAGAGGCTGAGGGAGCTGGAGTTGCTTAGCCTGGAGAGGAGGAGACTCAGGGATGAACTTATTGCTCTCTACAACTACCTGAAAGGAGGTTGTAGCCAGGAAGGGGTTGGTCTCTTCTCTCTAGCAACCAGCACCAGAACAAGAGGACACAGTCTCAAGCTGTGCCAGGGGAGGTTTAGGCTGGATGTTAGGAAGAAGTTCTATACAGAGAGAGTGATTGCCCATTGGAATGGGCTGCCCGGGGAGGTGGTGGAGTCACCATCACTGAAGGTGTTCAGGAGGAGACTTGATGGGGTGCTTGGTGCCACGGGTTAGTTGTTTAGGTGGTGTTGGATTGGTTGATGGGTTGGACATGATGATCTTGAAGGTCTCTTCCAACCTGGTGTATTCTATGTAATTTCTTCACAATAACCTCACAAGTCCCCAGAGGTGCAATGTGTTTAAGCTGCTGTAACAGAGGGGCAAAGAGAACCAATGGTGCTGAAGGGGAGGCAGCAGCCATCTCCCAGCAAAGGTCAGTCAGACATCTCTGTAGCAGGGGGAGCTGTATCTGCTGACATCACTTTCAGGCAGTGCAGTGGGGACAAGTGACCCCACAGAACTCTTCCTGGCCTCTGGTACCTTTTGTGAATGCTCCTTGTCCACTGCTGTGGTGCCCACCAGTACTGATAAACATCTCTGTGTGCTGTAGCTGCACTTGTGGTCATAGCTGCTAGTAGCACTTGGGGGATCTGGTCAGTTGGTGAGGTTTGCAGCCTGAACTCTTCGTGAGTTTTTTTTAAGCTGGCAGCATCCTACATGCTGGCTGCCTGCTAATGGGCTTTGGGCAGAGCTGTTTTGAGAGCAGATGGTTGGAAGGAGTAGTAAAAGGCTGGTGGCCCTCTATTTGAGGGTGGAAGAATACACCCTCAAATCAAGAACAGCAAATGGTCAGAACAAGGGTATAAAACAGGCACCTTAAGAGCTTCTGGTCTTTTCCTTGTCAAAGTCAAGATTTTTGACAGCACTTTCAATTTTCACTAGAGAATGAAAGCTATTATCTGAGAACTAAGGGGCAGAGTTTAGAAAGACCTTAAGCAGCCAAAAATACAATTTTAAGGGCATGACAAAGAGTAAGAGCAGTTGTGCAGCCAAGGTACTGAGCACTAATGGACCAACAGGATGGCATTCAACAAGTCCAAGTGCCAGGTACTGCACTTTGGCCACAACAACCCCATGCAGAGCTACAGGCTGGGGTCAGAGTGGCTGGAGAGCTGCCAAACAGAGAGGGACCTGGGGGTACTGGTTGACAGCCACCTAAACATGAGCCAGCAGTGTGCCCAGGTGGCCAAGAAGGCCAATGGCATCCTGGCCTGTATTAGGAATAGTGTGGCCAGCAGGAGCAGGGAAGTCATTGTGCCCCTGTACACTGCATTGGTTAGGCCACACCTTGAGTCCTGTGTCCAGTTCTGGGCCCCTCAGTTTAGGAAGGACATCGAGACACTTGAATGTGTCCAGAGAAGGGCAACAAAGCTGGGGAGAGGCCTTGAGCACAGCCCTGTGAGGAGAGGCTGAGGGAGCTGGGGTTGTTTAGCCTGGAGAAGAGGAGGCTCAGGGGAGACCTTATTGCTCTCTCCAACTACCTGAAGGGAGGTTGTAGCCAGGAAGGGGTTGGTCTCTTCTCTCTAGCAACCAGCACCAGAACAAGAGGACACAGTCTCAAGCTGTGCCAGGGGAAGAGGTGGGAGAAAGTTCTTCCCAGAGAGTTGTTAGCCATTGGAATGTGCTGCCCAGGGAGGTCACCATCCCTGGAGGTGTTCAAGAGGAGATTGGATGTGGCACTTGGTGCCATGGTCTAGTCATGAGGTCTCTGTTGATCAGAGTTGCTCTGGAGGGAGGCTGTGTTGAGTGCTGTGTTAACTGCAGGGAGCCCTGCTGTGGAGGGAAGAGAGGGCTGGCTGTGTCTCTCATGCCATTCCACCCCAGCTGTGCGAAGCTCGGCACGTCTTTTTACATCCCACAGTCCTGAGGGGATGCTGAGTAGAGTTACACATTTAGCTGGAAAAATGTAGAGTGGAGGGGGGAAAATATTTCTGGAATCTTAAATTGATTTCAGGAGGTTTAAATTCACCTGACTTGGAGTAAAAACTCTAACAGGGATAGTTCAGACTCTCTGTAAAAAAAAAAAAAGTCCTAAATCTGGCCAAGACCTCACTCTAGTGCCTGGACACTCCTGGGAGGGAAACAAGGAGAGCAGAAAAGAAAACCCAGCAGTATTTATAAGAGTTAAAAAGGCACCAGACAGTAAACCTGAAGGGCTAAAAGAGTGAGCAAATGGGCTATAAATGTAGCTACCTGCTGTGCTGACTTTTGAAATGAGGTCCCTGGTAGGCAGAACTCAGTGATTTGCTTTGGTAATTTGTGTAGTTGTAATTGTCTTCCCAACAGAGAGTGGGGACATGCTGATAGTAAGAATTTGCTCAGGAAAATAACTTGAGAGAGCAGCACAGGAAAATGGCCTGGGCAAGGAGTGGGAGAGATGGACTGAGCCAAGGTGCTGCAGAGGGGCTGTGGTTTGAGCCCCGTAATGAGAACCGCTTCTTCCTGTCCTGCCATTGAGGCACACAAGCCCAGGGCAAGGAGCCCTAAACTGATGCAGTGCCTCTGTGAAGGTGGGACAGTAAGGGTTAGAAGTCAGTGGAGCCTCTGTGCAGCAGCAAGCCTCGAGCAGGAGGTTGTGAGGTGGTTTTGGAGGAGGAGTTTTCTATTTCCTCTACTTTCAGGGGATCATTGCGCAGGAAGCCTCTCGCTGATGGCTGGAGGGGTGCAGGTGCCTGCTGGGGTTGTAGCTCACTGCCCAGGGCAAATTTTTCATGTGGAGATAAGTCAAAGTGAGAAGCCCATCAGATATGATTGCACCCTTGTGCTCTGCTGAGGAGAAAGTACTCGGAATTTGCCAGCCATTAGCAGAGCCTTGTGTGGCTGAAAACACTTTCAGAGGTGCAGGGAGAGGGCTGAGCTGAGCTTGGGTGCTTTACTAGACTCATGCCTTGAAGCAGCTCCCTTTCAATATTCCCACAGCATGTTTGTGTAGCTGGGTGCTGCCATCCACACCCAGGGGAGCTGAGCCTGTGTGAGTGGCAGCAGAATCACAGTAACTGAACCTGTGTTGAGTTGTTCTGCAGGGGAGCTGAGCCTGTGTGAGTGGCAGCAGGAACACAGTAACTGAATCTGTGTTGAGTTGTTCTGCAGGGGAGCTGAGCCTGCGTGAGTAGCAGCAGGAACACAGTAACTGAATCTGTGTTGAGTTGTTCTTTTCTCTAAAGGGAAAAGAATAATCCCTGGGCTCTGACATTTACAATAGACATTATCTGCTCTCTGACATTTGGGCTCATAAACTGAGGTCAACCAAATTTCAGTTCTTAACTCACTCCACTGTGTCAGACAAGATCTGCACTGACTGCCTGACCCTTTCTCTACGTAGCAGCCCACCTGCCCCTCGTCTCCAGCACATGAGTGGTGAAGCCTGGAACTTGGTTCAGTGATGATCAACTGAGCATCAGGAAAATGCATGAGGTGTCCTCAAAAATACATGGCAGAGCAGGGGGCTGGCTGAGGGTCTCCCATAGCCCCCTCTTGCACATCATGGTTTTTGATTCCCACTTGTGTTCAGGAGGGCTGCATGCACTGAATCCACAGCACCAGCAACCTGGGAGGGCAGGTGCCTGATGTTGGCAGTGGCTGCTGTGCTTCTGCAGCTGCTTCCTCAGCAAGGAATGTTGGGGTAGCAGCTGTGGCCATGCTGCCTGTGCTTTGTGTGGGGGCAGGGGCGTTGTGTGGCTGCTGGTTCTGGCCAGCAAGGCTGGACATGGACAGGAAAGGCTCATTTCCCAAGGCTGGGTGGTGGGGGTGACATTGCTGTCACTGACATCCAGGTGTGGCTTTAACAGGACAAAAATCGGGGCAAGGTTTTCAAGCTGCTTTGAAGCCAGGTCAGCTGAAGCAGCACTAAGAGTGGTTTTGTGTGGGTGCATTAGCCCTGTGGGGAAAGGATGAACAGAACAATACAAGCTGGCTCTGTGGCTGTGAGTAAATGTAGGGTAAATGCACAACTGTAGGGCTGAGAAATTTGAGGTTAAGACAGGAGCTGAGGCAGAGCGTGAAGAGCAGAGGGCTTGCCAGATCTCCCCTCATTCCCCTTTCCTTTGAGCAGGGACACAAAATGTGCTTCAGTCAAACTTCATTTCCAAAGGAGGAGTGTGAGAAGGACATGTTTAAGATGGCACAAGATATCCCTGTCTTGCTGATCTTCATTAAGACAAACAGCTCTGCTTGAAGAGCATGTATCAGGTGCACTCAGCCAGCAGTGCTGCTGGCCTTACCCACAGCCCTGAACAGGCTGCAAATCCAACTCCTTGCCATCCAAGTCTTGGTCCAGCATAACTTCCTCCTGTCAACATTTTGGCACCCATCTGAAGCCCAGTGAGGGCTGTGAAATGATGGGGCTGTGTTAACCCTGCTGAGTGCAAGCAGGGAAGGATCAGTCAGGCACCAAAGCTTTTGTAAGGCTGTGGACAGATTTGTTTGCTGACAGTGTCTGAGGACACAGTGTCAGGCTGCGCCAGGGGAGGTTCAGGCTGGATGTTAGGAAAAAGTTCTATACAGAAAGAGTGATTGCACATTGGAATGGGCTGCCTGGGGAGGTGGTGGAGTCGCCATCACTGGAGGTTTTTAGGAGAAGACTTGACGGGGTGCTTGGTACCGTGGGTTAGTTGCTTGGGCGGTGTTGGATTGGTTGATGGGTTGGACGCGATGATCTTGAAGGTCTCTTCCAACCTGGTTTATTCTATTCTATTCTAAGGGAAACAACAAACACAGGAGGAGTGCCTGCAGGCAAAGACAGGAGCTGCCTAGGAAGCACAGTGGTGCTGGTATTAGAGCAGAGGGCACCTAGTCCAGCCCAGGAGCCTGTCTGTGGCCAAGGTGGGATGCCTGGGAAGAGCAGGTGGCTGGGGGAAAGCCCAGCAGGTCTGTCTACATCACCACACTCCCACCACCAGACATTCCTTGTACACCTGTATAGCTTTAAGCAGCTAAGGCCCTACAGAGTCACAGGCCACAGAATGGTAGGGGTTGGAAGGGACCTATGGAGGTCATCCAGTCCAACCCCACTGCTAAAGCAGGATCACCTAGGACAAGTCACACAGGAATGCATTCAGGCAGGTCTTGAAAGTCTCAAGAGAAGGAGACTCCACAACCTTTCTGGGCAGCCTTCTCCAGGGCTCTGTCACCCTCAAAGTGAAGAATTTTTTCCTGAAGTTCAAGTGAAACCTCCTGTGTTCTAGTTTGTGTCTGCTGCCCCTTGCTCCTGGGCACCATTGAAAAGAGCCCAGCCTATCCTGTCAACCTTCACCCTTTAGATAGTTACTTGCATTGTTAAGATCCCCTCTTGTCTTCTCTTTTCCAGGTTAAGGAGCCCCAGGCTCTCACTGACAACCTTCTCCCACATTAATAAGCACCTTCCTCTCTTGGGCAGGGCAGAGGTGGGGAACAGCACAGAACTTGTGTCCTTATTCACCTTCCTGATGCTGTACAGATAGCTTTCAGGGAAAAGTTCTCAACATGCTCCATTTCAGTGCTTCTGAAGACATTAACTGTTCTCCTTACTGAAAGAAGCCACTTGAATGACTCTATGAATGCTCTTTCCTTGAGTACAGAAAAACAAGCTTCTGTAGAAAGCAGCAGCACAATCTGCTGCCCCCAGTACAGGAAGGACATGGACCTGGTAGAGCAGGTCCAGAGGGAGGCCATGAAAATGATCAGGGGGTTTGAGCACCTCTGCTATGAGGACAGGCTGAGGGAGCTGGGGGTGTTCAGCCTGGAGAAGAGAAGGCTTCAGGGAGAGCTAATAGCAGCCTGCCAGTACCTGAAGGGGCTACAAGAAGGCTGGAGAGAGGCTGTTTACAAAGGCCTGCAGTGATAGGACAAGGGGCAACTGCTTCAAACTGGAGAAGAGCAGATTTAGACTGGATGCTAGGAACAAGTTCTGCATCATGAGGGTGGTGGAACACTAGAACAGGTTGCCCAGGGAGTTGGTTGAGGCCTCATCCCTGGTGGAGATATTTAAGGTGAGGCTTGACAGGGCTCTTGGCAACCTGACCTAGTGAAGGATGTCCCTGCTGACTGCAGAGGGGATTGGACTGGATGATCTTTCAGGGTCCCTTCTAGCCCCTAACATTCTGTGATGCCAGTGGAGATCTGAAGAATTCAGTTTGTATGCTGTGTGTTGCACACAATAACCAGAGGCCAAGTAACAGTGGGGTGGGACCACAGTCACCTTCTGAGGAAGGCATGCACCACCCCTCCCTAATATGCTTGTTTTGTGAAGCAAGGAGAGCTGAACACTCTGGGGGAGAAAGCATCACAAACCATTCTTTTAGCTTCATCTTTATAAGGTCTGACAATAATTTTCCAAGAGAAACTGGCTCTGCATTCTTAGCCATGCTTATGCTGATGACACTAGAAGTAACTTTTGGGTTCGTCTTAGGCTTGTGATGGATGTGGTCCTCTTGTGTGAGAGTGCTGCACAGACTCTTGTGCTTTCCAGCTTTCTCAGCTAAAAAAAAAAACCCAAATCATTATTTTTCTTAAGAATCCACAGGTTAGATATTTAAAAATTGAGAGGTGTGGGTGATGCACCAAGGTAAACATCAGTTTGCTGGTAAGGAATCATTTTAGCTACTCACTCCTTTAAATCTTGCTGAGAAGCTACAAATTAATCATCAGAGTCACATTTTGTGTCCTGCAGTCACAACAGAGCAGTGGATATGAACTCCAGCACAGGAGGCTCCACCTCAACAGGAAGAGGAACTTCTTCAGTGTGAGGGTCACAGAGCACTGGAACAGGCTGCCCAGAGAGGTTGTGGAGTCTCCTTCTCTGGAGACTTTCAAGCCCCATCTGGATGCGTTCCTGTGTGACCTGTGCTGGATTCTATGGTGCTGCTCTGACAGGGGGGTTGGGCTAGGCACAGCAACCCCATGCAGAGCTACAGGCTGGGGTCAGAGTGGCTGGAGAGCAGCCAGGCAGAGAGGGACCTGGGGGTACTGGTTGAGGGTAGGCTGAACATGTGCCTGCAGTGTGCCCAGGCAGCCAAGAGGGCCAATGGCATCCTGGCCTGCATCAGGAACAGTGTGGCCAGCAGGAGCAGGGAGGTCATTCTGCCCCTGTACACTGCACTGGTTAGGCCACACCTCGAGTCCTGTGTCCAGTTCTGGGCCCCTCAGTTTAGGAAGGAGGTTGACTTGCTGGAATGTGTCCAGGGAAGGGCAACAAGGTTGGTGAGGGGCTTGGAACACAAGCCCTAGGAGGAGAGATTGAGGGAGCTGGGGTTGCTTAGCCTGGAGAGGAAGAGGCTCAGGGGAGACCTTCTTGCTCTCTACAACTACCTGAAGGGAGATTGTGGACAGGTGGAGGTTGGTCTCTTCTCCCAGGCAACCAGCACCAGAACAAGAGGACACAGTCTCAAGCTGCACCAGGGGAGGTTTAGGCTGGGTGTTATAAAGAAATTTTTCATAGAAAGAGTTATTTGCCATTGGAATGTGCTGCCCAGGGTGGTGGTGGAGTTACCACACTGGAGGTGTTTAGGAGGAGACTTGATAGGGTGCTTGGTTGCATGGTATAGTTGATTAGGTGGTGTTGGATAATAGGTTGGATGCGATGATCTTGAAGGGCTCTTCCAACCTGGTCTGGTCTATTCTATTTCCTGAGGTCCCTTCCAACCCCTAACATCCTGTGATCCTGTGCCACAGTGCAGCTGTCTGAGCAAGCACAGGGGTAAGACTGCTAAACAGTCCTGTGGAGAGTGAGTCTGATGGAATCTGCTCCCTTCAGTCCTTTAACTCTTCACGCAGCCAGCCCCACCCTTATCAGCAGGCTGTGTAACACTTGGCTGCTCCAGACCACACCAACTGCCTGTAGGTGTCAGCCTAATACCACAGCACGGCACCGAAGAGCAGCGGCTTGGGTTGGGTTTTTAAAATCAAAGCCACCTCCCAGCACAGCTGGTTTGCTTCAAAAGGAAACCTGTTAACGGCCCCCCCCCCCCCCCCAAGTTTCCTCCTGTCCTTACAGCTCCAAAGCAGAACTAAACCCAAAGCACTCCCAGATTTGTTTTCCCTCATCTGTTTTTCTTTCTCAGAAAGATTTGGATTAAAAGGTAAGGTTTGAATGATCAATACTCTGTCTCTGCAGCCACCCCAACGCTCCTCAACCCTCTGCCTCCTTACATGGTCACTTTTTTTCCCCACCATTGTGATCAACCACACTGTGTGGAACCCCCCCCAAAGGTGCTCCCATGCCTTCCCTCAAAACCACTGCAGAAACAGTTATTTTGTGTCTTGATTCTGGTACTAATTATAAGTAATTGTTTAATATAGAAGAGCTTGGTACAGAAACCTACTAAAAGAGAAGCTATTAACTGCCTCTGATTTTTGACACTGCTCTACTTTCCCGAAGGGGGGTGGGAGAAGTGGTACTTGACTGGAGAACAGGGTTGGTGAGGAGGGGCAGAGGGAAATAGGGCTGTTTTGCCTGGAGGAGGCTCAGAGGAGATGGCACTGCTCTCTACAACTGCCTGAAAGGAGGTTGGTGTGATGTGGGGGTTGGGTCTTTTCACCCTGGAATTAAGTGACACAACCAGAGTAAATGGCCTCAAGTTCGTGGCCTCACGGCCACGAGGACGATCAGAGGGCTGGAACTGCTCTGCTATGAGGACAGACTGAAGGAGTTGGGGCTGTTCAGTCTGGAGAAGAGAAGGCTCCCAGGTGACCTAATTGTGGCCTTCCAGTATCTGAAGGGGGCCTACAAGAAGGCTGGGGAGGGACTTCTCAGGATCTCAGGTAGTGATAGGCCTAGGGGGAATGGAATGAAGCTGGAGGTGGGGAGATTCAGGCTGGATGTGAGGAGGAAGTTCTTCCCCATGAGAGTGGTGAAGCCCTGGAATGGGTTGTCCAGGGAGGTGGTTGAGGCCCCATCCCTGGAGGTGTTTAAGAGCAGGCTGGATGAGGCTCTGGCCAGCCTGATCTAGTGTGGGGTGTCCCTGCCCATGGCAGGGGGGGCTGGAACCAGATGATCCTTGAGGTCCTTTCCAACCCTGACTGATTCTAAGCTTTTAAGTTGTGCCAGGAGAGATTGAGGTTGGATAAAAGGAAAAACTTCTTTACTAAAAGGGTGGTCGGGCAGTGGAAGAGGCTGCCTAGGGAGGTTGTGGAGTCACCATCCCTGGAAGCATTCAAAAACTCTGTAGACATGGCACAGTGTGGCATAGTTCAATGGCCATGGTGATGTTAGGTCAACAGTTGCACTTGATCTTAGAACTGTGGTGGCTGGAGCAACCTCTATGGTTCTGTGGCTGCAGCACTGGAAAAGCAGGAGGCCTGGATCACACCTGGGAAGCATGAGGTGTGAAGCAAGCTCTGCATAAGGTGGTCAGCTAACTAGGGGAAAACACTTGAATCTGTCTTAATTACAATATAAACAATTAATAGCCAGCTTCCTGTGCTCAGTTTAAACAGATCTAATATGAAGTGGCTACCAAACAAAAATAGACCTAACTATTACTACCAAGCTGATTAAACAATTGGGTGTTCACTTTGCTCTTGAGTATATTGCTTTGTGGCAAAGTGCAGATTGCAGTTACCAAGTTCAAAACAAAACTTCTAGCTTGCATGTGAGCCAAACAAGAGAGAGAGGCATTCATCTATGAGCTAATTTGTAGTCCCCAATTCAAGTCCTCTTACACTGCTCCACTTCCTGCAGGAATTCTCTAGAACTCTCAAAATGCAAATTTTATGTCAGTGCTGGCTTGAAGTGAGCACAAATCCTGTAACATGGGAAGGCAGCTGCCTTCCCTTAGAACTGCATCAACAAGTCTCTCTGGATGGAAATTCAGACCAGCTTTTCACATCCCTGAATGACTCATGCTCCTTCCAGAGCAGAGACTAGAACAGAATCAACCAGTTTGGAAAAGACCTCTGAGATCATCAAGTCCAACCTATCACCCAACACCATCTGATCAACTAAACCATGGCACCAAGTGTCACATCCAAGCTCTCCTTACACATCTCCAGTGATGGTGACTCCTCCACCTCTCTTAGCAGCACATTCCATTTGCCAATCTCTCTTTCTGGGAAGAACTTTCTCCTCACCTCCAGCCTAAACTTCCCCTGGCACAGCTTGAGACTGTGTCCTCTTGTTCTGGTGCTGCTTGCCTGGGAAAAGAGACCAACCCCCACCTGGCTACAACCTCCCTTCAGGTAGTTGTAGACAGCAAGAAGGTCTCCCCTGAGCCTCCTCTTCTCCAGGCTAAGAAACCCCAGCTCCCTCAGCCTCTTCTCACAGGGCTGTGCTCCAAACCCCTCATGACCCAAGCGGACCTCGGGTTTCACCCACAGGCAGGGTTGTGCTCAGCTGGTGAGTTACAGGGTAGCTGCTGATGGTAACTTCAAGAACCACACTCACTTTGCTGGAAAGAAACCACAAACCCAACCAGGAGGAAAAAAAGGGCCCTGAAACAGTATCCTCTGAATTTCTAACAGCTATTGGAAACAAAACTGGTTACAAAAAGAATGATCCAGGAAGTATTTTGTGGTAAGAATATTTTTTATATATATATATATATATATATTTAAACACTTTTAAAACACTTACAAAAAACCATTCAAACAAAACCAAGGGGCAAAAAAAAAAAAGTTTAAATAACTTTGGAAGCAGAACAAGTCCTTCTGCCTTCACACACACAACACTTCCGAGCTGTTGGCACAAAAAGGAATCCACATTCATAAAACCCCTCACTATGACAGCAAACATAAGTTAAATAAATCATAGGCACTAGTTTATCAAATCCATAATTCCACACCTCTGCAGTAAATCTCTACACACACAGCCCCTGTGACTTCCTGATCTCCAGAAACTGGTAATGCACAGAGGCTCTGCTAAGTAAACAGACAGCTCCTGCTGCGTTTGAGGGCAGAACAGCAGAGGAAAGGATCCTCAGAAAACTGAAAAGCTGAACTTACCCAAGTGATGAATTACTTAAGGAAATGCACACAGCAGTCTGGTGCAGCCATGGTAAACCTCTCAATGCCATCTCAACTGACTTGCGGAAGTCAGCTGAGTGTTGGATAAAATCTACCCCTTAAAATTCACCTTTTCTGGACTGCAGGTGCAGCCCTGCTTTGTGAAAGGCTGAAATGTTCACACCTGGGCTGCAGGGTGAACATGCAGTGAGGCTGCTTGCATTTGATCTGCTCCTCTCTCCTGCTCAGCAGTGGCAGCAGGTACCGACATCCACCAGCCATGCCAAATGGCACCAGCCTAGGCTACTGGTGTGTATTGGGCTACTGGGGCAAGGTAGTTTCTTTCCCCTTACTGCATTATAGTATATTTGATACTCTCACTTCAAAAGGTCTGGAGCCTGAAGTCATTCATCAACCCAAAGTTTGCTTGAGTAATTAGAGCTGCAAATTAGTCTCCACTCCTCCCTATTTGGCTTCTTCCAAGTCAAGTAGTATTGCATGGCTTTTCATCCAGGGAAATGTTCATGCTGGCCAGAAATCCAAGGCCTAGAATTTTAGGGTTAGTTATCCTCTTAGTGGTGGGAGTCAAAATACACCAGCAGTTCCAAACTCAAGGTACTCATGGGGGTTGAAGGCTACCTACCGTCCAATCCAGCTTGTAGTGTCTGTCAGTCATTGCACAAAGGATTTACCATTCACATTCTCTTACTTTATCAACTGTACATCCAAAATACTGAACAAACTAATTCCCTTCTGGTTTTAACTAGTCCCACCCCATACAACTGCAGTCACAAAGGTTTGCCTGATAGCTTCCAACACAGAAAACAATGGTTCAGAGGCTAAATGAGTTGGTTCTGAGCAAAACGTGTCAGAATGCGTCAGAGCCACCAGAGGAATTTAATAGCTTGTAAACAGACACAGCAGGTTTCATACTCTCTTACCAGTAATGTTAAGATACACATATGTAAGGCAAAGTACATCTTGAAACACACTTCACGTGGGCAGTATCTTCTGTAAAAATATTTACACTGTCACACGAACCCAAGTTAAGAAAAATGGATGAAAGTAAAAAAATAGGATACAGGAAACTTCCTCATACCATGGAACATCACCTAAATGAATATCATTTGGCATCAAGAGTCAACTCATCACCTTAAAATCTGTATGTTACAAGTGCATAGTTGTGTCTCCTCCTCCTCCTCAACTGCCAGCATTTACGGTTGCTCCAGGCTGCGAGCGTAGCGGTGTGGTATTGGAACAAGGGAACTTTAGGACTTGCTCTTTCCTTTGTGAGGAAACCTGCCAGAAATAAAAAGCTGTCCCCGGGTAGCGAGCCATGTGTTACAAAGGTGGCTACAATAGCAAAGGCCATCTTTCCTGAGCCAGGAACTTTAAGGTTACAAAGGTTGTACGAGCGGTACTGAGCCCTTTTGGCAATGGAACGGCTAAGAGCATGCGGAGCTGATCGCTCAGCGGAGGAAAGATGCAATCTGTACTATTGCATTGGGTGTGCCTGCTACATTCAAACCTTGCACCTTCTCAAAAGCCATGGCTGCACACTGCCTGTTCTGCCAGAGTCGCTCCAGGTTCTGCAGGAGGCACGTACCACTGTCCCAGGGAGAACCCCAGGCAGCAAAGGCGGTGTGTCACTAGCACTGCAGCGGCCTGCGATCAGAATGTTAGCCCTGATTAGTGTAGTCTGGTTGCAATCACCAACCTTGCTGCTGGCCTAACCCAGGCTGAAGATGAAGCTCTGGGCAGCATAAGCCCAGTGCCACACTTGCTCTTTCTCAACATGGGCATTTCTTTGGCATTTGTTAGGTTTCTGCCCAGACCTTGGCCACTGTCATCAATGCTCATATTGATACATCTTTAGCAAGCAAGACAAAACCCCCAAGAACTGATAGCAATTTAATGTAGAAGTGATTGTATGACCACCAAACATCTGATGTTAGATGTCATTAAAGTGCTGCTTTATAATCTCTGCCAGTTTGTGCTAATTTAGAGACAGAGAGGTCTGGAATTTCTACAAATCCCAAAAGTCTCATCTGAACAGTTTGTATAATGCAGCTGTCCTTGAGCCTGGTGAGGAAGCATCCATGAGCACTGGGACTCTGCACTCAGCTTTGCAGGTCAGTAGCAGCCATCTTTCCAACTCTCGTCTTTCACGCTGCCGTAGGTTTTGGGAGCAGGTAAGGATCTAAAACAAGAGGAGAGGTTTGTCAGTTGCGTACAGAACTGCTGAAGTCTCCACCTACAATACAGAAGGCCTTGAACCCTTCATCAATAACAAATAGACACTTCACTCATTTACTTCTCTCTGACACAGTTTGCTTAAGATAACCCCCAAAGTATTTCCAGCTTTAGGTTCTGTGTGTTGTATTCTTGGCACTACCATGGCACAAAAACATCTGCATAAAGAGAAAAGAACACAGCTTTTTGCTATTGTACCTTGTGAGAACACAAACTCAATCTGCTGCTACCTAAACCCAGGCCTTTTTAATTTTTCCAGAGATGTGTGAAGATGGAAACCCTTGTTCAGAGTATCACATTCTGCTTGCATCAAAACCTGGACATCCACAAATAATTCATTGTGGTACTGTGTAAAGATGCACAGAAACCTTCAAAAAATAAAAGCTGGGTAAGTTTAGTAAGTGAAACACTTTTCTCTAAGACAAGTTGTGGTTTGGACAACCACACCTGGCTCCTACTAGAATTTCTTGTCAAGACCAATGTGAGTTCTGTGACAGTCACTTATCACTGCCCTGCCCAGCACTCGCTCTTCCACTCTGCTATTTAATGCTGGTTTCTCTCTTTTATGGCACTGGAAAGCAACTGTTTCTCCTTTCTGTTTAAGGAGGTTCTCAGTACTTCTCATGCTTTATCTCAGTGGCCTTTTGCTTGCCACCTTCAGTGGAACTCCACCTTAGAATGGCATTAGGAGCACATGATCCAAACTGTGCATCACTTCCTTCCGACTCTCCTGAAGACAAACTGTCCCTGCAGCCTTTCCATCTGGTACTTAGGTCTCTCTTGTGATTGTTTTCCAACACACTCTGAAATCAAGTGGGTGCTACCACACTGTTTTGTCCTGTTGAGTTTTACACTGAGGCCTCCTCTGTCCTCCTGTGCCTGCCTTCCTGAAGTTTCTAGCTGCTCAAGGAGAGAAAACTCCTCTCACCATGGTATCACAAGTTCAACTTGTGGATTACAAGAGGAAAATAGTTGTGACTTCAGAATGTGTGTGATCCAGTGGTACAAAGGGATTTTCACTTGTCAGCTCTATTTAACTTTTTACCATATGCAGACAAATTGTTCCTGCCTTCTCAGCCTAGCCTAAGACACCTGATTCACTTAGCTCAGTGTCTTTTGTTACTCATTGCACTTTCACACCTTCACTCTAATTCAGGAACCTTTTCCACTCAGTTTTGTTTCAAAACCGATTTTGGAAGCATAGGCAGATGCTTCACATGGAGGTCCCCATTTCCATCCTGAAGACTTGAGATCAAAGGAGGACCATAGGAAGGGGCAGCACAAACACACAATGTCCAAAATTACTTCAATCTAAGGCTGCCTGTCACATACTCACCTGCGAACAGGCTGTGCAAGTTTGCTACGAGGCACTGGGATGCCCCCTGCAGAAGGGGCACTGGGTCTGGGCAAACCACTCCTCATCCCTGCTGTCCCTGCCGGTCTGGTAAGAGTAGTACTGTTAATGCTGCTGGCAGGGCTTGGCAAGCCTGAACTCTGGGCTGCAAGAGGCCCTGGTGAAGAACTACTATGTGTCATCTGTGTGGCTTCTGGAGAAGCAACTGAACCAGGTCCATGGTTACTAAATGCTTTCACTGGTTGTCGGAGAGCTAGGGGAGACGGTGCCGCAGGTGACCGGAACTTACTTGAAGGTGGTACTGGAAAATAAAATACAGGAATTACTGTCAAGCTTAAGCTACAGTCACTGAAATTAACAACAGGAAATTACTTGATGGGAATATTCAAACAATGTGGGATGTAGAATGGAATACAGCCAATCAAGCAGCAATGAGAAACAGGAATTCAGATGTCCTTTTTGTCAGGAGCTTTTGATAGCATACGTCCAATGCCCTCTTTGCTTACTGCAGATATTTTTAAAGCTGGATTTGTAAACAGTAAGGAAGGGCTAACTGCTGTATCAGTCACAAGAAAGAGAGGAGAATGTGCTTCAGAGGAAACTTAACAGCTTCAGAACCTTGTGACCCTAATTCCCATCCCTGAAAGAACACAACACTGTATTCTGCTGGGATGCACACTTTGAATCTATTTAAAGACTCTGTTAGCCTTAAGTGCTGAGATTCTGAACACAGAGCTTCTGGGACGTTTCTTTTAGGTTGTTCTTTTTAACCAAATCCAGTGAATTAGAAGTAACCTGCAGACAAGGTCATGTCCCAGATTTATTGGTTGATGGGGAAGGAGCATCAGTTGTAAATATAGGGTCAGCCAACCCCCAACCCCAGAGAAATTCAAGTTGCTGCTATGAAACTTAAACCAGACAACTATCCCAATTTGTAGCCTTCCTCCTCTTACAAACAGTATCAAAATTATCAGTGTAACTAATACCTGTAGTAACAGTTTGTATCTGAGATAGGATGTAAGGCTTTGATGGAGTCCTGTCTGGGAGAGGTTGCTAAGCCAGAACATTCAACAGTTCTTCAATGATGCCAAACTTCAAGCACAACTCTTCACAAGTATGAGAAGTATTTTCAAGCTATGCATAATGTATCACTAGGCAATAAACTAAACCATCACCTTAAGACTCAAATGGAATGTCAACAGCTTTTCAAACTGATTAGTGGGTCAAGCAGCAGTCAACAGAGGATAATCAAATCAATCATGAAAGTAAAGCAGAATCATGTTTACATTTAGCGAGTTTGCATAAACTCCTCTTCCCTCCACTTCACTTTCTTTACACAGAGACCAAAGTTGTATCCTCTTTGGCAGGGGTTCTACCTAAAGGAGACAGTCCTTCACACAGCTTTTATTCTCATTTTACAAGGTAGATCCACTCAGAACATGACAAGAGGTAAGTAATGAGAGAGGACCCCCTCCACCGTGGGGTACAGAAGTAGTTTCCAGTTTGTATTTTGAAGCCCTTTCTTACAGGGGATGCCTAGGAAGGCAGGTGCCTCTTCACAGATAAGAGCTGCAGTTGATTCCTTTCTAGGTTATCCAAAGGAGGCCTTTCTCTCTGACAGCACAAAGCTGCTCATAAGAAGAGCTGACAAAAAAGGTGGCAGAGATGTCAACAATACCTGACAGCTGGTAAGTAGGGAGGAGAATAAATAAAACCCCTTTAAATAAAAACCCTGGTGTCAAGCCAGAGGCTGGATTAAGGAGAGCATTAACAGCAGCATGACTGGACAGAAAGAGCAGTGAAGTGCTGCTAGGACTAAGGTGACATTTTCAAGTGTGACAGGGCCTGTGACAGTGGAGCAATCCCTCTGCAGAACTTCCAAGTGAGGGAGCTTTTGCCACTGAACTCACTACAACACCTGCTTGGAACACAAAGACAGCGTCATGTTAGCAACTGACCAACAGAGCCATGCCAGTAGAGAAAAACTGGATGCAGCTTTGGGCTGCCTGCAGGCATGCTGGGGAGAAAGGCTTTTAGGTACAAGCAATGAAAAGTTGTAATTGGAGAAAGCTTGTCGCAGTCCCAGCAACAATAAATACCCAGCAAATTGGTTCTCTCCATTCTTTCCAGTTTTCTGTTGACCATATTGTACCATGTGGCCAGCGTGAGCTGTCAGTCAATAAAACACTTCCTGTCAGCACAGCACTGCAGACATTGCTGAGAGCTGCATTCATCTTGGTGCATAAAGGAATGAATTGTCTTGACATGTGGACTGCTCTGGAGATCTTGGCACATGATGCAATTTCTGGCTAACAGAGAGATTTTTGTCTTGGAGACGTTTTGGGTATTTAACAAAACTCAGCTTGGCCTGCTTGTAAGATGGCATCACAGAGAGTGAGGTCAAAGACTTTGGTTATTGTGTCCCCATGTGTGGTACTGCGCTGGTCCCTGTTTAATAAAAACACACTGAAGGGTAAGGGGAGTGCTTAACAGCTTCACACAACCCCAGCTCCTTAGAAACTAAACCGCTAGAACCAACTGCAATTAAAACAGCTGACATTTGTGAAAATAAATGGCTCTGTGCAGCCACCCTGTCTGGATTCTGTCCTGGGTTGTGGGCAGGGAGCAAAAGATCCCTGCCTGCCCAAGTAGGATGCTGTGAAGCTATCACCTTGGCTGGCTTGCAACCCAAGGCTAGCAGCTGCATCCCAACCTGAAACCAGAATCAATTCTAATGAAGCTGTTAAAAAAAAATCACAGCTACTGCGATGAGATGATTCTGACTGACACGCATGAACAGATGAGGTCAAACAATGGCAAGCAATTAACAGAAAAGACATGGGCCTGTTGAAGCAGGTCCAGAGGAGGGCCACAAAAATGATCAGAAGGCTGGAACACCTCTGCTATGAGGCAAAGCTCAAATGAGATGGGGCTGTTCAGTGTGGAGAAGAGAAAGCTCCAAGACCTTACTGTGGCTTTTCAGTACTTAAAGGGGGCCTGTAAGAAACATTGGGACAAACTTTTTAGCGTGGCCTGTTGTGATAGGACAAAGGGTGATGGGTTTAAACTAAAAGAGGGGAGACTCAGACTAGATGTAAGGAAGACATTTTTGCAATGAGGATGATGAATCACTGGCACAGGTTGCCCAGAGAGGTAGTTAGATGCTCCATCCCTAGAAGCATTCAAGATCAGGTTGGATGGGGCTCTGAGCAACCTGATCCAGTTGAAGATGTCCCTGCTCACTGCAAGGGCAGCTAGATTAGATAGCCCAGAGCATTCTATGATCAGAGTGATACCGTCATACAGCACCTTACCCTGCTGTGTAAGCCTTCACAAGCCTGTTATGGTGAAGAGTTTGCTGTCACACAACATGCTGTGTGGGGAAGATGCCAGGCCATGTGATGAACAGCATTTAAAGAAACTAAAATCAATTGTTGCTCATAGTTGTTTGTTCTTTTGAAGCTAAGGTCTTGTTTCACTACCACATAATGCTTCTGTACTTGTGAGAATCTCAGATCAGAAGCAAGAAAAATCAACACATCAAGGACTATAAAAGAGCAAATACTGAAAAGGCTATGCTGAGTCTGTATTTGCAGTGAGGAACGACAGCAGCTCTAAACTGGGATATGCAACTGGCAGTGCTCACTCTCCAAAGAGTTAATACAATTTCATCAAGTTCATCTTCTGTACATTTCCACAGCTCCAGATTAAGCCATCCACCTCCTAAGTGTTCCAGACATCCAGAGGAAGGGGAAGACATGGCCAGCTGGAAAGACTGCACAGAAGCCTTTGCAGAGGAACTGAGAGGATGGTCTTAGGCCAAAGCAGAACACAGAGCGCTTCTCAGATTATTTCATAGCAAACAGAGAAGACTGTTAGAGATCTCCTAGGAAACCATGTGAATCTGGTTCAAACTTATTACACTTCCCTAGAACATTCTGCATGGCATGAAGTTGACTCAAAGTTAGGGCTGGAACACCTCTGCTATGAGGACAGACTAAGGGACCTGGAGTTGTTCAGCCTAGAGAAGAGAATACTCCGGGGGGACCTTAGAGCTGCCTTCCAGTACCTGAAGGGTTCCCTCAGGAAGGCTGCAGAGGGACTTTTCAGCAGGGTGTCTAGAGACAGGACAAGGGCGAATGGTTTGAAGCTGAGGGAGAATAGGTTTAGACCGGATCTTAGGATTCAGAGTTCACTTCTCTAATCCAGATTCCTTGACTAACACCAGAAGTCACCAATCCTTTCTCATATAATACAGGGTTGCATTTTTAATGTTTAGTCTCGAAAGTTACTTTCATACAGCAAAGGCCAAGCTGGTTAATCTTGACATGCAACAGCAATTTCATTCATCTAGAATACGTGAGATTTAATGCAGGTGAACAACTGTCTGAGGTTTGCTGGAGCTTGAGAAGTGGTTGTAAGTTAATTACCTCCTTTTGCAGATGGAGTTTGAAGAAACTGTTTGGTTTTGAAGGCAGCACGAGGCAAATTTTTCTGCCTTTGCAGAGCTGTTGAAAAACAAGAAGTGTTATATTTGTCTACCATGAGAAAACTGTTTGCTGGGAATTTCAGAATTGTATCCACTGGTGAAGCATCAAGGGACAGAGTGAGGAAGACACTCAAAAAGCAGATATGACTCTGGAAGCAGTGGGGGTTTTTTAAATGGTGCTTGCTCTTAATGTCAAAGAGTTACAGAGAAGCGTGTCAGAAGTTTTGCAGTGCAAAATACGCAGGTTCTGTAAGAGTAAAGCTTCTTGGA